>NW_022988043.1:16463457-17063457 GCF_902827165.1 Trematomus bernacchii
ATTGGGCAGCGCAGGATGCAAGCTTACATGGTTTATTGACAGAGGGGGAAATTAAATGGATTAAATACTGTAATCCATCAAAAGTAGATTCACTTAATTCAGGTTAGGACAAGAATGTCAAGTCACAACATGTACAAGATAAAATGTAATACTTTTAAACTTTTACTACCCACAGTTTCGCCCTGCAACACTAGCAATATGTATAACTCTCCTGTATTACCAACATGTATATGGGCGGCTGTGGCTCAGTGGATAGAGTGCTGGACTTTGAATCAGGGGGTAGCAAGTTTGAGTCCCACTGCAGTCAGCATGTCGTTGTGTCCCTGGGCAAGACACTTCACCCCAAATTGCTCCTGTGGGGATTGCCCACAGTACTGAATGTATGTAAGTCGCTTTGGATAAAAGCGTCTAACAAATGACATGTAATGTAATGTAATAATGTAATGTATATTCATGTAGATTATTGAAAAGGTAACACTTAACTTGATCATGGATTTATTTGCCAAATATTTAAATTTGGTCTATATAATGTCAGATGTCATGCTGATCACAACATCCCAAAGCGAAATATCAAAATGGATCAATTACATAAAACTGAAAAAATATCATTTTTTTATGAAACGTGTCTCAAAACATTTATAAACAAAGGTGGTATTGCTTTCAGCAGGTTAAGGCTTTCCCGGAAGACATCTTAGTCATCAGTAATGACCGTTTCTTGATAATAGAATGACATAACAATAGAAAGGACTTCCATTAGTTAGCTAGTTATTTTCCACTTGTTCTCAGACATGCTGAAACCACGGTGACTAACATTCATGTGTGTCACCCAGCAGACAGTTTGCCTTTATTTTGGCATGCTTGGTTTATCCGTACAAAACGACCAAAAGTCTCACACACACACACTTCACACTCATGCTCTTTAACAGCTGCTGTAAATTATTACCGTTAGCTGTGAGTCTTCCAGCAGGGGGCCTCAGTGAGTCATAGGAAACTGTTTTACCTGGACACGTCAACTGCATTAGCTTCAATGAATTAAGCTAGCTAGTTAATACTGGTTATCTACAGCTACTGTTCTAGTTAGTAGTTAGAATTCAATTAGTCCTGAGACAATATTTATTATGTTGATTTTCAAGGCAGAATCCTTTAAGATCCAGTTGGAAACTTTCCTTTCTTGCTCCTTTCCTTGCCAAAGCACCCAAAGTAGCTTTTGAAGCTACGATTAGCACTTGTTTGACAGAGAAAAAGTCCCCTTTTTATGTCATGTAAACTTAAACATGATAAATGAGATTGAATATTTGTATTTTCCTTATTAATTAAGAGTGCATTATGCTGTCTACTTCAAGTGCAGTTTTTTACTTTCTTGATGTCCCCTATTTCTGCTTCTTTAACATTACTCAGCACAATATAACATATCTTAGTATCCGTTATCTTTTCGCCACAAGTCCCTGTGACCTTGAGGATTTCCGAGTGAAGGTGGATACAGCTACAGGCCCTGCACTATTACAATATCAAAAAGCTTTTATTTTGAAATGCTGATTAAGTATAAGAACTCTCAGGAATGTGCTTAGTGGAGTGACTGTATACAAAATACTAATGCAGATTTTTTTTAAATATGTATACTTTTCTGTCTTGAAACTTAAACATAAGGTAGACTACCGACTGGATCTTCAGGACATACAAACAAACAAACACAACAATAACCACTATCAATAGCTTCAAGTTCTCTCCAATATTCGTGTTGATTTATAGTTACACTAATCTTGGACTAAAATACTGCTGTAAAACAAACAGAGGACAACACCATCTGAAACTTACCAACGGTGCTGTTGTTTTGGTTGTATAACATTGCATTTCAGAGGCTTAAAACAAAGAAAATTATATATATCTGTTAAAAAGAGACAAATTGTTTAAGCTCCAACTTTGTCAAACTTGTCAGCGCCCTCTGTAGGACAAAGCATGTAATGGCAACACTGACAACATGTGTTGGACATTTCTACACTGCAGTCCGTTGTTATTTACTGGACCACAATACCTTTGATGAGTGATTTTTTTGTGTTTTTATTAGTAATTAAATCGATTTTTTTTCAAAGAGAGAAACCATAAAGTAAACCATTGTTACTTATTATTGTTTGCCTTCTACTAGAGTCCGAGCAGTCAAAGGACATTTAAATCAGTGCATGTACAGTAACTTGGCCTCAACCTACACGTGTTGTTACAGAATAAATGGATTTAGCACTTCCTCCCTGCGTCCTACTCACATGATCTTCCAAATTCATGCAAATAAACTGTTGGCTCAGTAAAGCCAGGTGTACATGAGATTCAGATTGGTTGAAGAAGGAGTCTATTAGCCATAAAGGAGCTGTTGTCTTGTACATATTTACTTTCCCTTAAGGGTCGCTACACAGATGTGTCTGCCCTCTGTGATGAGACATTTATTTACCCTTTGACAGGTGATATCAAGAACTATAGGCCTGCCCACCCACTGAAGCCCCACCAACCCCCCCCCCCCCCCCCCCCCAGGTCCCCGCCTGTCCTCAGTGTGAAAGGACCCAGACATGCCGGAGTTTACCTGGCAACCAAGAGAACAGAGAAAACCTCTTAATGGTGAGGTGGCGAAGACGAGGTGCAGCCACTGAGAGGAGAGAAGGGAGGAGGCAGCAGGAGGAGGAGGAGGAGGAGAACCACAGGACAGAGGGAGGAGGGGGGGATGAAGGGAGAGTGATTGAGACAGTGGGAGACAGGGAGACAGACGAGGACATGCACAACCAACTGCAACATCACACATCAGGTTAAGATGTACACTGACGCTCGGGAGGCTGAGGAAACGGGTGAATGATTGAAGGAAGGTTTGTAAAATGAAGAGTTCTGCTTCATACATTTCCTTCTCCATGTTGAGGTGAAAAAGAGAAACAAAAAGAAAGGAACAACTTGTGGCCTCTGTGTCCAATGAGGCTTTTATGCTGGTTTCAGTCACACATGGTGAGTCCCAATGTATCATTCCTTTTGTTTTTCCATAATCAGATCAGATCCGAGGAGCCAATGTTTAATCTTTTGCTCCACCTACAGAAACAATAATGTGTCTATTTACTTGGTTCATTCGGATATCATTTGGACAAATGATGATCAAGGTTTTTCTACAAAACCCAATTTTTTATTCTACAAAAACCACCAAGGGTTTTTAAAACAAAACAGTTGTTCAACGATTTAAGTTGTGTTCAATTTCAAAGTAAATATCTGAAATCTGACCAGGTACTCAGTGCTATCTTTATTTCTTTAGGGCCTAATAAGTCACCCTACAGGTAAGAGGTTGTCGTCCACTATGAAACACCACACAGAATAAAATAAATAGAATAGTAGGAAAAAAGAATCAGAAAGAGATGGGACTAGCGAGGACAAGCTGACACAAAACTGAGGAAACTGGCAGAGACAAAACATAAGAGTGACTCATCGCATTTTAAGGCAGTGAAAGTGTGTGTGTGTGTGTGTGTGTGTGTGTGTGTGTGTGTGTGTGTGTGTGTGTGTGTGTGTGTGTGTGTGTGTGTGAGAGAGAGAGAGAGAGAGAGAGGAGTGGGATGGAGAGGAGTTCAAAGATCATCAGGAACATTATCTAAATTCCCATGAACCCCTCAGTGAACTCAAATCGAAACCTATAATCTTCTTAAAAAAAAAAAAAATCTTTGGTTTGTCTCGAAAATGTGCTGCTGTTTTCAAATGAATACTATTCTTGTGAAAATGTTGGTCCAATATCTTGCCACCAGGGGACAGTACCTGTATTTACACCTGAAACAATACACTGAACATTCAAATGTAACCCTTTTAGATGAATTAACAGTGCAATTACATTTCATTAAGCCATTTGCAGGACAGGAGAAGGAGGAGTTTGAAGACTCACCCAGTGTGGGAGCATTGAGCGCCATGACTCCGTAGAAGGAGAAAGGTCCGGTCTCAAACTTCATGTTCTCGTTGCCGGCCTCCACCTCCACTCGCCCCTGAAGAAAAGAGCAACAAACAAGGGCATGGTTAATGATTGTATGTTTTTTGCTTGATATTAACATTACAACTGATATTTTTCAACCAGATTCCCCAAGATTGTTATTCTTTCTAAAGATGTAAGGCCACTGAAGCATAATGTGACACCCAAAAACAAGTCCACTTTTAGTGACGTGAATTTTGAGGGTCCAGAAACTCTAGGGTAATCGCATCATATCCTCACATCACAACAGAACTAGGGTTACAACCAATGACTTGAATTTTCACTTAATTTGAAGATTAATGATATATTCTCAGTTAATACAACAACAACAAAATAGAAAAATACCTGTCAAAATGTCAACAAAACAAAAATGTAAAACCTAAAGATAAAAGATAGTAACTGAGCATCAAATCCTCACATTTGAGAAATCTTTATGAACTTTCTGTGGATCAACTCATTGACTTTTAGCTCTAAAATACCTTGATTACAAATATTCATATTCAAGAAAGACTGCATTGGAAGCCTGACTTCCAGGGTGTATGAAATGACACAGTTTGTCCTCTAGAGGGCGGTACAATCACAGGTCAAAACCTTCACATATACAGTTAACAGCCTATGGTCAAAACAAGGAGCAGTGTTCATCAGTGATTGTTCTCTGGAGAGGCTCTGCATCACTTGTGGGATGAAACATGTTTAGTTTGAACTCGATTGTTCACCATTACAAACTTTACACGTTTCAAAAGAGATGGGACTGCAAATCGAGCGGTGGTGCAAAAGAGGAGAGTGGGTAGAGCAGAGGGATGCAGCGATGAGAGTCAGAGCGGGAGATGAGGGAGAGGCCAGAGGAGAGGACAGAAGGGGGTTAAGGAGGCCTCTGTGTTGGTTCTGTGAGTTGGCCTGAATGGGCCTGCTGGAATGTGTGAACTGCAGCAACAACACAGCACAGTTAATCCTGCTGTCATTCCTCCTTCCCTCCATCCATCGCTCCATCCTCCTCAAACAGAGGGGCCGGGCAGATGAAAGCAGGACAGGTGGCAGCAAAGAACAACAAGAAAAATGCACGGAGCTCGTATCTTACAGCGACGAGTTGTAATTTCATTTGAGTAACTTCTTAAAGTAAGTCAGTAAGTTATTCCTCTGCAGAATTGTGTTTGTGGAGTATAAACTCTGTCAATTCATGCTTAAAACAACATCATCTTAAATTCAAGATTTGAAAGGGGTCTTAGTATGCTTTTGGGGTTTTTGTACATGTACATGGTCTGCAAAGGTTAACATCACAAAGTACCGTCCCACACACTCGCCTCTATTGGACTCCTTTGTCTACTTCTGTAACATAATGACATCACTATACAACACTCGCCCTTCTATTGGCTAGCGCTCCAAAACATTGTACGTGATAGGTTAAGGGGTTGAACATCTCTAAGCGGTTGGCCACGGCTAACCAATCAGAGCACACTGGGCTCTGGTTTCAGACAGAGGGTGAAAAGAGGTGCTGCAGCACAGGCAGTATGAGAACAATAAAGAGCTTTTGGAGCATTAAAGCATGGAGACATGTCGCAGTCATAACATCTATCACATTTTGGGTTCATATTTCACCCATAAAACCTCAAGTGCTGGAACAAGCAGAAACAGAATACTTGTGTGAGTAATGTGGTAAAGTCAGAAGGATAAATGTGAATGTATGAAGAACACAACGTTACGTTATGCAACAAGAAGAGATTATTTTACAAAAACACGTCAATAAAAAATGTATTAAGTACTGTGTATGTTTTTCTTGACCCTACACTTGTCCTGCTATACGCAAATAAACTGGTATGACCGTCAGATTTCCAAACATAAACGATCTGATACAACCATCCCCTTGTGCTATTTTAGGGAGCGTGCCAATTTAGAAACCTTGCCTGGATATTACAGAGGAAGGGGGGGGGGGGGAGGATCTGCCACTGAAGTAACAAAGTAGGCTGGTCCCATCACAGACACTGCGCTGAATTAAGCTCACAAACAACATCTCCCTGCAGCTCAAGCAAGTGTTTGACTAAATGTATTCTACATCAATGACACTCTAAAATGTCAGATTTGAAAACATGTCTTACTATTTTGCCGTTGTTTTCTCTAGTAACAACAAATTGTGTTTTCTTGATATCCCTCCAACATCCCAACAAAGAAAGAACATAATCTGAAGACCTTTCATCTTACATTTGAATGCTTACTGATAGTATTACTTTCTTACTTTCACTCTATAAGGGTGCAACATGCCATTTTCATTCGATTTTTGGGTTTTTCTTGGGCTATAAAATGATATAAAATCTGCAAATACACCTATCCATGTTGCTATAAAATAGAGAAATCAAGTAAATTCTCACATTTGAGAAGCTGGAACAAAAGCATGTTTGCTAAAGTTGGCTCGTGTAGTGTCTCATCATGTGTGCCTCGGTAAAAATGTGCAGTCATACCTTCAGGGCTTAGTTTACATACTCTGCCTAACAGTGTTCTCTTACGGTTAACAAACATGTTTGAATTCATTCAACATGTAATGTTGTTCTGATTTCAGAGGGGCCATCAGGTGAGTTATTCTGACTCCCCATGAAAGCAGCATAAATGCCCTATCTTGCAACGTTAAAGAAAGTGACAAAATGTGTATATGAGCCCCGGAAACGTTCCAACATTGAATGGGTGCTTCCTTAGCCCATGCTTCACCAAGTATCATTGGGAATTTGGCCAGTTGTTTGTAGCATAAAATCTGCTGACAAGTAAATAATTTGAGCCGAGAACTTAACCTCCCTTTGGCAGAGGTAAACATAAACACATTTTCTTTATTGAGGGCTCTCCAACAAGCTGTCAATTCTGTCGGAGATACTTATGTTGACCTCGATTCACCACGATTTTCATGACACTTGAAGGAAGGGTGTAGCATATGCCAAGGAAAAGCACATTATATTTTGGAGCAGATCCAAATGATGGGGCCAAAATACTAACTATTTTCCACTTCCGTTCACATTGCGTGATGCATTCTGCCATGGCGGAGTTCTGCTCTTCTAGTCCTCTTTATTTTTAAAGGGATAATCCACTGGACATGAATGCCTTTGCCACAACGCACTGGTCCATATTCATCCAGTTACACACAGTTTCACACCTGCTCAGTGCCTCCACAGGCCGCTGAGAAATCAGAGGTCACATGCCTTGCTCAAGGACACATTGCTGCTGAGAGGGGAGCAGCCATGCAATGCAAACCTCCTTCAAAAACGTAGGATGCCATGTAAACGTTGTCTATCTACTAACTTGGCCCGTTTCTTTCATAATCCTACATTGACCCCCACAGTATGGACTGTTCACAGCTGTGTGACTTCTTCTTTTGACACTTAATGCAGAGGTTCAACCTCCTGAGCTCTGTGGTCAGCTTTCTTAACATATATCTGCAGATGTGGATAGATGCTAATCAACATATGGTCGACATTGTGTGTGTGTTTGTGTGTGTGAGCAATGGTCAGGGTAAAATACTTAGCCTGTAACAACTGCACATACACAATGTAAAAATGCTACATGCCTCAGAAGCAGAAGGCGATTCGCAGCCGTTCTTGCTGCTGCGTGGTTGGTGTTTAAATTAAAAAGGGAGGCACAGGGGAGGCAGGAGAGAAAGAATAGAAACAGGGGGAGGCAGAGGACAGGAGAGAGAGGTGTAGAGCTTGCCGGCGCTCCGGTCAGACCCGTTCTCCCAGATCTGCTCTGACAGTCCAGCTTGGCAGCACTAGGAACAATATACTGCACTGGGTGGGTCCACAACTGACACTCAGTCAACTCTGGCCACAGGCTGTTATCATTAGTCCTTATTTCTGATATTCAGGCATGTGAATTCTACTTCACAGCTACTGCTGTCTCAGCCTACAACATCAGCAATCAAATCTAGGGTAAACTTTATTAAAGAAAGTTACTAACCTGACAAAGGTCAGGCTTTAGTATGTCACACACGTGATAATGGAAATAAGGAACAAGCATGTGCTTGCAGGTGGTTTAAGGTGTGGATCAGAAAAACACTTGCAATGTTGTCATTACTTCTGAAGCAAAATCCACTACACACAATTATTATGAGCATTACATTTTTTTTTATAAACTAAAGTTATCGTCAAATAATGTTTTTATAAAAGCAAATCATATAGTGCATTTACTGGTTAATTCTTCTTCTTACATTTAACCTAGTATGAGCACTGTTGGGTCTTACATGAACAAATAAATATTTGTCTAAATGTTGGATTTTTTAAAATGATTTCACATTATATTTTGTGTTTTTGTTTTTTAACTGGTTTAAAATAGGTGAGGCTAAGTTAGAATAAAAGGTTACGTCATGTACTTTGAGCACCAATCAGAGTTCGGTAAAATGCAAATCAAAATAAGATAACAGTCATGAGAATGTTAACAATTCTTCACATCAACACTGTCACGATGAGGCTGATAGCTAAAGGTCTTTTTCTGAGCTCAATGTTATAAATACATTTCGAAACACGCCGGTAGGACAGTCCCTACAAACTTGTGCCGTGCAGTCACACATTTATTTTCTTTAAATCCATAAACCTCCTAGATTCTTGTAAATACAACAAGGTTTCCAAAGATAGTAAATATGTCAGGCTGAATTTTAAGGAAGTGTATATAGAAAAAGCACATTAGCTGGTGCAAAACAAAGTTATACAGAACATATATGTCTATGTAAGACAATGTGGGATGACCTTTGACTTACTTAATGCACAGCTCTCCACTTTAGTTCCCAATACTTCATATGTCTTATATCTTATTTCTCAGAGGATTTTGTCATATTATACTGCTCCTAGGTTTTTGTATATTTATATTTCTTATAAATATTTATCTATTTTTATTTTTAATGTTATTTAAAAAGAAAAATGATAATCCTATATGTGGGTCCTTTTTGTAAATGTTTTCTCCTCTTACTGAAATACAACATTTGGACATTTGTGCCTGAGAAAGCAACCTTTCATTGAGCTAAACCCAGCACTACTATTACTACTATAAAACATCTAGTATGCAGACAAGCAGGACATTTTTATGAAGATGAAGGGTTGTAATAAACCTTAGAAAACATGGTACTTTGACATCATTACAGTAAAGCACAGTCCCTTACTCATTTCTAACTCGGCTTAAAGTTCAACAGGAGTGTGTTTTTCTGGTTGTGTGTTTTTGCTTGTGTGTTTCTGGCTTTGTGTTTCTGGTTGTGTGTTTTTGCTTGCAGGGACCTGCACTGTAGGTGGGTGTTGGCCAAAGTTCAAGTCTGCGCATTATGACTCACAAAACAACGTGTGGGTGAACTTGGTGTCCCCACTGAAGTATCTATCCGTCATCATTTCGGTGATCATTTGTACTCGCTGTAGCAGTCGGAGGAGTTTTCTATTTCAGTGATTAGAAGGGGGGAAAGGTTCAGTCATGAACATATGCAAATTAGGCTTTGAGGTCGGTATATTTACTTAATTCCCGTTTGTTACAAATGTAATCACATTTTTCTTAGGTTTGGCCATGGTTTACAGCAGTAAGGATACAATGTTGCTCTCTAAAATGTTGCTTAGATCTGGTACAGGTTTCAAGCAGGCCAGTGTGTGTGTGTGTGTGTGTGTGTGTGTGTGTGTGAAGAATCCCTGCAGAGGTCTTAGGAGAAAATACAGTCACTGGTTTGTTAATAACTTATAACAAACCCGCAGGGGGCCCAGCCTGAAACCACAAACACCCTTTGAAAGTGTGTGTGTGTGTGTGACCACCAACCTCAGCGTTTAGCGATTTGTGACTGTGTGTTTGTCATAAAATGAACGGCTGACTTCTGTTAATGGTTGGTGTCAAACTGAACAGTTAGTTTAAAGTCACTGAGTGAGACACACACACACACACACACACACACACACACACACACACACACACACACACACACACACACACACACACACACAACACACACACAACACACACACACACAACACACACACACACACACACACACACACACACACACACACACACACACACACACACACACACACACACACACACACACACACACACAACACACACACACACACACACACACACACACACACACACCACACACACACACACACACACACACACACACACACACACACACACACACACACACACACACACACACACACACACACACACACACACACACACACACACACACACACACACACACACACACACAATTCTCCCAGGGCTGACATTCTTCCAGCTCTGGTCCACAACAGGAAGAGTTGCTCACAAATATGTTGTTACATAATTATCCAGGAATGTAACTAAAACAATAAATGTCTGAAGAGTGACCGCATACAGAACCATCATAATAATCAGAGATGATCATTATCATGCTCAGCTTCTTTCTCAGGTTTCTTTTTATGAATGTAGAAACATTTGGTAAAGTTGATTTGAACTGGATACAGGATCAACATTTCATCATGGATAATTGAACGTTGAATGATAGCAATAACATTTAAAAAATCATTAATGAGACCTGCACATCATCAAAAGATAAGATGGGCAGTTGTTGAACCTGAATTCTACCAGGAAATGGTTAACTTACAAAAGTGTAATTGTATTTTCTGAGTGTATTTATTCAGCATACCATCATATCAACAAAGCAAAAGGCAACACAAAGTTTAATAGAACCCAACGTTTTTCCTGCGTCTACGCCAAAATTCCTGTTTGTCATCCAGACTCGATCTTATCAAAACATTTTTCAAATTCTTGAATGACGAACTTCAAATTTTCCATACAATTCCAGACTCTGAAGGAGGCCTGTGAACTTAACGGTGGTCTGACTCTTCCTGAGGAGACAGACTCTGTGAGAGTAACGGAGCATCTTTATAGACACATGAATCATGCTACTCATAAACAAACAGCCTGTCTGCAGACAGGGAGGATCACTACCAGGGACACACACACACACACACACACACACACACACACACCACACACACACACACACACACACACACACACACACACCACACACACACACACACACACACACACACACACAACACACACACACCACACTACACACACACACACACACACACACACACACACACACACACACCCACACACACACACACACACACACACACACACACACACACACACACACACACACACACACACACACACACACACACACACACACACACACACACACACACACACACACACACACACACACACACACACACTATAAAAGGAGTGGAACAAGGACACTGAATAATGTGTATCTGAGGTCTCAAGGTTCACATAAGACTCCCAAAGATACACACATAATGGAAAACAATAATCAATCTTCCTTATGAACACTTTTTACAAGCAGTCACTGTATTATCACAGTGGAGCATTTATGGTTTGCGTTATGGACATTTTTAGTTTTTTTCTATAGAAAAAGTTTAGAAATTGTTGCGCGGGGGGGGGGGAGCAAAGATATTGTTGTTTTTATTGATTGCAATTTTGGCCGTTTCTCAATCGCGAGGATATTGGCTAATATTTCAAGGATGCTACGTCATCGAGTGCCGCCGAAGGACTGTTCCAATCTCCAGCATACTTGGAATTCCACCGAGGCCGCGTCCTTGGTTTGGGGGAAATTTCGAGGCTGCACATGGGTAGACTTCGCGTCCTTAAAATCCCCACAATGCTTTGCGCATGGACCAATTTCCCCAAATCTGTGGCGGAAGATGTATGGTGGGGCCTCTCATATGACGCACACCTGCACACTTGCTAGCCTGTTCCACTCTTTGTTTTCCGAATGCCAGGAAGTATTCTTGCCTTGCTTCTGAAGCAAGATGCTCGGCTCGGCTGTGCTACCAAGCCAGCATCCTCGCGATTGAGAAACGGCCACTGTCTCTGGTCAAAGCCTGCAACCTTCATTACCCACAATGCAACATTGGCTAGTAGCGGCTCATTTTCCTTTGAGCAGAGATACAGAGCGGGCTGCAGAGGTCTTGCACGTTTTCTTCTTTCTAACCCCACACCTCCACATTTTCTTCACCATAGAACCGAGTCTGACTCAAGTGACATCACTCAAGGCAAGATTAAACTTCATGCAGCTTCCTCTAAAGTCACAGAAAATATGTATTCAAGTTTATTTTACCCCTACACGTCATATCTATTATACTTTTGGGGGTTTTCCCTTCCCTTTAGTGTGTTGTATAGGTTATTGTTCATGTAAAATAAATGATCTTCTAAATCCCAAAGTTTCCTCCAGAGGGAGTTTCTCTCTCACACAATCCACCCCGTCTGAAACGCCTCCATAGGACTTCTTGGTTTACTTCTAGTGATGTCACTATGTAACACTTGCGCTTCTATCAGCTAGTACTCAAACACATTGTATGTGATAGGCTAAGAGGAGGGAAATCTCTAAGCGGTTGACCAATCACAACAGATCCGACCAGTTAACCAATCAGAGCAGACTGGGCTCTGGTTTCAGACAGAGGGTGAAAAGAGGTGCTGCAGCACAGGCAGTATGAGAGAAATAAAGACCTTTTTGAACATTAAAGCATGGAGATATGTAACATACAAGTATGAACCTGAAAATGAGGACAATAGGCTCCTTTTATACAGCTGTGTGCCTCACAATATACCTGCCTTCACAAAAGCCGGTGGGGGGTCTTGGAGGTTAGCTAGAACAATCAAAAGTTGCACATGTATAGTTTATCAAATAAGATTCACACACTCCTTGGGAGACTTTTGGTTGGAAAGTCAACTTAGAACATTCGGAAGAGTTTCTATTCACAAAAATGTGATAAAAAAAGTAGCGAGGACCAACATTACACTATTAGCTATTTACCTTATTTTAACACAACATGCGTACAACTGGCTTTTACCCTTCTTGCACCTTAGCACTGTCATACACATTTTTATCTTTTCATGGTCAGCAGGACTAAAAGAAAGAAAATAATGGAGCAAACATTAAATGTTCAGCTTGTCATTGAAAATTAAGCCTTTTTTTACTGTACCCATCAAAACACTCTTAATCTGTAGACATTTATAATAATCCTACTTAAGGAACCCGCATTAAATGTGCACGTACCACATCAAATGCCTGCATGAGGCTTGTTTATTTGCAACAAGTCCTTCTTGTTTTAGTTCTGAACATGCCAAAAGGTTGCTCCGCACATCACCAACACCACACTGTGTAATATACTTTTTTTTAACCAATAATCTCTAGTAAACCCCCATCTAAAACATTTCCTTTTTCTCACACTTTCCACTAACTATTTTTTGTCTGTTTTTCACCTTCCAAACAAGCACCGCTGGAATGCGAGGGGATCATTTTGTTTACAGGCCAAACATGAGCAGCACACAAACTCCATGTTGACTTCCAAATTTCGCTAAATTCTCCGTACACAGGCTCGTCAGAGGCTCTTCAGAGAAACTATAAATCTATAATTCAGCGAGTCTGCAGTGTATCTGATATAACCAAAATAAAATATTCATCAGCTCAGGACAGGATCTGATGAAAATAGTCCATCTCTTCTAAATTAGTATTTATACAGAAATCTAGGTTAGGTACTTGAAATGAAAATGCTTATACCTGGAAGCTCCTGGATCTTGTCTTTAAATAGCTGTCTTAAACTAAACCTTGTTTTGTGTAAACAATCTTAACATTTGACAGAAAGCAAAGCATCCTGAGTAAAAGCAGGGTATCAGTACATGTACTTCTCCTAAAATCCAACTTAAACCCAGAGGCTTTTCTGCACTCACCATCCAGAACATTTCACAATGACTGGCTCCGACAGTATCTTTCCCTCCGGTGGAAAATTCCCTCCCTGGCATGCTGACACTAAATGCCTCCCTCTCCAAAAAGGTCTCAGCGGATTACTCCACATGTGGGGTCTCCACAACCTCCTCACAAATATCCGGCCCCCCCACTGTGAAAATCTCACCGCGAGGAGAAAGTGGAAATGATCCCCCTGGGTTACTGGACCTGGCTAATGACTGTTTGGTGACATTGACATATAGGACATGTGGGAAATAAGTGTGTGTGAAAGAGTGGAGATTAAGACAATGAATCGTCATTTTCCCATCCTGTGGGATTTGAGCGCACGTGTACATGTACACAGAGAGGAGACAGGAGGCGTGCTCTGGGAGTTTGGTGTGTTTGGAGGGTGTGTAAGCATGCAGAAGGAGGTACAATGATAAGTGTGTGAGTATGGTGTCCTTCCTCCCTCCACTACAATCTTATACTGTATAACAGGGATCATTTAGTGAAGAGCAAATCCTCAAGGACACAGCTCTCCTCCCATCTCTGTCTGTCCGTCTGTTCAAGGTCACAGCTGTCTGAAACTTCATTTACTCTTTGCTTTCCTTTTTCTCCTTTACCATTTTCAACTTCCTCCTGACTTCACTCAGGCCCTTTTGAAAACATGTAATTGCTGGCTGCTTCTATCTGTTCAAATGATGCCATTTAAGTCTAAATGAAAGTGACATTTGAACGTTAAATGTTGCCGGCGGTTATAATCACACATGAAAGCCTTTTAACAGACGGAGCTGTAGCGGCAGCATTGACTCGAAAATGTTGTAAAAGCGAGAAAGAAAAGTGTTTTGTGCCCTCATGCTGCATCACTGACAGATTTTACAAGTGTTTAAATGGAAGGGTGTTTGCTCCTACCTAGGCCTGCAAACATTTGGGAATATTCAAGGTGGGAATTAAGAGAAAATCTATAGGAATGTATGACAAAGGAATAACATCTAATAACATAACATGAAAATAGCAGTTATTAATATTCAGGACAGACATGCACTGAGGAGAGGTGGCAGAGCAAAGGGGCTGCCGGTGGTCAGGAAGCTGGGAGCAGTTGGGTGTTCGATGCCTTGCTCACAGACACCTGGGCAACTGGCACCTCTACAGCTACCAGTTCTCACCCCTTATTTTTGGCCCCCAAGCTATTTCCTACAGACTGAGCTACTGCCGCCGCTAAGCATGTACACCTAGCAGAGGAGGATTCTGGTATCCACTCAGGCTCTATTAACCACAATGTCATATGCAGATAGAAATATACACATAATCCATTAATGTGCCAAATAAATCCATTACTTTCAAAAACCTACAATGGGAAATGTGTTAAATTAGCTAGCTAGCAACTTAACTAATGGGCAAAGATCCTTAGAAAACATACTTGTTTATAAAATAAGTGTTTTAGAATGACTGGAAAAAGGTGATTCAAACTGTACATGTAATGTAACAGTGTATTGTATGGTTACAATTCAAATAAATGGGCATACTTTTTATCAAATTTGTTTTCGAGTTTGCTATTATAATATCAAAAGCATAAATATTAACCTTAAGTTAGGAGTTTTATTCCTATATTTAATACACTTGTGGGTCAGTTTTTTTTAAATGATGGGGTGAGTGATTGGTAAAAGAGCACAAATAAACTCAAAACAACAGCAGCGATTTGTTTTTTCAGAGGTCAGGTGAGTACACATTCTACAAACTGATTTTTCATTTTTTGGATGCCTTCATGGTTAATCACTTACTTAATCGCTTGTAAACTTTTAAGAAAAGGTAGGTTAAAATAAAGTTAATATTTGGTGAACAAGTCATGATGGCTCTACAAACACTATGAGCAAGAGCATGCTGTACTGTGAGTTTGGGGGTAGCTGAAAAGACTTTAAAATCCTCCAGCCTGGCACTCCACCAAACCTGGGTGCTAAAGCTCTTAAAGTAGCCGGCTAATCTCCTTCTGGAGTTGATGGACTTTGGATTAGTTGTGACTTCTAAACTGTTGTTTATATATCAACACACAGATGTATTTAAATATGATGTAAACATAGGATGCAATGTATTCCTGCACTGTGCTTTCTTTTGCATAGATATAGAAGAAATCTTTTTCCAGACAGTCCAATCTTTTGTTCTCCATCCGCAGATTGCTTTTGCCATACATGAAATATATTATTTTATTTTATTTAACAGTGATTTCTGTAACAGCAGGCCTTTATCTACCTTCTGAAACATTTCAAGGAAGGATTTATTGAGGGAGAAGAATATAGAAAAGAAATACAAACATTTTAAATAGGAACTTGGTAAGAAATGTGTGTCTTTTTGTCAATTCAAATCTTGTCATATCACGGGAAAACTGTGAGCTGAGGGTATTTCAAGTCTATTCGAATGTATTATTTTGTGGCTTACAAGAGGAGTGTCTCATGAGAGATTGGAAAGGAGTCTCTTCTTGTCATTCTTTGTGGACCATGCAGCAAACCAAATTCATAATGTACACATAGAAAATACCATACCAAAGCAGCAAATAAAATTAAAAGACCAATCATGTCAATTGTGTTCTTTACTGACATATGTTCAAAGCCACAAAGGTGAATAGATTTGATGATTATGTTTTCCGGTGTTTTTTAGGGAAACTCCCTTGCCTATTAGAGGAATTATATTATAGTGCCCAAACTTTGAACCTAGGCCTTTCTCAAAAAACATTTGTCAACCCAAACTTCCGTAAAAAATGAGGATAACTTAAAAAAACGAAGCATTGTGTCTGTGAATGGACAGCTTTAAATATGTCCTTTTCAGGCCTTCATTATATCCTAACGTAAGGTTCAAGGTTCTTTATTGTCAAACTAACATAGCTACAGAGTAATTATGTCGTTGAAAATCTTAGGTCACAGGCTTCTCCAGGTAGTAATCCTTGAGTTTCTCTCCAGTGGGCTCAATCACCTTTGTGTCTTCATTCGGGAATCAAAAGTGACTTAACATATATTTCAAGAACAAACTTTAAGATTATTATTATCGCCTACTGCCATCTGTCACAAGCTGTAGCTCAGCGTTTAACTAGAAGGCAGGCCGATCAATACGGCTAAGCTCAAGATGCACTTTGTGAGGGGATGGGGTGGCAGGTGGAGAAGGGAAGAGGTGGAGATAATTGTCAAAGAAAGAAAGAGGAAGAGTCAGTCCCATGAATCTAAGCTTCACAGCTTCGTTTCCAGGCTGAAGCAATGGGAATATGACATTAAGATGGCGCAATGTGTTCAGCACGGTGAGGGAAAAGAATATCAGTAGGCTTTACTCAAACTACATTTTCTAGATTGAGTTTTGCCAGATTACATGATAGCACGACCACATCAAGTCCTGTTGGTTTTTCCTGTATGTTTTAAATGATGTGCCAGCCATTACTCTGTCCTCTTATCTACCCAAAACTATATCAAGTTTGATATTTTTTCTTGAAGATTCTTAAAACAACAAGCACAACTGATGTTGCAACCAGCAACACAAATGTAGGATTATAATTGACAGCTCCAGAAAAGTTACTAATGATACTAAGATTTTGCTGCTAATTCTTAAAGTGTAGTATGAACTTTGCTAAAACAGTGTCATTTAAAACATACAAGAAAGAGCCTATTTGCACACAGAAGACAAATCAACAAAACAAACAAGAATGCAAACAAATGCTTTCTGTAGTTGTTTTCTGTAGTTGACTCACTTTTGAGAACTTGAGAACAGTATATTGTCAGAGCTGAAACAAACTAGATATTATCCTACTTTGTGTTGGAGTATACGTGAGTGTGTGGGAGGGAGTTATAATCTACCAGTGTTCCTGATCTCCTTTCTGAGGGCTTTTGGAAGATCAGACCACAGTGTGCTGATATTTCACCCACACTGAAGCATCAAGCGGTCACAGAGCCAGCTCGTGCTTCACCCTCCTCTTCCCTCGATCTTCACGTACCTGCAGGATGAGAACAAAGTAGTCGACGGGCTTGCTCCTCTGGTAGACGTAGTGATGGAGCGAGCGCTTGTCACTCTCACTGAACTTGATTTCCTGGATCACATCGGGGTGGCGCAGGATCCGCAGCAGCACCTTGTCTGAGATCTGAGACGGGCTGAACAAGCTCACCTCTGTAGGAAGACAAGAAGAAAATGTTCTTTGAGGTGAAAGGGGAATTAATGTACACTTATTTTACTGCCCTAAACAACAAAAAAGGATCATAAATACATTTTTGGGAGGTTTATATACTTCATTACACCAAGAAAATATGTTTTTTTCCGAACTGACTTGAGATCCAATTACCTTTTTACTTCCAACAAACACACCATGGATCAATGTGCATATTAAATGATATGTTCAATGCTTTTGTGAAACAATATGGATTAGTGCGTAAAGCTTTGGCACCAAGTTGATTTTTTAGTAAAACTGGATAATATTTCGAGAATAAAATGTTTACTGGACCTCTCTCTCTCTCTGAAATTAGGCAGATCAGAGCGAGCATATCACAACCCCGAGGGATCTAAAGGGGCTGTGACTGTTTATTTATTTATCTCCTGTGCCTGCTTGGTTTCCCCTAAAATCTCCTTTGGCTGCCTTAAATCTCTGTGATTTACAGAGTTTTCTGATATAAATACAAAAAAAAACGTGTCGCCAAAGTAGCGTAACGCCTACCCCTAAGATCTGCTAACATTAGCTGCTGTTCTCTAGTTAGCCGTTAGCTCAGTTAGCCTTGCTGTCGGGACAATATCTTATGTTCCTGCACTTGCTTATTCATTGGCAGTATCAGCCAAGTTCTCGTCTGGCTAGTTATTGATCATAAGTAATTAATTATAACAAATGCCTGTCTGAGTTTATTGCCCTCTACAATGCTAAATAATAATACCAGAATGTACGTTATGTTGGTTCAACAGAAGAGGGTTAAATATTTCAAGGTATACATTTAGCCTTGACAAACTGAATGAATTTAGTATTGCAAGGAATCTATTGTTGTGACATAAATGGACATTACATAGATATCAATAAGAGATCCCAAATGTATTCAAATGAAAATCAGCTCAATGTTAGGCTTATAAAGAAATAACTAATAAGTACTGCAACATTGAATCCTAATATGGCTTGCTCAAGTGTGAGAGAAACATTTTGAAATGCTTGACTTACGTTTTGTTTTACATTGTTAGACATAAATATATAATAAAAGATGACACACTGGCCTCTGAGAAACTGAAATTAGCAAAAAAGGGAAACTCCCTCTGGAGGGAACATGGGGATTTTAGCCTTTGCAAACCATTTAAATGCACAAAAACCTATATAACACACTACAGGAGAGGGAAAACCAAATTAGCATAATAGGACCCTCTTGATTGAAAATAATACAAATATATTTTATTCTCTAGAATATTGATCTGCGTGAATACCAATGGCAACCTGGTGATTATTAACCTTCTGGCTAACACTAAGACATTTACATAAATGTTAATGATGGTGCATAGTCTCAGGTTGTGAAATGTATTTGGTTTACATGCAATTCTAAACTGTCGCAGGCAGAGCTCAAACCTAAGTGCCTTCAACCCAACCCACACTGAGAACAATGAAGCAGTCCACCATGCAAACAAAAATGCATATTAAATTCCCTTAAATCTCTTAAAGATTAGTGATAGTCTGAATATCCCATATCAGGTATCAAAGGCAACAGAAATCAGACATAATGTGAAATAAGAGCTGGGTAATGATCATTGATGTGAACAAAAACAGGTAAAGAAACCGGTAAACAGTCATTTCGTGGACCAAAATAAAAAAGGGGGGAATCCCATTCCTGTGTATTGAATCAAGAAAGAAAACTGAAACCCATCCTCCTGAGAAAGAAACAGAAACGTGTCAGCAGACAGCGGTGTTATGCCTGCAGAGGTAATAGACTCCCCCACCACAGTGTCTGTGAGACAAGGAAGTGCTATGTCATGCTAGCCGCAGCTAGTGCTAACTGCTCCTGGCACATCATGTCCGCTAACCAGATGGATTGCAACACATTCTCAAATGATTTGAAGAAGTGGCAATGCACCACATCCAGCTGGCAATAGTCCTGAGTCTTCTTGTAGCGGTAAGCACAGACAGGGACACTGCAGGGATCTTAAAAATACTTTCAGAGTAGACAAACAAATGTCAAACTCCTCCCTGCATGTGAAGACCTCAGATGGCAGGAGGGCAGAATTCATCCTGACATCCTGAGGATATTTATACAATGGCTAAATACCCTTCCAATATTTTAAGTGTTGAAAGAAGTAATCCCCTCTTTAACTGAAGTAAATGGTTTGTATCAGTAAAATGTATCAAAGGTAAAAGGAGTCATTGGGCAGTAACAGTTTGGTTTGTAATATATGATGTTTTATGGATTAACATTACTGCTGCATTAATTTGTATGTATATATTATTGTTGTAGATGTTTAAGTTGGTGCTAATTGTAACAAATGTTTTACCTATTGTGGTGATTTAATCTACAGCAACGCATCATATTCTATAAATTCATCACTTGTTTGTAGATGTGTCCAATCCTGTGAGAACTACAGATCTCTAAAAAGCCAACTTTGATGAATTTCTCAGAGAAAAAGTCTTGTTTTCATCTTTGTGACGATGCACTTCAACTGAACCAAGAGGCTTTTAAAATGTGTTTATTAGCTAGATAAGAATGATCTCAATGAAGAATTCTTTAGTTCATCAAAAACATTAAAAGCGAATACATTTTGATATACATGTTTGTCACTAGAGGGGTGCGGGGGGAAAAATCCATCTGAAAAGTAACAGAAGCTGTTAGACAAGAAGAATATGTGAAATAGAGTTATCAAGCTGAATAATAGGAAATCACTTCAATAAAAGTTCCTATATGAAGTGCATATTTCAACTGTTCAAAGTTATAAAAGATCTTGTGGTTGTGTGTTCGTCACTGTGATGATTGTGTATGCTCATGCTTGTATAAGTCCGTTCCTCACCTGTAGCCAGGAAGCGATGTGCGGCCAGCAGCAGCTGAGGAGAGCACTTCACTTTTGATTCACTCTCGTTCTTGAAGGCGGAGAAGTCTATCTTGTTTTTATTGGGCGCCACTTTTTTCCTGCTGCGGTTATCAGCTGAGAAGTAACAGACAAGCGCGTTCATTAAGGAAATGTTCAGTCAAAAGTTCAAAACGATTTAGCAATCAGCAAAGCGAGGCCATGCTGTACAGATATTTTACAGCAGCTAAACAGCATTGTAAAAATCATATCAGCTGTTCTGTGAAGCAACAATAGGAGCCGCTTATTGATTGATCCTGTGATAGAAAATAATCTGTTAAATTCCCAAGATATCAAAACAAAGTCATTTAAATAATTAAATTCACTGATAAAAAAACTGTGAAAACTTAAAATTTGAACCTCTGCAACAAAATCTTATTATATAGTAATATATTCATACATTTTTGAATATTATGTGATGCTTTTAGGATACTCAAAGTCCTCCTTTACAAGAAGATGTGTTATATAGTTATTTTGTATGAAATATTTGTACATGTAAACAAGATAAAATGCTGAACAATGGTTCCAAGAGGTCGACGAGGGGGTCTCTTACTCTTTTCTGGACTGGAAAACTAATTAAATAATAAAGTTCCCACAGTATGCTCCTCTGTAGCAACACTGTGGGGAAATGGACTAAACAAAGGCTTCAAATCTTATTATAATGACATTCGGCGTCTGAATTTGACTGTTTGTACGTATAAAAAAAAAACTCTCAAGATAACAGCAGAAACTAAACTTTTGAACCGAAGTATAACAAAAATGTAGATAGAAAATGATCTGTAAAGACATTAAAGACACCCTTTAGAAAAAAACACCAAACTCACTGTAAAGATCCGATTCATCCAGAATCTCTGATTTGATAATCTCTTCGATGACGTCTTCGAGGGTGACCAACCCCAACACCTCGTAGAAGGGATCTCCCTCCCCCTCGTTGTTCACCTTCTGGACGATGGCCAGGTGGGATTTTCCTAAAGTGGAAGAAAAAAGATAATTCGTGTTATTTTCTTTTCATTCATCCAAGCAATCAAGTGTGTGTGCGTGTGCGTGTGTGTGCGTGTGTGTGTGTGTGAATCTGGTGGTCAGTCCTGAGTGACACACAGGCAGAAGAGAAGATATGGCAGAGATTTCATATTTTTACATCACAATTCATATTTCAGCTTTAAAATAGACATGCATGTTTGCGGTAATGTTACACATTTACATTTTTAAGTTCTATGCAAGAAAATGAGTAGCCAGAACTCATCAAAAAGCATCAAAATGGAGCTTGTTTGCAAAGAAATGTATCCAGAATGTTTGAGTTGTTACTTCTATATTGCTCTGCTGGGCCGAAACCAAGTCAACATATCAGTAATGTCCCGGAAAAATGCGTTTCAGGTAAGTGAGATTCAAGACGCTACATAAAGATAGGGAGATTGATTCTAATTAATCAGCAAGAGCAATTCAGTGATGTGCCCGCGCAACCTATTATTTTGACCTTGGGCACGCCCTAACAAATCAAATGCCCCCACGTGGATTAAGTCCTGCTGCCGGGTCTGATCAGGGGCCTATACTACGAATCTAGTTCAACATATCCTGGATATGTTTTGAGTTATCCGGTTGACTAAATCCAAAAAAAAACGCTCTCGCTAAACTGTCCTACGACGCTGGCTATCAACTCGATCGATCAAGCCAGCCGTGTCCTATCTAGTTAGGTGCGCGTTCACATAAAAGGGGTGGTATTTGGAGCGATCGACCAATCACAAACATGGACAAGCCTCGTACTGACAGCGCAGCGCGTCATATATTTCCTGAATGAAAAGTCAACTAATATTAGACAAATATGAAGACGTCAAACTTTAAACATTCATGACTTAAACACTTTATCCAGGATAAAAGCCACATAGTTGCAGCTGCAAGGTGAATACAGCTGGTAAAAGAAAAAGTGTTTGAATGCGTACATTAACAGGTTTATGATATCACTGCCCCGTCTAAGACACGAGTGGATCTGACTTTAATTACATTTGACTCGAGTGTTTCGTCAACTTAATGTGTTGCTTAAAATAATACTTCTGCATACAGTATGTGACACTGTAAGTGTTGCACACCAGATACGGCTCAAGAAGCTGACTCAGATAAGGAAATATATGATACATTATGATGTGATGTGATATGAATGATAATGGGACACATCGACGTCTGCACTCACAGTGCCGCGGACTGTACTTAATGTTACTCTGATCCGGTTACTTATGTTGTGGCAGATATTTAAGTAAGCTTCCTTAACGCTAATGTTATAATAGTCAGATTGCTCTGAAGATGGGAGGTGATATTCTATTCATTTTCACGTTCACACAGTCGGTGATTTTGGCCGGCCGTCTTTCCTGCAACGGCAGTTTAAACTGTATTTCCTTTCTCCTGTCATATGAATTGATCGCTTTAAACTCTGCACACTGAGCTCTGATTGGTCAGCAGGCGGTGCTTTTATCCTGGAACCTATCCTGCTCCGGAGGCTAGCCGTTCAGAATAAGTTATCTAGCCCGCTAAGAAGTGAACCAGCGTCGTAGGACCGGAAATCCAGGAAGTTAGCTTGCTAAACGAAAATCCTGCTTCGTAGTATAGGCCCCAGGACTTTTTAAATCCTCTGTATACACATACAAACGCCACAAGCATGAGGGCAATGTGATGTGCAGCTGCAACAGTTGGTGGAAGTAATGCACTATAAAAAAATCACAGCACAAGAGATGTCCTATTAACACTGTGGTAGCCGTCACTTCCTTTGAATGGGTCCTTAGGGCAACGCTGCAAAGAGATGAGCAGGGGGGTATACTACGAATCTAGTTCAACATATCCTGGATATGTTTTGAGTTATCCGGTTGACTTAATCCAAAACAAACCCGCTCTCGCTAAACTGTCCTACGACGCTGGCTATCAACTCGATCGCTCAAGCCAGCCGTGTCCTATCTAGTTAGGTGCGCGTTCACATAAAAGGGGTGGTATCTGGAGCAATCGACCAATCACAAACATGGACAAGCCTCGTACTGACAGCGCAGCGCGTCATACTTCCTGAATGAAAAGTCAACTATAATATTAGACATATGAAGAAGTTAAACTTTAAACATCCATGACTTAAACTCTTTATCCAGGCTAAAAGCCACATAGCTGCAGCTGCAAGGTGAATGCAGCTGGTAAAAGAAAAAGTGTTTGAATGCGTACATTAACAGGTTTATGATATCACTGCCCCCCGTCTAAGACACGAGTGGATCTGACTTTAATTACATTTGACTCGAGTGTTTCGTCAACTTAATGTGTTGCTTAAAATAATACTTCTGCATACAGTATGTGACACTGTAACGGACCGTCCACACAGCAGCGTTAAAAAATCTTGGAACGCTTCTGCCCATTCACTTTGAATGGGGTGACGTCACTTTGCCTCACTTTTCGCCGAACTGCATTGTGGACAGGCGAGCGGAGATTTTCAGGATTTTCAGGATTCAAAGTTGAGCAATGTTCAACTTTTGAAGCTGAGGTGGAAGCGTCAGCCAATCAAATCCCGTGTATGCAAATCTGACAGTTCAAGCGCTAGCCAATCAAACCGCGTGTATGCTGGGAGAGACATACCGCAGGTCATTTCCTCATATTCCAAAAAATGGAGGAGAAATTAGCGGTAGGGAATCACCCGGTGCTTTATGACCAGTCCCTATTTACCTACCGGGATACAAACCGGAGGAGCCAGGCATGGAGGGAGGTGGCAGAGACAGTGGTAGGTTTTCGCCTGTTTGGGGAGTTTATATCCAGTTTACTTCAAACTTTTTTGCTTCGTATGTCGGGGGCGGGAGATTCATTCAAAAATCCCCAAGCTTCAGATACGCCCACCTCCAAGATTTTTTTAACGCTGCTGTGTGGACGGTCCGTGAGTGTTGCACGGCCAGATACGGCTCAAGAAGCTGACTCAGATAAGGAAATATATGATACATTATGATGTGATATGAATGATAATGGGACACATCGACGTCTGCACTCACAGCGCCGCAGACTGTAGGCTACGTAATGTTACTTTGATCCGGTTACATATGTTGTGGCAGATATTTAATTAAGCTTTCTTAACATAATAGTATAATAATAGTATAATAGTTATAGGCTAATAGTCAGATTGCTCTGAAGATGGGAGTTGATATTCTATTCATTTTCACGTTCACACAGTCGGTGATTTTGGTCGGCCGTCTTTCCTGCAACGGCAGTTTAAACTGTATTTCCTCCGCACACTGAGCTCTGATTGGTCAGCAGGCGGTGCTTTCACTGAGTTGATCTCTTATCCTGGAACCTATCCTGCTTCGGAGCAGACTAGGTTCCAGGATAAGTTACCGTGGAGATCTAGCCCGCTAAAAAGTGAACCAGCTTCGTAGGACCGGAAACCCCTGAAGTTAGCTTGCTAAACGAAAATCTTGCTTCGTAGCATAGGCCCCAGGACTGATTATATTGGAGCGGTTTGAATAAAAAATGTGATCTGTAAAGAGTCTATATTTAGTAGCTAAATATAGACATTATTTCTGTCTGCTTCTTTTCTTAAGAAAAACTAACTGTTAAGGATTTGTCTTCTTTGTGCAGCACTTGAATTCAAGCACTCTTGAACAGACTGTTAAATGCCACAGTAAAGCGTAATGCCCCAGCTAAAATAGACAACAAATAAACTCTCTGTTTTAGATACACATATTAATATGCAGAATAGAGTGGTTTTTTTTTTTTTTTTAAATTGTGTTGCTTTCTTGTACAATGCATTTTTTAGATCATTCAAATTATGTTTTTGCCAAAACGCAGACATGTATGGATCTCTGTCTTATGAAACAGGTAAAGCAGATTAAGCATATATGAATAAATAATGGAATCTTCTCATGCACAAATCACCGCATTGATTGGGATATCAATTCCTGCTTATGTTTTATGTGATCCTCCATTGTTTCTTTCATTGAACAGATAAAGACCCAGGTGGAGGTGGCTGGTTTTATTTAGCTGCTGCAACACATACAGCACCGACATTGAGCCACCACTAATCCTATAAACAGCAGCCAATGGGATCAAAGCAGAGCTAGGTAACAAAGGCGGATTTCAACAGTACCAAACGCTACAACATAGTGCTGGCCGATCATTTTATATGATACATTATTGTCTTTAAGTCAAATAAGCCTATATCCAAATAAAATCATATACAGTATGTAGATACTACGGTACACTGTGACATCTTCCAAGTGGAAAATAAGCAGCGATAACTTACTTAGTTTCCCAGAAGGACCGATGGGATTTAGGGAATCTTATTTTAAGTTTTATTTTTTACATCACACTTTACATTACCACTCAGTTCATTGCTATTAACAAATTGGGCTCCAACACTTGTCCAAACGTTAAGCTCCTTTACTCCAGAATGCAATATTGCTCCAGTTATATAATAATGATGAAAAATACAAGTGAAGGTCCCCTAGAAACCCAAATGTTGGTTCAAATCAATTGTGAGTAGTGGTTCCTGCTTTCTTTCACAAACATATTTCATTCATAGGAACCCTAGTGTAGGGAAAATCTAACTATTGTCTTCATTTGTCTCATCCCTTTCTTTGTGTCCTTGCATGTAGTATTTATTTTCTTTATGATTTCTCTTCAAACTATTATGTTCATGTTATACTTAAGTTTTTGATTAAATTAGAAAATACAAATTATTTGTATTACCAAACAACACGCTACATCATGATATATATTGTAACCGAAATATCAAATGACCTATATTGGGATAGAAGATTGTGACGCCCAGCCCTACTTCAATATTGTCTTGGCATAATGCAATACAAATAGATGCTCGTCCCTAAAGGTTGTGATCTTCCAGCAAATCATGTCAGAGCCGTTGCTGTTGTTCTATTGTCAACTGTCTCTTTGCGATCTATTCGTTGTTATTTTAGTTTATGTAAGACTGACGTTGAATTCATCACATCACAGCTCTTGGCCATATCCACATGTCAGAGGACTCATGGAGCTGATTGACACACAAAGCTGGCCGAACCCCCCTGTCATTACAAACAATCATATCATGATGGATTAGCTTGCTCTAACATTAACACCCCCTCCTCTGCTCCACCACAAATAGCCTGTTAATGTGTACAGGTCGTTAAAGTTGGGGTGGGGTCTGGACTTTGGCCTTGAGCGGTACTGTACAACTTAAAGAACACACACACCAATGTACACCAAGAACACACACCTTGCTGAAGTGTTCCAAGTGAGAGATAGTCCCGGCAAGGCTCTAAATTAATAATGACACCACCGGGGCACGATCCCCCTCGTGGATTATTTCCTCTCCTCCACCCAGACAAACATATGGGTGGAGCAACTGCTTTAACATACAAATATTTTCATGCTTGCACGCCATTAAGATTTGAAAAAAAGGAAATGCAAGACCCTCTGATTCCTAGATATAGCATACAGTGATATAGACACTATAAATGATTATTGTCTCCAATCCACATGCTGTCAAGTTCTGATAAAGAATAAAGGGGAAAATGTATGGGGGAGTGAGAAATCATAAAAAGGTCCTTTGATTGCCTTTGATGCCAAAAAGCGAGCAGCGGATCAATGAGCTTTCCAAAGAGCTCATGTGACCAGCAATTAAAAGAAGACCAAAGGCTAGAAGGGTCTCGTCTTTGTGGTTTGTGTCCTTGATGTCTGCCTGCTGGCACAGGGACACCAACACACTCCTCACACATTCTCAGCTTTGAATCCATTTCCCACAAGGCCGGCTTCTCTGATGGAGTCTGTGATGTCACGGCATGAGGTGTCGGGTCGGGCGGATGATGAACGTGTATTTATGTTTAGTCTGGACGCCTGAGAGGAAGCAGCTAAACCAGATATTCATCGTTGTAAAATGGTTCCAATTGTTTTTATCATGGAATGATGGCTAATTATTTTTAAGTTTAAGTTCCTTTATCCTTCATAATTTAGTCTATACAATCTGACAAAGTGAGAAGTGCTTTTCACAAGTTCCCACCATAGACTGGCGTTTTGTAAGCAGCTTATTGTGTCTGACAAAGAGTTGTTTACAAGAAAAAGAAGTAAGGAAATCCTATCTTTACGTTTAAAAAGCTGTGAACAACAGCAAAATGTTGGTATTTTATACTCAGTGAATGGCTTGTACCATTTGTTTAATCAACTCACTGTTAAAGCTTAACATAGGGATCCATTTCTTACTCATGAACACGTCAACGTGGAGAGAGGACTCGGCAACCCGAAGATGAATGGACGGTTTATTTTGAATGCTAGAATCACTTCCCCATGATATAAACGTACCATCAAGCATCCCAGGGACATCATGAAGATTCAGTCAACCCCTCGTATATTTACAACTGTCCGCCCGATGCTGTTTTCATATAAAATATCCGGTGTAGAGCTTTGTTTCTGCAAATGAAATGTACGTCTGAAACAGCATAGATTCCGTTTTGAGCCCCACCAAAGCCACTGCAATTTTGGTGAATTTTAACAAAAAGAAAACTGAATTTTAAAATGAATTACAAAGTCCACAACAGTCTTAGTTTCAAGCGAATCACCTCTTCATTTAAAAGTGTTGTCTATTGAAAGCTCTAATCCTGCGACAACTTGCCGCAGATGTAGCTGATGTCTCCAGAAGTACCTATCGAGACAGGACCAGGTGGAAATTGAGTGTCTCTTGGACGCTTTTGCTCACATATTGACACCATGTAGTCATACAGAATCATTAGGATCAGTCAGTTTGGTTATATTCAATTTATAGGAAAAGTTTGACTGTTGGAACGCCATATTTGGGAACACCAGTGCACACCAACCAGAGGAGCAAAATACACAAATTCACTTAACTACTCAAATGGCCAACAAATCAGTTGTATCCCCTTTGTCAGGAAGATAAACATTATGTCTCTTTCACAAATACTCAAAAGGCATGGGATCGGACTCGGTAACTGAAAATAACTTTTATCAAAGGGCCTAAAAGACTCTGAAATAATTTCTTGAACATCTTGAAAAAGAGTAACCGAAGACACCTGTAGCACATAACAGATCTCCATTAGTAATAGCCCATTGACTTATACCTTAATGCATCATATCCGAGTCCCAAAAACTTATTTCATTATAAGAGAAGAGTGATATTATGTTGGCATGTGACCTTTAAGGTTATTTTTCCAGGATGGAGAACATTAGTAAACAATGTCCCGCAGTAATAAAGCCTCTTGAGTACGTTCATTAACTGATCAGTGTTCATTCCATGCAAGATCACTGGAGCAACCAAAATAGACATTGTGTAATGGAAAAGGCTCTGTGTGTGTGAGTGAGCCCTCTCCCTGTGGTGCTGAGTCAATATTTCAGAGGAAGTAGGACCCCCGGGGGACATACTTACCCCCAGTTACGTGAGAGTCACTTGAGATTCTATTGACTCCTTCAGACCGCACGCAAGCGCACACACAAACTGTACAAGGACGTTCAGCCAAGTACAGGTTGCTTCATCATTTGGTGTCTGACCTGTGAGTTGAGTCTACAATAAAACAACACAAAGTCCTCCAGCTCCTGTGAGTGTAGCAGGCTGAGAATCTGACGTGACATGAGAGAAAACATTTCTCCATCGTTCTGAGCAATGGATTTCTACAGACTGAGGTTACAGTGATGGCCGTCGGTTCTCCTCGACTCATTTTTCGATATAAACCTGCTTTAATAAACTCATTTTTGTATTAACTGCTCTCAGCTTAGCGTTTTTTTTGGATATGTGTATGTTGTCAAGCTTGAACTTTACTCTTAGTGATGAAATTGAAAACTAAAATGAAGTCAACATGTTACAATGAACTGAATTTGTGTTGCTGTATTAGAATGTGCCTTTGATTCACAAGTACATTTTAGCAAGCTAGAAAGTGCAAAGTTCTGGCTGAACCATCAGAAGCATCTGGGGGTTTAGATCGTTGCCCAGGAGCCGGGGATTGTACCACCATCAATTCTGCTACAGTATGAATGGACGACGCACTACTACTACAAAATAAGGCAATGTCAGACTGAATACAGGTACTCAAACTACAAATGAGAAAGATACTGTATATGATTTTAGTGGACAGTCATTTGTGTTCTTAACAATGCCAATGCAGCATATTACCATGCCAGCAGCAGACAATATCTTTATGACTTGTAATACTTGAAGGGGTCCCTATTGTTACATTTCAGTTTATATAGCATTGAGTTTTATGGTCTTGTTTTCTTCTTACTTATCTCATTGAGTGTCCTTATCTTAAGTGTTTAATGATGTACTTTATGTTTCTGGGCAACTATAACAACCTGTTTTACCCAAAAGTAATACAATCTCAGGATTCTTTTTATTATAAGTAAATCTGATTGACAATCGATTGATCATTTGGTCAATAAAATGTCAGATAACAGTGAAGAAATACTATAAATCATCCTTAAGCAACAAGTAAAGTCATAACTAGGGATGTCCCGATCACCTTTTTTTGCTCCCGATCCGATTCCGATCATTTGATTTTGACAATCTGCCGATACCGATTTTTCCCGATCCGATCTTTATGCAATGCATTAAGAGGAAAAAAAAGGTAACAGATAACGGCTGGTCATCCAACGCGATGAATTCAGCTATCTTGGCTGTTATTTTTTTGGCCTTTTCACTGTTCTGGGGTAGTTTCTCTTTCCTTTTAAAAGTCTCTGAAAGTGTCGGTTGTTTCAGTGCCGTTACCTGAGTGGCCGCTGTGTACTCGTCGTGTTGTTGTTGGTGGTGTTTGTATTAGATTGGTCATGTTGAACGTAGCTCTGTTCTTTCCACCACGCGGAACCTCCGCCTTGCAAACATTGCATCTGGCTGTTACACTGCCTTCGCTTTCAATTTATAGTACTTCCAAACTCCTGACATTTTCTCTGTCCCGACTCCCGAGTCACCAGCTGAACGTAGCCTCTTGTTAGCTTACTGCTACTATTAGACACTGCGCCCACTCTGTTGCCAGATTTGAGAGAAATAAGCAACCAGGTCTATGAAAACAAGCCCAAAAGAAGCAACACATACATGATGTTGTGTAATTTTAACCCAAAACTAAGGCCTCAGGATGACTTTAAGACGTGAACATGGTCATTTTTGTTTTGTAACATTAAATAAAATGTATAAAAATATTTTATAAAAAAAAAAAAAAAAAAAAAAAAAAATCCGATCCCCGATTTTTTTCTCCCGATCCCCGATCACGTGAAAATCACGTGATCGGCTCCGATCCCCGATCACGTGATCGGATCGGGACATCCCTAGTCATAACACTGCTTTTTATCATCTGCCCAATAGAGTGGCGAAGTCCCTCCCCTTCCGGTTGAGCCCCATGGGACCTTATTTCGGAAAAGTTATGCATTGAAGTCAATGGAGAGAGAAAGATTATCTTTCGATCCCGTTTGAATTGTGCCACGAATTACACATATGATGTTTGTCAATTTAAAAGATAATTTTGCAAGTCAAAAAAATTAAAATGTGTCGTAAAACTGTGAAGTAACACATTTGTTTGTGTGAAACGCTCAATGAACTACATCTCTGGTCAACCACACACGTCACCAAGATGGCCGTCACTACTGTCTTGTCAACAAACGATTGACTATCACCACAATGAAACACGTCCTGAAGAATGTCATGCAAAGCCTGCCTTCCTTTGATTCTCTCTGAACTGCCTGGTCGTTTTAATGTTTAATGTCAACCATTTGTGCAGATAGCATGAAGTAGAAAAGATCGCCGATGCTAACGTTAGCGTTAGCATTTCTCCCCCGGAATTAAATGGTGTATTATAGAATGATCACACCGGTGACAGTACTATTCAAAGGGTTCACGAAATATGACTACTACTCTTACTGTTTAACATTTTGGGTTACTTAATGTTACTTCATGTTAAGGCTAATAAAAATGACAAGGCTGTAATGCTAACTAACGTGCTAGCTACTAGCTAGGTAGCTAACTTGATCAAGCCACTCCTGGTCGTTTCATCAGACGGGAAGCAAAAGAACGAGCAAGACCCATTGCTGGTATAATAACAACCTGGTACTAAGCACACAGGCATCTTGTTAAAGTTATCTTATCTTAGCCAGCGCCATATAGATAGATTATATCTATATTGCGCTGATCTTAGGTATCTGAATGGTGGAGGTAAACAATTGTGACATCACTTACGCGACTCTGGGATTTGTAGTCTTTCTAGTTACGTATTTTTCATAGTCTTATATTTCAACAGTTTTACGACAAACTGTGACTTTTTTGACATGGAAATGATTTTTTAAGATTGACAAACATCATATGTGTAATTCATGGCACAATTCAAACGGGATCGAAAGATAAGTTTTCTCTCCCCATTGACTTCAATGCATAACTTTTCCAGAATAAGGTCCCATACCCCGGAAGTAAGTGGGAGGGACTTCGCCACTCTATAGTCCAAAAAAACATTTGAATGAATAACAGTTGTTGCTAAATTCAGCTCCAAATCTATCAATCTGTTAACCGTGTACTGTAGATAGCTTTGTAGTTTATTTGTTGTAAGGTTTGTTTATCATATGACCACAGGTTTTCTCCAAAACTAGGACACAGCAAACTACGTGAGAAGCAGAAAAGAACAATTAGCAGAAAAAGAAACCTAGAAACCGTTAACCTTTGTCACTAAACACGAAACCCTGCTGGATTTCAGGAGCAACATTTAAGGAAATAAACCCTCAACAGTTCAGGTTTCCTGGTTGATGTTATTGTTTTTGTTCAGGTAGAGTTTTGCGTGGAGTCTGTTCTGGCGGTAGATTACCCGTTCACAGCTTTTAATATGTCAAGAATAATTTGCTTCCCTCTGTTTCGTTTAATCATTTATTAAACAACACACAGATATTCCCGTGGGTCAGGTGACCTTCCAGTGTGTTTCTTTGCCCTCCTGCTCTTCCTCACCAGCCTGCGACCCAGCTTGTTTGTTGACATGAAACATCGGCGACAAAAGGCCGAGGGGGGAGAGCGATGAGTCTGTATGGGAAAGGAATGCCACACGCATACCGCCCACTCACTAAACACAACCGGCCGGGCCACATGTCAGCAGCACTGACCAGCCACCGACTGCAAAACGTGCACGCTGTGAGGGGATGAAACAAAACCGCATGGCTGCAAATATGCACGCTCATACACACACACACACACACACACACACACACACATTTGATACGGTTTTTGTGTGACACAGGTCGAGCTCTTCCAACCTGTTTTTCCAGCTCAAACCAAGACCAGTACAGAAAGACCTACACTGGTCTTACGGCCAACTGAATACAAACGGATATATTTTGCTTGTCAGGACCATTTCTGATTGAGTTATGAACAAAACTTCATTCCTTGCATATCATGAAATTGTTCTGAACACGTTTGGCTTCGGCAGAGGCAGTGACAAGGCTGAATTCAGATCTTTAATAGTACTATTGCATAAAAAAAAAAAATCAAGCGGTAAAGGACAAGCTTCCTAAGAGTATCAGGGAGGAGATCAATTATTAACCAAGTTTGAAGGTTGTATTAGGCAGTGCACAATAACTTATATTGGAGCCAGGACTGTATTACTCTGGGACCAGTCTATGTCCGCAACTAAGGATTATTCTCGTTTTCGGAAATCTGTACAATATTTTCTGGCTAATTTGAAAAATGGTTATCTTGTTTTGGCCGACATACATACATAAACCTGAAGATATTCAGTTGAAATTGTATAAATAAAGCATTGGAAAAGCTGCCATCCGGAATTGGTTGCATTTTTTAATTAACAACTTCAACAACTAGTCTATTATTAAATCTTTAATCTTCCATCTTGGTGGACTAATTGTAATTGCTTGTGTTTTGGTATATGTCAATAAAAGACATTTGATGGCCATTTTTCAAAGTCGTCTTGTGATCATTTGTAGAAATACTAATTAATATAGAAATATAATCACCATCATGGTCAATAATGAAAATAAACATTAGTTGCTGTTTGTTAGTCTGTAGATTTTCAAAGTGTGTATATTTTGGGGGTGAAAATCATATGCAGGATATTTTTTGGATATGGCATTAAAAAAACTCCCATTAAAACGAAAATAATCTGACCCTTCAACCTGATCTCTTTATTCTTTTTTGAACATGAGGGAAATCCCACTATCAAGTTTTTTTATTAGGCCGTGTGTATGTAATGTGACGTGTAGCAAAACCTCAGTTCAAACAAATAGACAAGACAGCAGCGTTTCTTGTGTTTGCAACATCAAGTCATTTGTGCTGAGCGGCTCGTTCTTCATGCTGACTGATATCATTATAGCTCAAACGTCTGGAAGTGTTGGACACACACACACACACACACACACACACACACACACACACACACACACACACACACACACACACACAAAGTGGAGAGGACTGCAGCTGCACCGTCAGCACCTCGAGCTACAACGGCATGACAGGAAAGGAGTGAGAAGCAGCAGGCGGCTGATAAGAACACAGAGAATCAGAGAGAAGAAAGTCTGCTACTGATTTCCAGCCGCTGATAATATGAGTGTAAAGGTTTGAGGTCCACCCATATTTGGGGCATTCTACCGAATTAGTACAACAACAAGAAAAACTATTTAACATTCAGACATAGATATTTACTAAGAATATGTTATGGTCTATTTAAACATAAGGCATTACATTAGATAGTGATAAGCTTAATATATACAAAAACATCATTTATATGGTACTTTCTATTGGGAAGTAGCTGTCCCCAACCCTGACATCTAAATTTCATGTTCTGTAAATAACACTTAAAACATTTTATTTTATTTTGTTCAATGGTGTATTTAGAAGATCTTTATGATTACATTCAAACAGAAGTTGGAATATTTAGATTTATTGTGAGTTTAATTTTTTAATAAAAAAACTATACTCAAAAAATCATGTCCCCAGTTTTCATGTCACTCCCGAAACACAAGGGGTTTTAGTCCAATGGCTGAGTCTGGTTTTTAGCCACACCCCTGCATTTTTGACTAGACAGTGACACTGCATCCCTGTCCCTCATGGCTGAATGGCAAGTAGCTATATCCCATACTTTTGATATAAATCTGTTCCAAAATCTGAAAATCGGCGTGTAACCTTAAGAATTGTCACTACCGAACACATATTATCTTCAATTAAGTAAACTTTTACTGGGTTTTATGCAAAGTATTAGGTTTTTCTGTATGTAAACCTCTTCAAAGACGTGTATGCTAGCCATGTACTTGCTAGCATTCTTTAGTTATGCTCAATTTTAGCTAGAATCGTCACTACCGAAACAGTCACTACCGAAATATATGGTTACGTTTTGGTAATTGACATGATCGTTTCGGTAGTGACAAAATTGAATGGTAAGCAGGTAAATCCCACCATTTTTAAATAAATGTGTTTTAAAGTCTGAAAATCAGTGTGTTACTTTAATGGTCTCTTATTATACTATTGTTAGGCATATATTATAGGTCTCAGAATATAAAAAAACATGTCTATGAAGTGTTTTGCTCAAAATACCAAACAGATCGTCCATTCTAGACTCATTCCCCTCTATTTCAGCCTGTTACTAAAGTGCTGATTCTGGGTCAGTAGCTTCAAACATTCACACTTCAACATAAGGCATGTTATGAGTTAAGATTAAGCAATAAGGTTGAGGGAATATGATACAACCTTGAGAACAAAATACTGTGGTCACTACCGAAACACTGGATGTTTTGTAAAAAATAAAGTATATTGAGTTATCAACTAAAATGATATGATTCTGATTGGTTTAATGTATGTTCAATTTAAACAATCATCAACTCTGGAATCAATATGATCAGTATTATGCATTTTACAAAGAAAGTTTGCATTATGATTTTATGAATTGTATAAATTGAACTTTTATTAATTTAATTGTGAAAACCCTCAAGAAATATTTAGGATATTTTTTTTTAAATCCTCTGGAGCAGAGAGAGGAGCTGTGGATTATTGTTATTGATTAATGCATCAGTGTTTCTTAGGGTCAAAAACACTAAACTCACAACTTAAAATGAAAGCGTTTAGTTTATTTAATAAAAGAGCACATGTTCAATGTGAAAAGTGACAGTAGATATAGATTAGTTGCTATTTGGTGCTATATACAATATATATATATATTTAAAAAAAAGAAATATTTAAAAAAAAAGAATTATAATTTTTTTTTTTTTTTTAAACACCTTGAATTTCAGGGGGGGGTGCGGGGCTCCGTTGGTGGGGCGCAGCGCCCCTCCAAGACAATGGTAGGGGAAACACTGAACTGAAGGGTTGAGAAAAATGGAAATTGGAACTCCATTATCTGAGGAAGACGGGCTGGCATCAGTGAGAAAAATCTGTTTCGTGACAAACTTAATGTGCTTTATACCTACAAATAGCAGCAGACCATGTAAGATTATATTTCCTTAGTTGGCGCAGAGCCTATTTAAAAGACAAAACAAGGGTCTGAGCAGCTGATGCCCGTTTAGATAATGAAGTGTTTTTTATAAGCTGTCACACCTAAAGGCCCTGACACACCAAGCAGTCACCAGAGAACTCGACGCCGACTGTTGCGTCGCCGTGTTCTCCTGCGTCTTGGCCATGTGTCGCACTGGAACACACCGCAAAGACTTCAGCCGAGCACGTACGAACTGCGCATGCGTGAGTGGCAATAACTCTCCTTACCAGCAGGCGGCGGAAGTGTGTATTCGTCATTCAAAAGAGGCAACAACCGGAAGACAGAGAAGAAGAACAGACTGCATGATCAAACAACAAATAGCGTGTGCGTTCCATTTTCACTCTCGTCCATCGAAAACATGTTTCGTGCAGTACTGGAGCTATCAGCCATTGGAGTGTTGCTTGTCGAAGACATTCTCAAGCAACCGTTTCGCTTCTCATGCACTGATTCGCTAGCTGAACAGCCAATCAGAGTGATTTCTTTGTCCGACTGCCTGTGGCCGACGCACGGCCGATTCAACATGTTGAATCGGCCGTGCGTCGGCCATGAAAGGCCAAATAAGGCGTGTCACGGCCGACGGTGCGGGACACATCAAATTGAGTTTGGGCGACAGGGCACGCTTCGTCGTCCGACTAACGAAAACAGCCGATTTCGGCCTGGTGTGTCAGGGCCTTAACACTGAAAATAAAACCGTTTGTTGAAGACATAAATCAATCATTCAGGGTTTGTCTTCCTTTAAATTAAATCAGAGCGATACAGACAGGAAAGTCAGCTGATAGGAGTGTGAGTGAGTGATGGTGTGAGTGTTACACTCTGTGACTCAACAGAACACCTCAGGGGTTGTCTCTCAAAAATAGAGAGTTAAATATCCATTGACAGACAGATACACACAACTACCTTCAGACAAATGCAAAATGAAGATAATGCTTTTAAAGATCTTTAGCAGTTAGCTGGAATTTAGGTTTACTATTTTATTTGTAAAAAGCTAGCAGCTAGTCCTGCAAACCCCTCTAGATTTCTGACATCTTTTTTTGACACACAATATTATGAAACACATTTAAGTTAAACTCCATCATCTTTTTGGCAATGTCAGAGTGATCATTATGTATCGTTTCAGGATGTGACATGCCAATCTCCTGATGATAATGTGACCTAAAGCTGAAGTTAAAAAGACAAATAGAGGCACATAAAAAAAAATATATATAACAGATTTGTAGACTTCTTCAACCCTACCCTTAAAGAAAACTGTCAAAAGCTAGTAGCTAGTTCTGAGAATAAGATTTATTGTTTCTTAATTATTGACAGGACCGGCAGCAATCTTTTATGATCGCTACGTCATAAAGACACACAATCTTAAGAAACACATTCAAGTTAAACCCCATCCTCTTTTTGGTGATTTTAGACTGATCCACTTCAAAACGAATGCCTAATGTTTTTTTCTTTTTGAGGATGTGACACGCCAATTTCCTGATGCTGATGTGACCTTAATCTGATGTTAAAAAGACAAACAGAGGCACATTAAAAAAAAGTATATATCATTTCTTAGACTTCTTCAGTCCTACCCTTAACAATGCATTGTGGATGCTGACGTTATGACATAATCCTGAACAAAGAACCAACAAAGTCCAGTTTAAGTGTTCACATCCGAATTTGTAAGACACATTTGATACGTTTCAGATAAAAAATGGAAAACACCGGACTTAAAGTTGCTTTTTAGGGTTCACACATTGATGACAAAATGTTAGAAGTGATAGAGAAAAACAAGAATCTAGTGGAGAAATGAAATGTAAAAACTCAAATGTTATTGTCATTGTAATCAATGGGCAAATATGTGAAGTAGATTCTAAACTTCAAAATCTTTAACAATTAACAAAACAAGCATAATCCCACAACTGCATGGCCCACCTCCTGCCTCGACGTATTGATTTGATTGAAAACTATATGAGGATTAATTGACAATTCTTCCAGAACGTTCTGTTATCTGGGATATTCTCGTTTGGCAGCTCCTCCCATGTTTTCCCTGTACTGGCACACCTTCAGCACTAATGTGAACATAGTGGTTGTAACATAACTGCTTCCTAAATAGATTCTTCATGGAGCAATAAATGCTCTGAGTCTTTTATCACATATGAACGCTGCCAAGAGTGACTCAAAATGCTCTTCTGTAGACACTAGACACAACAGAAAACAAGGACAAAGAAATGCGATAAGTGGCGGTAGAGATGAGAAGAAGAGTAGGAGCGTGAGAGAGGGACACACCCATGTCACAAAAGCAGGAGTGGAGATTCAGGTCCACCCTGTGTCAACCTTATCATGCTGACATTGGGTAATGTTTTACTCAAAGTAGTAAATTATTGTGTTCTTTCGTACTTTTACAAAGAGGCAGTCATTATTTCTGCCCCCCCGGCTTGTTTGAAAGTCAGGTTCACGGATAGGATTGGGGTTAAAGGTTGAGATTACAATTGAGATTATTTTTAGGTTAGACTCAGGCTGAGGGAGGAATGTGGTAAATGAATGTGTTTGGATAAAGCAAATGTACATTGTGTGTGTGTCTTTACGCAGCGTGTGTCACAAGCAGAAGTGTGTTTGAATTTGCGTTTATGGCAGGGTGCAACGGCCAATCTGTCAGAAGAACGCATGACAACAGCAAACAGTTAGGAATTGATGAAATACAGAACAGACAAATGAGAGGAGGGTGTGAAAAACTAGAAACAACACCAAACGACAATCCTTGAAATGTGTTATTTTAAAGAGGACATCTGCTAATCTTTCAGGTTTCATAATGCATACAAAATGCATTATGAAAACAGTAGGCCTCTACTGTGACTTTAATGTTCAAAAAGCTCTTTATTATTCTCATACTGCCTGTGCTGCAGCACGTCTTTTCACCCTCTGTCTGAAACCAGAGCCCAGTCTGCTCTGATTGGTTAGCTGGACGGCTCTGTTGTGATTGGTCAACTGCTAAGAGATGTCCCGCCCCTTAGCCTGTCAAGTACAATGTGTTGGAGCGCTTGCCTGTAAAGGCCCAGACACACCAGCCCGATTTTGGGAGTCAGAGGCCGTCAGAGGCCGTCAGGCATTCGCGGCGCCCTACTCAGGTTTGTGTGTCCCGCACCGTCGTCTCTTTACGGCACCTTTTCACACCTCCCGACACCTCCCTCACGCGGCCGATTGTGAACATGTTGAATCGGCCGCGGCAGGTCAGAGAAAGTCGGCCCAAGCAATCACTCTGCTGTTCACACTACCGCTGCCTGCTGGTAAGGACAGTTATTGCCACTCGTCGACTGAAGTATTTGCAGTGTGTTCGTAGGCGGGCGGCGTAGCGGGCGACGTAGCCGACGCAGCCGACGAAGCTGACGTAAAAGTCGGGACGCCTTTGGTACGCGTTCTTTGGTCTCAGGTGGGTGTGTAGCGGCCTTAAAGCGCGAGTGTTACGTAGTGATGTCACTAAGTACAATGTCAATAATCCCAAAAAGGCATAATAGGGCCTCTTCAACAATGTCAAGAAAGGTTCTTTCCATTACACTTGCAGGTTGTAATCACATAGTCTCTGGCCACAGATTGCATAAACTGTCTTAGTTTATGGTAATTATCGGAGTAGTTTGATGGATGATGACCCAAAATTGCCTTTTTGTTTGATTGATAAAGTCCTCTATGTGTGCCAGTGTCTTTACTAGGCAAAAGATTGTTTGTGAGGGAAGAAGCTCAATCACCAGAGGACTACTTTTTGTTTTTTCTCCGATCGCTTCAATTTACCTCAATTCAGAAGTTGCATTCTCCTGTTTACAATGTTGTTCATATCATGTCTGTTATTTAAGATCATGAACATAAGAGTGCTGAACCAGGAATGTAAGTATCAAAAGCCTGTAAAGGGGTCAGACTTAGAAGCTAAATATATTATGTGAAAGATTTTATTAACTTTTAGGACAGTATAGGTAACAGACTGATTTCCATATTGGCATACTGGACACTCAATAAAAAAAGCCTATTAGCAGGGCAAAAACAACTTGTTTGCAACATTTTGTAATTCATGATGAAACAGGCAACATGTCATCTTCCAAGCTGCTGCAGTATTGATCAGATAATAGCGGAAATATTAAAAAAGAAATGTCCAAATAGCTAAATCTCAATCACATATTTAAAAACACCCATTGTACTTAGTAATTTAACTAATTGTTGTGAATGCCCAAACACTGACAGTGTTTCCCCTATATACATTCAGCAGCGGCGCTGCGCCGCTACGGGGCGCCAGCCAGGTACCAAAAAATAAAAATAAAAAGATGATTTATTTTTTTATTTTATACATTTAAATAATAATACGTGGCGCTCACGTCATCGCCACGGAGGAGCATACAGCCTCTGTGAGCGAGCGAGACAGAGAGAGAGCGAGAGCTAGAGAGAGCACACCTGTATCTATTTAATATAGTTGTAAAAAATAAAGTAAGAAATCATTCCAATGTGTACTATAGGACAGTACAACATTTTTAAAAGGGGAGTGATTAGTAAAATATGCATAAAGAAAAAGAAAGAATGCTAACTAGGTAACATAAGATAAGAATAAACCAGTTTAAATGATTTGTTATTGGTTGTGATCATATTCTAAAGATGTTTGGATTATTGAAAAGTATACAGCTCCCTTTCATCTGAGTGTTGAGAGCTGTATCCATACATTCATGTTGTGCTCAAAGTGCACCAGATTGATGCATTTCACTTCAACATTTAAAAAAACATCTTCCCGGGGGAGCATGCCCCCGGACCCCCCTAGAGGAGGTGAGGACCCCCCTAGAGGATGTGAGGTCCACCCCCAAATAAAGTAGGTTAAAATAATTAAATTGCATACATTTTATTTTGATTGTTTGTTATGTGGATGTGTAGTATTTGTGTTACTGAATGTTCAATAAAGGTGATTTAGCAGAATACACCTGTAGAGCCTCAAGAGCTTTTCTTGTGCTGGCAGACACATAGAAACATATTGGCGGGGCGCACTTCGCACGCACAAAAAAATTCCACTCGCTCCGCGCTCACATTTTGCTAGGCCCACGTGCCTTAGCACCGCTGCTATGACTCCATCCTAGGGGAAACACCGACTGATAAACAGCACACAATGCAGACGGTCCTGACGACCACAAACAAAACACAAGCTGGTCTATTTCCTGTGTTTAAGGTTCAACAGGAATTGTGTGTTTAGTCTATTAGTCTGAGACGTGACTACTGACTCACATCAAATCTAGTGTGGTTTCACACACACACCATAACAAAGAGGGCAAACAAGTGCAGTAATTACAACTGAAAAATCCACAAAAATAACCAGCAGGGCTAAACAACACTTGAATATGTGTGTCATCAACGAGACATTCAAGTTTTGGCAGACACATATTTGAAATGCTCCCATAATGGGAAAAATGACTTATTATTTACATTTATGATTTGAAATCTAAACACAAATATGTTGGCAAAACTATTTATTTGGATTAGTGGCTTTCAATGAGCCTTGTGGGTACATGGCCAACACAAGCACAACAGTTAGAGCTCACATTACAGAGCTGTTGTTAACATTGGATCGTATAGATGTCCATTGACTTGATTTATTTTTTAAATGTCGAAAATGTAAATGTTTTTAGTTCAAATATTTGAATGTCCTATATAGCCCAACCCAGAAATTAAAACCCAAATATGTCTTTTAATATTAAACAAGACCAATTATTGATAACGATATTCATATTTGAGAAACTGTTACCTGGCATTTTTGCATAAAAATACTTATTTTGACCAACGTATCCATTAATCATTTCAGCTCTTTGTTCAACCCAACGTTTTTAAGTAAAATTATAAAAACGTCTTGTTTTTTTTGTTTTTTTAATGCAGTCGCACTGTGTTTCTGCTTTTACTTCTTTATTATGAACATCAATAAGAAGAAAAGTGCAACTATTACGATATACAATGGAAAGACCATCTAACATGTTAATTTGTATTAACCTGTAGTGATATTTTTTAAAGTCACTGAGGCCTAAATGGAGGCTAACAGGCGGCTGCTTGAGGGTACATCATGTGACAGTCTGTTGACAGAGTGTGATGTGCCTCCAGTCAATTCATGGTTCACTGGTGTGTGTGTGTGTGTGTGTTTTCTAAATGAAGCCTGATGTCCAGAGCACCTCTCTGAGTATTATACATGAGAGGAATGCTATCTATAATATCAGTAATTGTAAAAAATCTCAGTATACTTGATAACATGTGCCTTTATTTCTATGAAATCTACCAATACACACAAACTTGCTTTTTCTTACGAATGTTCTCATATTCTACCAGTTTTTTGTTACTTCCTGCTGAAAGCCAGTGTATCATTAAAGTTTAATTTCTAAAAAGGTCACTTCATAGTCCCCGTGAAAGGTCACACACACACACACACACACACACACACACACACACACACACACACACACACACACACACACACACACACACACACACACACACACACACACACACACACACACACACACACACACACACACACACACACACACACACACACACACACACACACACACACACACACACACACACACACACACACACACACACACACACACACACACACACACACACACACACACACACACACACACACACACACACACACACACACACACAAAAATGTCAATTTATAGAGTATTTATTATTAACTATAGGCGTTGAACCTTTGCTTATATAAGTAAACACCTCAAAATCTTGTAATGAAGGGGCATATTTGTATCATAAAGAGCACGACTTAAAGAAACAGGTTTGTGTACAGTATACGCACACTGACAATGTTGGATGCCATCACCGTGGTAACTGATGCTAAGCAGCAAGTGAGAGGAACTTGAGATGTAAGCGGGGAGTCGAGTTAAGAGGGTGGGAAGAACAATCGGTAAAAAGCTTTAGACAAACTTTGTCTATCAAAACATTTACCAGAAATTGATGAATATATATTTAATGCAGGAAATAGAAGCATTCACAACATGCTACCAGCTCGGAGAGACTTCACAAGGACACAGTTGAATATCAACCCTGTCGACTAAATACATTGTACAAGTAAAATACTCATCATACATGTACATGTTATACAGTTAGATAAGAAAAATAAGGCATCCAAAGTTATTCTCTGACATAGCTCATTCTTCCAAAATATGCTGCTTTAGAAGATAATAACCTGTAATAACAGTTCCTAGATGATTATTTCCTAGATTTAAACAAGGTGTTCTATCTCTTTGGAGTGGATGCCCCCTTCACATGACATATATGGTACTGGCTTTATGACTGGCTGTACAAAAAAGGGTCAAATTGGGCTGCAAGATGGAATGCATGTATGCAACTGTAATGATATTCAACTTATATGGGTTGATTTTGAGCTACCATTTACATATTTACCAGCACCTGCACCAGAGCCGGTTTGATGGCACAAAATGGGACGTAGGTTTTACAATTTTACAAGAACTCTTGTGCTCTATTTGTGCACACCTTCTGAACTGGGAACACATCGAGCAGTTGCTCAAAGCTCTGCAATTTTCAGCAACACCCATTGAGTCCTAATGTTTATGAAGGTTTAAAATGTGTCTACAGTGTCTTTTGAATATGCAACAAATAATAGAATTCCTGCATCTCAAGTCAACTAAGTGTCCTAGAACATGAACTCGTAATAAATATGATTTTGTTGACATGGCAAATCCTTTTTTCCTGACAGTATTTCTCATGAGAATATTCACTATACTTTAAGGTCTTCTACGGAGCCCTGGAGGGTTCATAGAGAGAAAATACAATAAAACGAGGCCACGTTTTATTAATTCGTGCGCACGACTGTTATGTTTATGTGGGTAAATGGCAGTGCATACATTATTTGAGATATATTTCAAACTCGGACTTCATTTTAGGGACATTTCGGCCAGAGGTGTAGAGCTATTTGTTTAAGCACCGGATTCGCAAAACAGGAGAGTCTGTGAACCAGTCTGCCTTGATCTATGAATTCATGTCTGTGACTCTCACAGTATCTGCTATCTGCGCGCAGAGAGCTGTGCCTTTTACGCAGCGCCTTCACTGTGTTTACCTTCAGAACAGCTGAATAGAGATCGAGGCTGCTACGTTTTAGCCACACACACACACACACACACACACACACACACACACACACACACACACACACACACACACACACACACACACACACACACACACACACACACACACACACACACACACACACACACACACACACACACACACACACACACACACACACACACACACACACACACACACACACACACACACACACACACACACACACACACACACACACACACACACACACACACACACACACACACACACACACACACACACACACACACACACACACACACACACACACACACACACACACACACACACACACAACACACACACACACACACAACACACACACACACACACACACACACACACACACAACACACACACACACACACACACACACACACACACACACACACACACACACACACACACACATCCGAACTGCCCGATTATTATTCCCCCTATTACTCGTGTTATGAAGGAGATGTCCGGTCACCAGGGCGCATGATGTGTAAATAACCCAATTTGTGTTCTGTGAAACTGAAAAGGATATGACATTGCTTTTGTTACTTTCGTTGTAGTTGTATATGTCTTAAATGTAATTTAGGTTAACTTCCTCTTATTTAGATGCTTTTATTTTGAAGGCAAGTTTACGCTGTTGACAGGAAGTTGTTGTTGCTATGGAAACGTGAAATGCTACATGATGTGTGCGTGTTTGTGCTCTGCTCGGCTCAGCTCTGTGTGGGTGTGTGTGTTCGGTGTATGTGTGTGTCCGACACCGGCATTTGTTTTCAAATGACCATGAACAGTAATTTACACACATCTGGCTAACTCCATATGTGTATTCCCAAGTGAAAGAAGTTAGTTTAATCTTAATCTCGATGTAGGCTAGTGCTAAGTGCTGTCGGAGTGCACCGGAACGAACGCCACTATCATAATATCTTCTGAAAACAAATGCCCACACACACGCACACACAAACATACACACACACACGCCCTGGCGACCGGACATCTTCTTCATAAAACTAATAATATGGCGTAATAATCGGGCAGTTCGATGTGTCTAACCATAAGAAAGTATCTTGTGCGCACTAATTAATAAAGCGTGGCCTCGTTTTATTTAAATTGAGGCCACGAATTACATCTCGTGCGCACAAATGTATAAAACGTGGCCTTGTTTTATTTATTTTTCTCTCTATGAACCCTCCAGGGCTCTGTAGTCTTCAAAATCTTTTTCCGTATATATCTGCCCACAGGCAACAAGAGGCGGAGGTCTTTCAAAGTTGCCATAACCCTCAAACACAGCACCTATGCACAGTACACCAACTATTCTCATAACTGTTTGAAGTTCATCTATCTGCCGAGCTTTGAGCAAACGTGGATTGTTTTTAACTCCCTGTGCAGCCCTGTGTGTGTGTGTGTGTGTGTGTGTGTGTGTGTGTGTGTGTGTGTGTGTGTGTGTGTGTGTGTGTGTGTGTGTGTGTGTGTGTGTGTGGGCACTGCAGTTTGTTGCCAATGCCTCCCACCTTGCCAGCCAAGCCTACTAAGAAGAGCCGCAGAGACGTTTCTTGGCCAAATGTCACACAGCTCTGCGCACCACAGCTACAACACGACTCAAAGACAATTTAGAGTGGTAGATCTGATACGGTTCACTTGTTTCAGCCAATCATATTTGGTACAAACAAAATCACGCTGCCGACCAAGTTCATTGAGGTTTTACCGTCACGTCTTAGAGTAGGATGCCAGAGCGGACACAGAAACACAATCGCTTATTCCTCACTGTGCTGAGTTATAGACACAGCAAGAGTGTCTACTGTCTGTGACCTTGAGATGAGAAGCCTGAGAAAAGGAAAAATATATCCCTGCGGGGGATGGCGTCAGTGTGTGTACGGCCTCTTGAGAGAGGGTGCGTGCACATTTGTGAAAGTGTGTGTGTTTCGAAAGAGGAAAAGCAGCAGGGTAAGAAGAGAGAAGTAAAACAGGGAAGTGTTTTTGATACTACACAAAAACAAGACAGAGGCTACATTTGATTTTTGACAAAGCCTCATTACCACTTCTCAGCAGTCATTTTTGTCAAAAACACAGCTTTAGTCTATAGCAACAATGCTTTCCCTCACTCTGTAGGAACTAAACATGCTTTCTCCCTTTGTAATCCTTCCAACAATGTCTACTACAGGTTGAATATAATATATGGCAACTTGAGTAAGAATCACTCCTGAACCTCAGAGAATTTAAAACGTGTATGACCATGACATCACATACTCAAAACACAAGAGGGACTAACAGACAGCTGACCTTCTATTAAAATGCTCGATGCACATAGTAAACACAGCCGTCTGAACATCATTCTGACACTCTAGATAAGAGCAACAGCATAAAAGACCAAATGTTTTCTTTCTTTTACCCTGTTGCAGGAAGGCTACATTCACAAATTACTAATCCCCAAGACTAGAATGTATGTTATTGTTTGACCTGCTCCACAAAAAAGGTCAAACTCAGCTCTACTGCTTGATAATACAGACCGCTAAAAAAGGCTGAACACGGCTGGAGCTGCTTTTTGTGTTTTATCCATCACGATCAATGCAAAAAAGGAGGAAATGGTAAGACATCCGCCAAACAGTAAAAGTTGTTAAGTAAGCGTATAACATTACTACTAAGCCTAAAAAAAACCTGTGGTAGTATCCTGACTAACCAAATACTGTGTCAAAAATAAACAGCACGGTTCTGTCACTCCTGGATTTCCCAGGAAAGCAAATAGAAAATAGTTACACCTGACTCTCCGGACCACAAATACTTTCATAGGTGGGAAGTAACTAAGTACAACATGTACTGTGTTTCAGTATAACTTGAACACAGTTGTTCTTTGCTTGAGTTTATCCATTGTATTTTATATATTTAAGCTACAGTTTGGAGGCAAATGCTGCACTTTTTACTCCCCTGCGTTTATGTGGCAGCTTTGGTTACTTTGCACATTGAGATTATGTGATTATACAACACTAAAATCAACTGATGATTGACATATTGACCTATTTCTTTTTATAAATTGTATATGTTATGGGTTACTACACAGCAGAAGGTGATTAAGGTTATACTGCAGCTGGTAAAGATGGAGTTTGTTTGTATTTGTGACACTTATAATCTAATAATAAACATAATTCTGAAACGGTTTATAGTGTATGATTGTTAATTTAACTTTTGGTACTTTAAATATACTTTAGTAAGATTATAAATACAGGACTTTATGCAGTAGTGTTGCTTATTTTTCTCAAGTATAACAAGGTGAGACCTTCGGCTGCCTCTGCCTGTCCTGGCCCACCACCACCACAGTATTTGATGTTGTGCACCCCCTACTCTAACTTGCATGACCACATGACAAGATGTCCACAAACCTTTCTTGAACTCCTCCAGCATGGAGTCCAGCTTGGTGTCGTGGAAGACGAAGTGCACCGGGTGGTTGTAAAACTTGGTGATGGTCTTCAGTGTGGTGCAGTCGTCCGGGTCCACAAAGGCCAGGTCCTTCACATACAGGATGTCCACGATGTTGGAGCGCTCGTGCTCGTACACAGGTATCCTCGTGTATCCGCTCTCCATGATCTCCGACATGGTGTTGAAGTCCAACACGGCGTCGCATTGCATCATGAAGCAGTTTCCGACAGCTGTCATGACATCCTCCACGGTTTTAGTCCTGAGCTCCAGCGCACCCTGGATCATGTTGAGCTCCTCTTTCACCAGGTCGTTGTACGGCTCGGTGACCTTCAGCATCCCCACCAGCTTCTCCCGGTTGTACACGGTGCCGATCTCCTGGCCCAGCACGCAGTCCAGGAGCTTGCTGATGGGCCACGACAGAGGGAAAGTTAGCAGCATGAACAACTTGGTGACCATGATGGTGTTCGCCCCGACTGCTAAACCGTGCCTGGAGCACAGCGACTGCGGGACGATCTCCCCGAAAATAACGATGCCGACGGTGGAGGCGACTACAGCGCCGATCCCGGACTTGGTGAGGTCGTCCAGGAGGATGGTGAGGGTGGTGTTGACCAGGACGTTTCCCAGGAGCAGCGAGCACAGTAAGTAGTTTCCCTTCCTGCGGATGGGCTCGATCTTCCGCGCGTACTTCTTCTCCTTCTCGGTACCGCAGCTCTGCACGATGCGGAGCTCCATCGGGTCCAGCGCCATCAGCCCAAGGTTGAGCCCGCTGAACATGCCGGATAGCACCAGCAGGAAGGCTATGAGAATTATCTGCAGCCAGACAGGCAGCAAGGACTTCGCCACCTCCACCACCCGCAGCCTGGCGTCCTCATCGTCCAGCAGGTACCACGTCTCCTCCTTCTCCTGGGTGTCGCGGACACACAAGCCGAACACCTTTACCGCCTCGCTCTTGCGGAGCTCCTTGATAAAGAGGCTGACCACCCCGGAGGTGTTTTGGTTGGTTACCACCATGGACCCCTTCACTTCTATATCCTTCGTGTGCTCCGGACAAGTCCTATTGAAGGGGTGCATGATGGCGCCGAAACTATCATCCTCTTTATCGCTGGAGTAAAGTTCCATAAACTTGATGAGAGCAGAGCTGTTTGAGCGCAAGCGGAGCCCGTAGAACCTGAAGAGGGTGTCGCTGCCCTCGGTCACCTGAATAACCCCTCTTTCGGTGGTCCCGGCCGGCGTGTCGCTCCTCTCCAGCCTCATGCCGAGTATCCGGGGGCCGAGTCTTGTCTCCGCCGGCGCCTCCAGGGCTTGCCTGCCCGCAAAAACACAAGAAAACACGAATAAAGTTAGCGTAAACCCCCGTCCACTCGACTCTATCGCCATGTTTGTTTCGCTCTATGCGAATAGGGGAAATGACGTCAGCTACTCGTTTCCACGAGCCCACCCCCCTCATCTGCATGCCAGCATACCCTGAAAATACAGCCAATCAGCGGGAGAAACGTCACTCAACCGAGCCCCCTATGTTTTCATTTTAAAGGTCGACTGATATTTCTTTTTTTTTGCTTTTAAGGTGGATTAGTTTCAAGTTCTTTATTATCTTCTTCACAAGAATTAAAGTGACGCAGTCGTTGGCAATAAAAACCTCTATACTAGGCTAGGCTTCCTCCAACAATACATATTATAATAAGTAAAATCACCCAGGAAAACAGAAAAATGAGAATCTAAAACATGAAATAGTGTCCATTAATATTTGGGACAACATTCGGAGTTTTAATATCATCCATTAAAAAAAAATTCTGAATTAATTTAAACTTTTTAATAAAGGATCCATTGTGATAAAAATATGTGTGAAAAAAAGACTGATAGCCTATACAGAAACAAATAAAGGTTATATTGGCTTGATTACAGTTTTTTTTTTAAATCAGAAAGATATTTTTTTGGTGTCTTTCCTTGAGACTTTTTGAACCAGAGGTATTACAGAGGAATCAGAAACAAAAAAATCTATGTGTGCTGTCTTTTAATGAACATTGAATAACTTCCTGCTTCAACCTGTAGTTTAATCTTAAATATGGACAAAACTAAACTGGTACTAAAAAGAAAAAAGGGACAAGTTGGAGAAATACAGAAACCCTGTATTATTGTATTAATGTGCCTTCAAAGATAAAAAACGATGTCCTCTCTTTTTCTTTTTCTAACATCAGCGTGTGTACATTTCTTTACTGAGAACAGAGCTCCCCTTGGTGGTTATATCACACAGTGCAGCCTAATGAAAATGGCTAATAACATGACCTCCAGCATTAACGTTATGATCCTGTAAATAAATAATTAACGTGAATTTATTAGTGGCACATTTTTTAAATAACATATCAAATACTTTTTAGTCTTTAGGTTTAGGGAAAGTTAGCAAGTATTTCCAAGTTAAAAGGCTCAAGTCCAAGTCCTTTTTTATTTAGAGAAAACTGTTTTTTCAGGCCTTTTCAAAAGATAATAATGTAAGGTTGTTATACTACAGCTTTGTATTAACATACAGCCAGCATACAAAAGTAGTTTTAAAATTATTTAATGATGGCTAAAAAACCTAAATGCAAAATACAATCTTTATTTCAGATTCCCAAAAAGTCAAAAAAATAACAAATTACAGTTTATTGGTTTATTCTATTTCATGGTATAATCAAAAGGAAGGTTCTATATCAAAACGCATATTAAGACTTTCCGGTGACACAGTGTATCAATGTAAAAAGAATGATCTGCAACTAAGAATAATAATCATGTCTAATGTTTGTTTTGATTTGTGGCTGATGGGATTATTGTGTACTACCATGTTAATTAAACTGTGTTGATTGAATCATATGGATCTGCAACCATTATCAATTATTCGAAAAATATTCACATAAGAATCCATTGTATCACAGTTGTCAACTATTTTATTGTTTGACAACTATTTTAGTAAATGTTTAATCAGTTTGAGTAATATTTTGAGAAAAATAAAAACATGATACGATTCTGGCTTTTTTATTGTGAATACTTTCTTTACTTCTCTATGGCAATGAACTAAATATATTTAATGTATGGACAAAACAAGAGGTCATGTTGGGCTTTGAAAAACACTGATGGCCATTTTTCTCCATATTATGTAATGTATAAAACCAACTACGGATTATTCATGAACATATTCAACAGTTTAATCGACAAAAATAATCGTAAATAGTTTTTAAGTTGCAGCCCTATATATTATTTAATTGAAGCATTTGTTGTATCTACTTAGGTACATTGATTCCTTAAAAATTAGGAATCACATTTAATGAGGTGGTATGTAAAATCTTAATCTACAGCAGTCAAATAGATACACTTTTTCTGTTAACTGTATTGTGTTGGGGGAAGAGTGCATTTAAGTTTCCCACATTTCACACATAAGTAAATTACTTTTTATTTTACTTTAGTTATATTTCAAATATCAGTACAGTACGATCTCCTGTAATTAGGATAGGCAAATGCACGTTTCGTCTGACACAAAACAATTTTAACTAGTAAATATTGCACAAACTGTTGACCTAACTTATGTGCGCATAATACTGCATTTAGTGTTTTTGCACCAGAGACAACTTTATGTAGCCTGAGAATGTAGCAGTTCCGACCTTTTGCAGTTTTCCCACAGATCACACGTACATAAAATATTATTTCTGTCATGATCTGTTTATTTTGAATGGTCACAGTCTGTCGGTTTCCTGTTTTACTTTGAAAGGTGTGCACCCCATGTCTCATGTCTGCAGTTGCTTCCTCTGTGTTTCCCCTCCTGTCTGATTGTCTGATTGTGTTCACCTGTTGCCTGTGTTTCACCTCCCCCCCCCCCAGCTGTGTCTTATCTTGTGATTACCGTTGTGTATTTACTCTTGGCAGGAGCTCAACAGCTGCGCTGGCCGACCTGAGAGACGCATGTGGATGGCTGGGGGAGGCTCAGAGTGAGTAGCAGGAAGTTACCGTCAGGCCCTCGGTGGAATGACGTCTTTGAGTCCTGGAGTGGTGAATATTGAAAGCAATGGTATGGAAAGTGCATCTGAAGGAGAAGGAGGATGGAACGAAGTAAGAACAAAGAGTTCAAGAAAGAAGATAGACATGTCAAGTGACAGTCTCAGTGAGTCTGATTCGCAGAATGAAATGAAGAGAACAAAGAAAAAGATTGAGAATGAAGAGTGGAAAGTGATTGTGGAGTTTGGTGAACAAACCGCAAATAAATTACACCCAGTGGCCTTGACTAAAGCGATTCATAAAGAAATTGGATCGATAAAACAAGCAAGATTTCTGAGCAAAGGACGGATGTTGGTAGAAATGATAAACGCAAGACAACAGGAAAAGTTATTGAAAATGAAGACCCTGAATGAAGTTCCAATTAAATGCCATGTTCCCGGAGCAAATCGGAAAATGCGTGGAGTGATCAATGGAGTTCCCATAGAAATCAATATTGAAGAACTCAAGAAAGAAATTAAAGGGGGCAAAGTGTCTGTAGTTAAGCGTCTTCCTACTAGGTATCAGGGTAAGCTAGTGGATAGTTTGTCTGTTCTTCTTCAGTTTGAGGAGGAAATTCAACAGAAGATAATGATAATGATAGGTTGCATGAGCTTTCCAGTAAGATAATTCATCCCTAAACCTCTGCGGTGCTTTAAATGCCTAAGGATTGGGCATGTGGCAGACAAGTGCAAAGCAACTAAGCCTAGGTGTCCAAAATGTGCGGGGGAACATGAATATGGTAGTTGTGCTGCAGGTGCTAAGCTGAAATGTTGTAACTGTGGTGGGGAACATAGTGCTGCGTATCAGGGCTGCGAAGTGCAGAAAAAGGCAAAGGAGGTAGAGAGATACAAAGTTAAAAACAAGGTTTCATATGCTGAAGCAACAGAAAAGGGATCACTAAACATAGCTAGGAAATCCCAAGTAGCAGCAAGTATTTTCTCTTCAAACGATTTTCCCAAACTCCCACAGGCAAAGGAAAGCTCCACAAAGTGTTCACATAAGTGTGTGATAGAAGAGGATGCATTAATTGTTAATAAGTACAAATGTGTGGCCTTCATTGGAAAAGTGGTGAATGTTGTCAAGACTGAAAACAATAGTGGAAGCAGCAGGTGAATGTTTGGGGGTAAAGGATATAACTGTTGAGCTGCTACATGATATGCTAGCCTCCAACAATGATGATTCACAGATTAGTGAATAGTTTCTATCATTCTGTAGTGGAATGCTAGAAGCCTTATTACAAATGGACAAGAATTCAAGAACTATATATATCAGTTAAACGAAATAGAACTCAAGAAATGAAGTTAACAAACTGATCTTCAAATTTCTCAAAACACTGGACTGAGGACAAGGATGTAACATGAACATTTAATAAATCAACAGTAGGTGGCGAGATATGCTCCTAGTGGTAGTGATTCGCCATTAAACAAAGAAGAAGAAGTATTTACTCTTGCTTTCCCTTGTGTTAGTGATGGCGAGATGAAGCTTATGAAGCTTTGAAGCTTTCCGGCCAATTGGTTCGCAAAAGGGTTCATCTCATGAGGCTTCATCATGGGCTTCATTTGAACACAAACCCCCCTGTTGGTCAAAGTGTGTAAAACAGGCAGATTTGACATCTCAACAGTGCATGGGAGCCTGCCTGCAGGCGCCAGTCTCAGGACACCTCCACTCTCAGGACAGGAAGTGCATGCACGCTAAGAATTACAAAATAAAATCGCCACTATCAGTACAGCGCCACTTTCCGAACAGGAAATGCACGCAAATACAAAATAAAATCGTACTGACACTTATTATATACATATGTATATAAAATCGTACTGACACTTATTATATACATATGTATATATATATAAAAATAGGGACACCTTGTATTGTTTACTCCCAGTACAGCGCCACTTTCCGAACAGGAAATGCACGCTAATACAAAATAAAATCGCACTGACACTTATATATAAATAGATATATATTTATATCTATATATATAGATATTAGGGCTGTCAAGTTAACGCGTTAATAACGCGTTAACGCAAAAAAAAATTAACGCCACTAATTATTTTAACGCGATTAACGCATGTGTATTTTTTGTCCTCGGCCGCCGTAGTTTCAGAGCGCATCGAGTGTAAAATACCATCGACAAGCTGATGCTGACAGCCCCGCTCCTACCGCCCGCTTGTGGCAGACCACACTTCCACGCTCACTGGCAGGCCCGGACTGGCCATCGGGAGGACCGGGAGGGAGTGTGTATGTGTGGCGCGACTCGCGCGAGCGAGGCACACCTACGTGTTGTTGTTAGCATCTAGTGCTAGCTAGCTGCGCTAACGGATATAAGGAGCTGTTTCAATGACATTTTGCCGACAACTGCGCCGAGCACTTGACTTTATGCAGGTAGCCAGACAGTGGGACATTGTACGAAAAGTCAGCGCAACATTATTGCAGCGTCCAGGCAGCTCCCATTCGAGCATATATGCCTTGAGCTGCACATAGCTCAACGATCCATCACAGTGTCTCCACACACACACACACACACACACACACACACACACACACACACACACACACACACACACACACACACAGTATTATTGTATGAGAGAGGTTCCAGGTTGAATTGAGGTGAATATTTGTAATGTTCAGGTTGTTGTGTTTAATATTCATGAGAATATTTGTCATTGTTCAAATGATAATAAACAAACATATAAAGCATATTTGTCCACTCATATGTTGATAAGAGTATTAAAAACTTGAAAGATATCCCTCTAAGGTACATTTAGAACAGATAAAAAATGTGCGATTAATTTGCGATTAATCGCGATTAACTATGGACTATCATGCGATTAATCGCGATTAAATATTTTAATCGACTGACAGCCCTAATAGATATATAAATAGATATATATTTATATCTATATATATAGATATTAATAACGACATCTTGGATTCCTAAAGCTTTTAGTCTACTATCCCATCATTCAAGGGTGGTTTTCACTATAAGTAAAAAAAGAAATTTGGGATGGACACTATGGGTGTTTCTCAATCGCGAGGATGCTGGCTTGGTAGTCGCGTACTTCCAAGTCACTTCCTTCAGAAACGAAGCAAGTATGCTTCCAAGCCACGGCTTCGGAAAACGAAGAAGAATGTAACAGGCTAACAAGTGTGCCACTCTCTCTAACGGTTTCAACATAAACTGTACCGAAAATAAATACCTCACGATGTCTATCTAATTATGAACTTGCTTTACTTTCACGGAACACATTTTTGGTGATAACAAACATGTAACAAAGTAACATATTTACCAACACATGTTCTACGCCACTACATACTTACATTTAAATGTGTGCTGCGTCGGTTCAGCCATTCTCCGCAAGGGTTTTTGAAATTGGTCCTTGCGCAAAGCATTGTGGGGATTTTAAGGACGCAAAGTCTACCCATGTGCAGCCTCGAAATTTCCCCCAAACCAAGGACGCGGCCTCGGTGGAATTCCAATTACGCTGGAGATTGGAACAGTCCTTCGGCGGCACTCGATGACGTAGCATCCTTGAAATATTGGCTTGGAAGCCAGTATCCTCGAGATTGAGAAACGGCCTATAATTTACATTTTTTTACTATGTTCAATCTGAGTTTACTTTAAACTAAAAACATCTATATTGATTCTGACACTTCTACATCCAACTCACAGGTTTATCATTGCTTTGAGAAAAAAGATTATTAATTTACCCCTTTTAGAAGTGAAGATATGGTCATTTGTTCTGGGAATGTCATTTTCGAGCCTGAGACCTGAAAAACAGGCTCAGTGCTTAACAGGTTAATAAAAAAGTAAAGAGGCTCACCAGCCAAATTGTAAAACAAACTTAAGTAACTAAGAACAACTTTCTTCCAAAAGAAGGTGACTAAATAGTACAACACACACAAAGGTAAACTGGAGCACATCTAACAATTCACCAAAACACAGGTTACTAGCACAGAGACAGAGACACCATGCTGCACACATGCAGCCAGAGGAGAAGGAGAGAGCGACTGCAGCCTTCCTCAGGTCCTTTATGGGGGCCCTGATTGGGGATTGGGAGCACCTAAGGGAGAGGCTGCACCTGCAGGGGGAGAGGGAGAGAGTGGGTGTTTCTCAATCGCGAGTACGCTTGCTTGGTAGCACATGTCTGCCGAGCATCTTGCTTCAGAAGCGAGTCAAGAATACTTCCTGACATTCGGAAAACAAAGAGTGGAACACGCTAGCAAGTGTGCAGGTGTGCGTAATATGAGAGGCCTCGCCTTACATCTTCCGCCACAGATTTGGGGAAATTGGTCCGTGCGCAAAGCATTGTGGGGATTTTAAGACCGCGAAGTCTACTCATGTGCAGACTCGATATTTCTCCAAACGGAGTACGCCGGGCTCGGTAGATTTCCAAGTATACTGGAGATTGGAACAGTACTTCGGCAGCACTCGATGACGTAGTATGCTTGAAATAGTGGCTCTGAAGCAGCTTTACTCGCGATTGAGAAACACCCAGAGACACACAAACACTCACACCAGCACCCATTACGGCACGTAACAGTAATAGTATGTGAACAATGTAATAATGGAAAGAAAAATTATAATCTTTACAGTAGATTTGCACAATCTATGCCAGATGGTGGTTAAACATCTCACTAACACAGTGTATGTTCATTTTTCTGTAACTGACATATCTTTACTCTTCTGTTGCTGGGATGTTGAAGAATAATACCACTCATCAAACAACATATCCATCACACAGGACCAGGGTCGGGAGGGTCACTTTCAATTTTTTTTAATCCGTTACATTGACTACTTACATGTCAAAAAAGGTAATCTCGTTACATGTAATCCGTTACTCCCAAAGCCAGCACACTACAGGACATAATAGCAAAGGCTCTGACGATTAGTGAGAAGAGGACAGACTTTTTTTTTCTTCAGTAAAGTGTTTACTGTTTGCATTGGCCACCATTATACACTGATTCTCTTGTATTGTACACCTTTAAAAGACTTCTGTTTTTCTGTACAGCTCATGTACAATATCTTTGGTTTTCTTGTGTACTTTAACTTTTATTACTTTCTTTGTAGTAATGCAACTAAAACTTTGCATTTGACCCCTTTAATTTCTGACTTTAGGCTAGCCTGACCTGTGCCCAGCTTGTCCAAACACACAGTGTCAGTTCCTGTAGCATCACTGGTGACCCTCAATTCTGCAATTTGAGATAGATAGATTTTGAGAGGGCGACTCGGTTTCGAACTAGAGGAGATCCACATGTTTATGTGTTAACTTACTGCTTTCTTTATTTACCATCCTCTCTTGAAATATGTATTAGTTGTCAACACTTGTAGTATTGAGAACATCTGTACAGTATAATACCCAACATTCAACATTTCATCTTGTAGAATTCATCTGGGTTTTCAGACATCACTATATTTAGAAAATGTAAAAGGACAAAGTAGCATAAAATGGAGATACTCAAGTAAAGTACACAACATTGTACTTAGGTACAGCATTCGAGTAAATGTGCTTAGTAACCTAACAACACTGATGATGGCCCAAATTTCGTTTCGTTTTAAATGTCTTTGGTATTGTAAGTTTCTGTAACTGAAAGGTTCAATAAAACACTGCGCCCACGGGGGGAGTGAGTGGAGAGAGAGAAGGGAGGGGTTGAGAAAAATAGAGGAGGGGAGATCATGAGAGAGGGGAGGGGAGGGCAAAGGCGGGTGTTGGGAAGCCAGGAGGAACAACATTAGCCCTCGTTTCTTCTCGTAGTTTGGAGATTTCCTCGTTTCTCTCCAGGACGTTTGGGGACGCGCAGCTCAGGACGCACCGGAGCGCACGGTAAGAAGGCGCGCTGTCACTCGCCTTTTTAGTGACTTTGAAGGTGCCACGACGAAGTTGGGAAGGTGTTGACATGCTGAGATGTGTTTATGGGGGGAGAAAAAGGGAAGAGATGGAGGAGGAAGAGAGAAAGGCAGCCAGGCGAACAGGAAGCTGTTGTCTCCTCACTATTTCCTTCTCTACTGTTCTCCGGGGAGTCCAAACTATGAAAGTAACGGAAAGTTAGAAAAAGTTAAAGACTTCTGCTGCACTTTATTTGTGTCTCTAATCGTGAGTCTTTCCAGAACTACACCAAACGGCTTTTCTTCTTCTCTTCTTCTTCTCTTCTGCAACACTCATTACAGGCTAGATTGATCTTTTTAACTCTCTTTTTCATACGGTTGAAGTGTCTTTTGTTGTGTCTGTGAAGCATTGTTCTGTTGTCAACACTGAATTTCGTATGTGTTCGGTTCAAATGTGAAGCTTGGAGTCTGTAGTGAGTTATAGGTGAAGAAGAAGAATACATTATATGAAACTATGTACATATCAGTAAATTGCGGTTTAGCAGTGATGACTGTTGAGGAACTTCCACAGCAGCATCGTACAGCGTAATGATACATCCATATCCTGTATGAGTTGAGCAAACGCTTTGCTGTTCAGTGTCAGACAGTGAAGTAGTTTGATGATTCTAACTTATCAGTGGCTGAAAAGAAAACATACTCTACATCTCACACTAGTGCAGAGGTGGGGAAAGTACTCAGATTTTGTACTTGAGTAAAAGTAAAGTAGGCTACCACAGTGTAGGAATACTCTGTTACAAGTAAAGGTTCTGGATTCAAAAGGTTACTGAAGTAAAAGTACAAAAGTATTGGCATCAAAATGTACTTAAAATACTCATTATGCAGATTGGTCCATTTCAGAATAATATTTATTATAGCATTAAAGTGTTATCAAAGCTGGTAAAGGTGCAGCTATTTGAATGACTTTGTATACTGCAGGGTAGTTTGTGAATTGATTCCAGGTGTAATAAAGTCTGATTTAAGTGTTGATTATATTTCCCATCATTCATCCATATCTGCAAAGTAACTAAAGGTATCAAATACATGTAGTGGAGTAAAAGTACACGATTTACCTCTGAATTGTAGAGGAGTAGAAGTAAAAAGTAGCCAAAAATGGAAATACTTAAAGGTCCCATGTCATGCCTTTCCGGTTATTACCTGTCCCCTTGTGTGTTATGAAGGTTTTTATGCATGTAAATGGTCTGCAAAGTCACAAACCCTCAAAGTACACCCTGTAGCGAGTAAAACTCTAACACAGAAAAGACCTGTCTATGCTGCCCCAGAACGCCTCGTTGGAGGTTTCTCTTATTCTTCCTGGGTACAGTGACGTGACGATACCCAAATGGACCCATTGGTCCAAATGGACCAATCTGTGGAGCTCCTCACACACACACACTCTCTCAGCGGCGAAACTGTGACGCGCTGGGGGGTGGGGGAAATGGACACCAAAACATTTTATGGGCAGAAGGGACACGATCAGGCTGTTAGGGCTATTCCGTCTGACAGTGAGGAAAGTGAAGGTCAAGATGTCACTCACACACACACACACACACACACACACACACACACACACACACACACACACACACACACACACACACATTTTAAAATTGATATAATATCAGGGACCCCTAAGCTCCTAAAACACATGGTGAAACATGTTTTTCCAAAATAAAAAGTCATGCCATAGAGGGTTAATGTACTTAGTTGCTTAGCAACACTGAAAACACAGGGGCCTAGCAAACAAATATGGGCCCCCTTGATAAGTCTTAATTTACTAAGCTTTATACAGTGTAATGTTAAAGGCACAGCGCACATTTCAAAAACGAAATGTTTGGACATTTTAAGATTTGACCTGATGACGGCACTAGAGAGCAAACGTCAAAGCATCACCAAAGTTATTACAATTCATCCTGAGTTAAACATAAATGTCTGAACTGAATTTCATGGCAATCTATCCGATAGGTGTTGGTCCTTTCACTTAGAATCATGAATGTGAACCTCGCTGTAGAAGAAAGTCAGAGGATCACTTGAGTTTGTTGGATTTATCTTTTGGGGAATATGGCTGCTGTTTATCCAACTCTTTGTTAATCTATCCAGTAGTTGTTAAGATAATTCAGTCTGAACCAAAGTGGTGGACAAACTGACAAAATGAAAACACAATGAAAAATGGCTAAAACGAAACGAAAAATAGAAAGAAAAAACAGTAAATATAACAAACACTTATGAGATTTAAAATGAAAAAAGATGAGTATTTTACTAAAGCTGAAAACATCACAAAATAAAAACAATTACTTTAATTTGAAGGAGGAATACGATAAGGTGAATATTGTATGAATAGATTGTATGAGTGTGTTACACGTTGTTAATGAGACCGAGATGAATTATAGCATCAGCATTTAAATTCAAACTGAACAAGGACATGGACAAGAGGTGTGAAGGGTCATGTAAGGTGAATCCTTGACACCAAACTTCCTGCTAGTGCTCAAACAAAAAATCCAACTTTGTGTCCCAGCTTGAATGTGGTGTGTTGCCAAATTGATAAGAAGCTGCGTAAAAGCCTTAAAGGTCAATCAAAATGTCAGAGTGTTATCAGGTAAGTTGAGAGCAGGAGTGTGTTTGTGGCCCCTCGAGGTCAGGTGAATTATTCAGGGGTTGATTGTTCGGGTCTTTTGGTGCGGCGCTCGGGGCTCGACACCGTATTGTGCCCTCGTGTCATACCTCATCTCACTTTTCCATTCTTTCTTTGTTAATGTTCATCATCAGTGGGGTATGTGAAGGAGGTCTTTACAGGCGACATCTCTATTCATACCTGCAGCAGGGTCACAAATCAGTTCAGTTTTCAATGTTACTAAAGGCAGAATTATCTCAAAATGCTAGCTACCCCCTGTTGTGGAGGAGTACACCCAGTAAACTTCATCATTTACTTACAGGCAGATTTACTGAGGAAACTGACATTAATCAGTAACCCACAGGAACAGAGTCGGTATGTTAGCTTTTGTTTGTTTGGTCAACCTAGTTAGATTGAAGCTGATTCTGTGGTATTGTGTAGGACTTTCCATTTATTTAAAGTACTATAATTAGTTGTCAGTGCTGCCCTGTATAAAAGGTGATATTTTGTCTTTTGTGGTCAAGGTACATATAGCTGAGGCTCCAAATTAGAGGAAAAACAAGCAACAAAAAATACCAAATGGTGGTGTTAATTGTTTAGTTTCTGCGTTGACCATTCATTTGTATGCGGCTACAGAGCCTTCAAGTTATTTTCCTGTTCTTTCTGAACATGCAGTAATGGTGTATATCTACACAGAACATGTTTTAACTGCATTTTTTCTGGCTTTAATCACAATCTATCTGGCTGTCTTTAAACTGTACGCTGCATTTCACTTGCGCTGTACAATGCGACCCAGGCTGAGTTTAAAGTCTATCTTCTTGTTTTACAAGTGCAGCTGGACGGGTCTCTAAAAAACACAGATGACCTAAGATCCTGAATGCATCCTTTGTAGAAGGAGAAAGAGTACTGAGGCTGCTGCTCTGTTAAAGTGCTGCTTCTGATAATGTGTAGAACACAGTGCAAGAGTGCAGTAACACCATATTGACCGAAACCATTGAGCATCTTTGGGCTTTCTGTTCTTAATAACTCAGGCAAATCAGTAGCTTTTAGCATGCACTCTGGAATAAGTGGGTTTTCTGCAACAACTGCAAATACCTTCACCACAGACCGAAGACCCTCAACTCAAGGTATCAGGGCAGAGTTTTTGTTTAGCTGTGGTTAAGCTGTGGGTAGGTAAAATCCTGCACTTAATGTATGACCTACATACAGTTATTTTCATTGCCAACACAAGGAGGACTTAACTAGAATCTAAAAGTCTAAAAGTTGTTTTCTGTTTGCTTTAAATCTCTGCAGCTTCCAGTTGTTTAAGTGTCCTTAAACACTGAGCATAAGCTCATTTAAGATATGAACAGAGCTTTAGTGCATTTGACAAAATAAGCCGCAGTAGAGCTGAAAGAATCAGTTTATTAATATTTAATCAGCAAATATTTTGATATCTCTTATGCAGCTATACATGTTTTAGTAGCTTAGTAAAAATGGCATTGTTAGTTTACAATCCTTGTCTCTCCGTCTTTAATGAGCCCTGCTTTTCACATAGGTTGCTGTTGGGGGAAATTAGCAAGAAATGACTATCACTGATACTTCCTGCTATTGTTGTGTCACTGAAGCGGATTCCTGGATTGAAATTTTAGGCAGATATGGCGAAATAACAAAGACGCCCAACTTTAAGTGTTTTGCTAAATCAACAGCTGGTGCACATTTCTGTACAAAAAGGAGGTCTGCTTGTTAATGCAGTACATTTGATTAGATAGAACATTAAAAAAATCAACCTTAGATTAAAGATTCATTTTAGGTTTTGATTCTGTGCTACTGTGCAATGTTCTCTCTCGTCTTCCTGTGTGATATTGGTTGCATTGGGCAATGATCTGGAGCGTTCAGTAACATAAGAGGATGTACTATAAAATCCTCAAAGAGCCTGCCTGGGGAATTCTCAAGGCACTGACGCCAGAACGACATAACAAGGACATTTCTGTTATTTAATTATCTTTTTTAATGTATCAATGGTTTGGTCCATAAATCATGAACATTGACAAATATATAAGATATATTCAGTTTACTATGATATAAGACAAGCAAAAGAAACCATTTAACCTTTTTCCAAACCATTACATTTGGCATTACTGCTACAATTTCTCTTTTTTTTTTTTTAAAGTTGCTGGTTACTGTTTCTGAGTCATCACTGAATCGACTACTCTTTGCAGCTCTACTTAACTCTATGGGTGGTTTATTGCTAAGTTGCTTTGAAAAATACAGTGTGCGCTGCCAGCTATTATTAGCAAGCAGCATGATAAGACAAGTACCTGTTGAGGGAGATAGAGCAGAACATTATGGCTGGTGTATTTTTAAAAAGATGGGAGCTCTATAAAACCAAAACAGGACTTTTTATCATGGGATTTGGTGTAAAATACAAAAATATACTGTTCACAGAATACACATATAGTGGTAGGAAGCTTTACCTTTTGAAGCCTGAGAAGGCCTTAAAGCTTATCTATTTGTTATTTCTGAGAGCACAAGGCCTCTCATAGGTACTAACAGCCTTTCTGCTGCAGCAACTCTTTAGACTCCAAACCTCTCATATGGGATACACACCTTCCTGTATTTCTCCTGTTCTGTTTGCTATTAGACAAACCACACAGAGTTGTGTTCATTGGCTTATCTGTTACTGTAGGTTATTGTGTGATTGGAGGATCTATGGAAACTATTATGCAACTACTCATATATTTCCCCAGTTGTTTTAAAGGTCGCCCACTCTGTTCTGATGAGTCTACCACCGTTGCAGCGGAACATCAGTGATTATGTGTTACAATGGCGTTATCAACCAGAAAATGACACCAGTAAAGACAAACCGATGAGAATGCGGCATGGGGTCTGGGTGCCGTGTTGGCGGGACGTTGCGCGGCTCACTGCTGCGAGGAGCGGACAGTGTGACCCCTAGATTCCACCGGGTCCGTCTGCGCCGCGTTACGGTTGCGTTACGGCCGCGTTACGGCCGCGCTGCGGCGTTCACAGTGATCGCGGCCACTCTAGTCAATAGGTGCTATTCCACCAGACGCGCCGCGTTACGGCTAGAAGCGTCCCAGAAGCGTCTCGGCGCTGGGCTCCGCTAAAATAGGTTTTCGTCGCGACGCAAGGCGTTGCATAGCGCCGGGCAGGAAGTGGACCGGTCAGAGCATCCAGTCAATCCCCAAAATAAACACATTTTGCAGACCCTATCCCTCCGTAGTCTTTCAAGTAGGAGGAGAATGCCAGCGTTCTCCTCCGGTTTACAGGCACTGTGTAAATTATATATATAGAATAATTATGATGATGAATGCATTTTTTTACCACTAAAATACAGCAACACATCTTTGATTCATGTCGTTTATAACTGGAATATTACAATTATGATTAACTTTGTCTGTACAAAGTAGCCTGTCCAGGAAATATGCCCAAATCAACAAAAACTGCGAGCCGGCACGCAAGACGCTCCGCTTCTGAAACGCTTCTGAAACGCGCCCGGTGGGTTATGACGCTGGAGGAGGACCAAAACCGCGGCGCAGACGGACTCGGTGGAATCCCAGGGTGAGCTGGGTTCATTTCCTGCTTGCTGCGTGGGATCTGCGAGACAGCGAGACATCGCGAATGGACGCGGGAAGGGATGCTGAGGGGGCTGCAGCACCCCCATCTGCGAGGCTCCACTAGCACCCGCAGTCCCACCCCCAAACGCGGCGCACCTACAGTGTAAGCGCGCCACAGTTTCGCCGCTGCGAGGCTCCCCTAGCACCCCCCCCCCAGCGCGTCACAGTTTCGCCGCTGAGAGAGAGTGTGTGTGTGAGGAGCTCCACGGATTGGTCCATTTGAGTATGGTCACGTCACTGTACCCAGGAAGAATAAGAGAAACCTCCAACGAGGCGTTCTGGGGCAGCATAGACAGGTCTTTTCTGTGTTAGAGTTTTACTCGCTACAGGGTGTACTTTGAGGGTTTGGGACTTTGCAGACCGTTTACATGCATAAAAACCTTCATAACACACAAGGGGACGGGTTATCTGGAAATGCATGACATGGGACCTTTAAGTATACTGTATGTAGCTTTGTTCAGGTCAAACAGTGGAATGCTGTGAGAACTGTTCTCTTATTTCTCATGGGGACTTGTGTATCTTTGTATTGGTGTAATTTTTTAAAAGAGCAGACATTTGTGCAAATGTCAAGTTGGATTTCAGATGGACTCTTAAGGTGGGGCTGAGCATCTTTCAAGGGAGATAAAACAAAGCTTTTATTGATGGTTACTCTTTATTGAAAGAACACACGTTGGGCCCTTAACATGTTTAAAAACATATATTTTAACATTATCGGACTTGTATTTATATTCAAGACTCAACTTGGGTTTTTGAAGGATACACAATTATCTTAAGATGGTCTCTTATTCTACTTTATTCTAACTGTAAATCTTTATTGAATTTCCAGAAAATGTATCATATAATAATTGATATTCATATTGTGATATAAAATTACTTACCATACATAAAACACACACACAGGCTCACACTAAGAGAACATTTTTGTTTCTTTTAGCAGCAAACAGGCGGTTGGTTTTGATAATAGAGCTCTGTTCAGTTTGAGAAACCAGAGATCAGTAATGGGACAAGACACCCATTCATCTGATTGACCTCTGATCTGTTATGCCAGTCACAGGTGGCTGTCACACTGGGATACTGTTACCCACCTTTGTTTGCTTGGAATAGCATTAATTCCAGTGTTTGTTGCCTGCACTCTAAAATGTAAGTAAAAGGCAGACCGACCAACAGACTGACAGACAGGACAGGTTGTCACAAGACCATGACGTAGCCATTGAATCCAGATTTGCTAGAGTTTCCACAACTTGATACAGAAACAAAGTCGTATCAATACTTTCACACTAGTAAGCTTTATCCACCACTGCCGTCAGGGCCGGCCCTAGGCACTGGCGAACTAGGCGGTCGCCTAGGGCGCCAGATCTGGAGGGGCGCTGCGCTGGGAGAATTTTTTATTTTTATTAAAAATTGCGTTATTAACGCGTTAACTTGACAGCCCTAAAAAAAATACATTATAGTGGAGTTTGTTTTGATTATTGATCATTAAATAACATCAACTTTACCCTTTAACCTACCCTAATTAGATTCGGGTGGAAAAAGGTCCACCAACACAAGAAATACTACAACTACCAATAATAATGACTTTATTTGAGAGCTGTGTTCTCAATAACTCTTGAACTAATTCTCTGGAACCAGTTTTGTCTCTGTGGTGCGTCAGCGCTGTAAAAAAGCCTGGAAAGTCTCAGTATCAGCCAAAAATTCAGAGTGTGAAACTCCAACTAATCCCCAACACAATCTGACATTCAAATTAAAGCCTCTTTAAATCTTCATGATGACTGCAGTGAGTTTAAATGTCACCTTTTTCCCTCTAAACACGGCTGCAGACGCCCCTCTGTGTCACATGACTCTGTTTGGCAGAATAAACAGGCTGGTTCATTTAGACTGAATGGATAGGGGGACTGTTTGCTTTGGGCCCTTTATGGTGGGACATTGTCAAACAGTGGACATGTGGTGGGCGGTTGTGTTGTACCCTTAAAAAGGGAAATAGTGAGTGAGAGAAGTGAAGACATAAAATCACACATCCACTCTATATTTAGTTGTGTTCATTTGTTTGCATGTTAGTCAGCACACAACCCCCCAAACATGTGGACACAGATTGAAACACACAAAAATGCTGCATACAAAGCACACGCTGGTGTGTGTGTGTGTGTGTGTGTGTGTGTGTGTGTGTGTGTGTGTGTGTGTGTGTGTGTGTGTGTGTGGTGTGTGTTGTGTGTGTGTGTGTGTGTGTGTGTGTGTGTGTGTGTGTGTGTGTGTGTGTGTGTGTGTGTGTGTGTGTGTGTGTGTGTGTGTGCTAAAGCCTTGTCATTCCTGTAAGAACTCACACATTCTTCAACAAACACATGTGGTTGATATTTATAGCTTAAGCGTTGACGTCACCTTGGTAGCGTTTAAAATCTACCACTTCCTGTTCGGCAAACCTCAACATTGGCAGAGGGCACACACACACACACACAAATCATCATTTGTACTCAATTAAGCCCTTTTCTCTACTGAATGCTGTTAAACAAAAACTTGTTTTCTCGTAACATATATCTGTATTTTGTTTCAACATACAGTATATTTGCAATGGTTACAGTAAGAGCAGAAAAAAAAAATATTCCTGCTCCTTTACAAAATGATAGAAACACCACAGAAAAAAAATATATTCCATTATAAGCAAAAGTCCTGAATTCAAAGTGTTGCTTAAGTAAAAGTAAAATGTTATTAGGAAAAGTCCCTTTAAGTACCCATAATGCAGAGAGGGTCCGGAGTTCAATTTTTTTATTATGTTAAATGATCTGTTTTTATGTGTAACCAATGTTTGCCCAATTCTAAATACTTCCAAATACCTCAAATACCTGAGAGTGAATAGTTTATAGCATAGCAGAGTACACAATTTACCTTTTTGGTTGTATGAAGTGGCAGAAAATGAAAGTGATTTATTGAAGTACTGGACTAAATTGTACTAAAGTACGGTTCTTGATTAAACAAAGTTACTTTCCACCACATAGTTTGCAACCCCAGAGAACCTTGTTTGGAACCATTGGCTTGGAACCGTTTTAGATTCAGCTTCTATGCTGATAAAGAGCCTTGGTGTGAAGCTCACTGTAACTACAGGATCCTACTTATGATTGTTAGCTTATGGCGCATTTCCATTGCAGCGCGTAGCTCGCTTTAAGCGTGCCGTGTCGTGCCGTCCCCTTTTTTGGTTGTGCTTCCACTAGGCCTCGTTCCGGCGCGGCACGGCGCGGGGCCACTTTTTCCCCTCTTTTCTGGCCCTAGAAAATTGTGGTTCTATCGGGGCCAACAAACAGGGCTGAGTCGGGCTGAGTATGCTAAACTAGAGAGAGGAGCGCTGGCAAGAGGGCTAGAACTACAACAAGATGGACATATTTGACCGTGATTTAATTGTAATACACGTTTCAAAATGATGCCGAAGTAACAACATACTGATACCGGTTAGTAAAAACCATGAATTAATGCTTTGTCAAGTCTGCAGACAGACGGCAGGCGGAAAACCTTTTAAAATTCGTGTTTTTCTAGATGGAGATTGGCTAAGCTAACGCAGTATATGCCCCGACCGTCCACACTCACAACAACGGCCTATACAGACATAAATAAAGCAGCGACTGTATTCACCATGACACAGGCAGTCTGTGGTGTGTACTTGTTTAACTTTTGTCGAGTTTCTGAACATATATAAGGAGCTGTGAGCTCTGAGTGCTAACAGCTAACGGCTGTGTTGTGTTTCTGGATTTCTCATTGAAGATGACGTCACGGCTCCGCCTACACTGCGTTACTATAGTAACTACCCCAGTTCCTAAACTGTAATGGAAGCGCAGCATGAAGTGAGTCGGCCCTGTTAAGGCCCAACGCGGCCAAGCCGTACCGAGCCGTACCGAGTGTGGCCGAGGCCGACCGTGTAGTGGAAATGCGCCATTAGTGTGTCAGGGCTATGAGAGGGAAGCCACTAAAATAACTGCAACAGACAGCAGCCACTTTTGGGTCTCGCCATCACTCAGTGAGACAGACGGCAGGGCCAGACTTGGCTCTTGATTTTGAGCTCTTACTGTCAGAAGGAGCAGATATCTGAACGATGTCTGGCCTGAGAGAGGAGCCTCCCTCTGAGTCACTCTGCCCTACATGGGAAAAACATTAAGAGGCTGGAGGGCTGATGCAAAGCTGAAGTAAGAGCTTTTGTATCCAAAAGTGGGAAAGGAAGGCAGATGAATAGCCATGTATCGGAGTTGATGTAAACTGGACTTTAAAACAATGTTGAGGCTTTCCTTCCTCTTTTTATCTTTAGACATTTGCTGATTCCTTGTGGCTGTTAGTTCAGCATGTTCCCTAAATATACACACTTGTGTCTCAACGGCATAAACTGTATATAAAAGTGGACATAATCACTGAGACATCACCAGTTTGGTATTCTATCTTCTGAAAGGGTGGGGCGAAGTATAACCAAATACTAATCAAGATTATTTTAAGCAACCAAAATGTTATTAAAAACTTTCATTAAAGGACATCACGGAAGGGTTGCATTTCTTAGACGACAATGTGGACAACACCCGACCAGAAAAACGCTGTAGTTTTAAACTGTAAATATTAAGGTAGCCACGCCCTAAAGTTTTCCCTGATTTATTGTCTATTTTTCTCTGAAGTGGGGAAACATTTACTAAATAAACATTATGCTGTGTTGAAGAAGTCCTGAAGCAAGTGATTGAAACCATAAACTCATCACCACTAACAGATCACCTTTAAGACTCAACCATCTAGGTTTAAAGGAGACCATGTACTTTGAGATATATATAACATATCTCTATCATTTACTAAACTATTCCAGTCTTGAATAAAATGTATTTCTTTGAAAAGATGTTGTTGCAACCTAAGAGCTCCATTAACTGTTGTTTAAAAGGCCATGACAATGATTACCATAATAGAAAAGCATTATGGAAAACATTTCCTGCTGGCAGCTGCTGGGCATTAAGTCATTCTTATTTCAACAGGAATGATGTTTACACTCTCTAGTTTTCAGGAGAGTGTGTGTGTGCATACAAAGCACACGCTGGTGTGTGTGTGTGTGTGTGTGTGTGTGTGTGTGTGTGTGTGTGTGTGTGTGTGTGTGTGTGTGTGTGTGTGTGTGTGTGTGTGTGTGGTGTGTGTGTGTGTGTGTGTGTGTGTGTGGTGTGTGTGTGTGTGTGTGTGTGTGTGTGTGTGTGTGTGTGTGTGTGTGTGTGTGTGTGTGTGGAATAAGATATGAGTTGACTCAGATTTATCCTTAAGCTTCCTCACAATGTAACAGCTGTCTCTCCTTCTTCACAGACCAGTATGATGGAGAGATAGCAGTAGGAAGAAGAGAATATGTCTTTTTTTGGCATGGACTGTGTCAAGAAAAAAGAGCAAGGTAAGCCTTAACTGCATGAATTTTAATTATCATTATGGTTACAATTGTATCCTTGACTTTGGAAACAGCAATCCCTTCAGGACAGTAGTTGTGTACTTCAATGTTACAACAAGAACTTTATCAGCAAATGTAGATGCCCAGCAAATGTAGATGCCCAGTCACTACAGTGACTATTATGTTAAGATAATTATTAAGGATTCGAATAAAGTGCTTAGAAAAAAAGGACACCATTTTGATGACAACTCAGCAAATCCTTCTACTGAGGAAGTTCATGTGATGTGACAAGCTTAGGGTAATGGTTCCTAACCTTTTTTTTTCCTAAAGGAACTCCTCTTCTAACATTAAGTAAACTGAAGACAGCTTACTAAGTGACATAACAATAACAGTAAAGACCAACTAAGTACACAATTAATCAATGTTTTATATTGTTCATTGGACACATTTTCTAGCAAAGTATTCTCCTACAATGTTACATCAGAGGTGTTACTTTTTGGGATGGAATGCTAACCTAAAGGAGCGCTTTACAAAGTAAAACATGCTGTTATTTGAGATCAGTATTTGAAACCAGTGTGTAACATAGCAAACTTTGTGGTCTCTTCATGGCGAGACTAAGCTGCTGGGGTTTAAAGTTTGGGTCACATTATTTCATTTAATTTCAAACCTTTATTTAACCAGATTGGTCCCATTGAGATCATAGATCTCTTTTACAAGGGAGACCTGCAGCATATAGGTTCCACATGAAACATAAAACAATAAAGGACATCATACATTATATTTACAGGATACATTTACATAGTTATAGACATTTACAAGTACCCATAGTATCAACGAGCATTTCATTTAGCCTAGCTTTAAAAACATGCAGGAATGAGATTGCTCAGTTTCAATTCTTGCTGAAGATTGTTCCAAGCAAGTGGAGCTGCGCACATAAAAGCTGTCTTACCTAAGACAGTCCTTGCTCTTGGCACATCTAACAATACTACATCATGCAATCTCAGACAATAGCTGCTTGCAACTCTCTGTGTTATCAGAGAGCAGATATAATACGGGAGTTTACCCAACAAAGCTTTATAAATAAACGTGTACCAATGACTGAGCCTCCGTACAGTAAGTGATGGCAAACCTGCCTTGGCATACAGGGTACAGTGATGTGTAAGTGCTTTACAATTTGTAACAAACAAATTATAAACCTATGAAATGAAAATTAATGTCAATTAATAACGATTTCCCTGTCTTTTCAAATCAGAGCTGGAGAGGAAGCTCCGCGCCAACGACCGCGAGTACAACCTCCCCTTTAAGTATGCTGTAAGTATTGCAATGTTGATACGTGTGTGTTGTTGCTGCGTCTTTCACTCACATTATTCATCAATGTGAGTCTCTATTGTCCTCTACAAATGCTTTTTTATAGAGAAGGGGAATGTACAGCAGATGCAGCCCTCTTACATTATGAAAATACTGTTTACCATTTATCAGTAGGTACAAATATTTAGCAGAGAAACTCTCCTTTGGGGTGTGTCTTGCTGCTCAAGTGTCTGGATGTTATCAGGAGCCTGGATGTCAGCCAGAGTCTAAGAGTTGAGGTTGCTGCTGGGGAAAGTCAGTCCCCTCAGTCTGCTCTCAGTGTTGATGCAGTCAAGGTCAAAGTAGTTTAAAAAAGAAAAGAAAACGTGGATAACTTATTTTAGCATTGTTAACGTGCATTGTGGTGTTTTCTGATTTAAAATAAAAGTAAAAAAGTGAGTTATGTAGAAGAGAGAAGAGTGAGAAGTAAAGGCTAAAATAAATATAACTTGGAACTATGGTCCAAATAAATAGTTCCCTATCATACATATGTAGTGTAGTGTAGTGTAGATACTGTATATGCCACACAATACAATGCATTTAAAAACTCTATAAAACAGAGCAGCGCTGAAATTGTAAAACAGTAAATGAAGTAGTCTGAGTATATAGACACCAAAATAAAGAATCACATAGATGCATACATTTTAGTATTCATATACAGGGATAAATGTAAATCTATAAAGAAACAAAGAATATGAAACTGACAAACCTAAAAAAAAGGAAAATTGAAAGTTGAAACAGTCAATGGAAAAAGTAAAGCAAATTAGAATTGTATACTATTATGAATTAATACAATTAAATAAATATTCAATTTTATTTTTTATTTTTTCCGTTCAATCTTTGACTGGATAAACCTTGTGGAAAATACCAAACACTCTTCCGGCGTGTGTATTTAAGTAGGAACACAATCTCTAGCCTGTGGGCGTTGTTGTTATTAGTAAAGACGCATGGTGATATACTGACATGGGAGTCACGGTCCGGACGGTTAGGAGCAGCCTCCTGATAAGATCCACCTGGCACAAAGCAAAAGCCTCCCACTGAAAAATTATCTTATAAAGTTTAACTCAAGGATTTAAAACAAAACAGCAATTAGAAATATCCAGTTACGTTTTATTTCAGGTAAACAGAGCTTTAACCCAGAAATGTCTAACATGGGGAGCGTGGGTAATACTAAATGGTTTCTTGTTGGATATCTTCTGAAGATCCCTCACATGCTTGGTGCTTTTGTTAAAAGAACCTCTGAATAAATCTTAGCAGAGGCTCATACATACAGAGAGAGGTTTGTTTTTAATTGTATTTTCCCCATAGAAAAATGTCTAGGAAATACTCATCCAAGAAATGTACGTTAAACTTTTACTCTTACACTTTTTTGTCTGTTATTTGTCTCATTATTTCCGTTAATCTCAGTTCTTTTTTAATATCATGTTTAAAAGCAGTATGTGTGTAGTCATATGTGAAGAAAGTATATTTGACATCAAGGTAACACTACTGTGACCTACAGTAAGGTTTGGCTTCTATTTCTTCTATGTTGTTGATTTGGAGGTAGTGCATTCAAAATGGTTTTCCGGCCACATGTCTGTCTGCTAACCTCCTGACATAATATTTTGGCCTTTGAATGTCTGGACCACAATCATAGGCAAATATTTGTTTAAGCCATAAATGTAATTATCCACCAGGCTTCTATCATCCCGGATGCAAAGAGCCAGATTTCCATAATAAGGTTTTATAGATACATATAAACCATGTCCACAGAATGAAACAAGCCTCACACATTTAGAGGACCGATATGTGTCTTTTTTTATTTGTGTGTGTCACCAGCTACCCTTTTATTGTGTTTTGTTTGTTTGAGGTGGTATCAGATAATGTATTTCAAGTTTAAAGCTTAAATAAGATAAGATAAGTTGTACTTTTGCCCTAGCCCTTTCTTGGTCCCCCGGCTTCCTTCATTTTTTTGTGTGCCCTTTGATTGTCTGTTTGTTTTGTTTGTCCACCATGTACAGCGACCTTGGGTCCCTTGAAAGGCGCTATATAAATATCATTTATTATTATTATTACTTTAATAATCCCAATTTAGGAAATGTTCTTGTTGCAGCAGAAGAAAACAAAACAAGGCATTGCACATACTAACAAATTAAACGAGTAGAAATAAACAATTCTAAAATAGAAACATCTCAAAATAGAAATAGAAATAAACCAGCATTAGATAAGAAAAATATACAGATGACCGTGAAGTTAACAAATCTAACAACACTATTGAAGGGAAATTATATTGACCTTTTTGTGAGGGGATAAAACATCTTTTGAAAAACATTTTGACCATAGGCTATACATATTAAAAAGATAGTTTTTTCAGGAATTCAGAACTAATTCACAAAATGTATCATTTAATTTAATCGTTTATTTGAATAGGGACAATGCACATTAATTAACACTTAAGACAAATAATGCTTTAAGTGTAAATATGCCGGATTTGAGCTTTGAGCTAATTTCCATCCGTAGTCCCTGACATACGAACATGACATTTATAAACATTGCAAAAAATAAATACATGATATGCAAAAAGAGCAAGAGCAGCACACACAAGTATTTATGACATGGTAGAACAATATAGCAGCAACGACATATGAGAAGAGAAGATACAAGAGCTACATAAAGTGCAAGAGAAGATACAAGAGCTACATAAAGTGCAAGAGGAGATACCCCTGTGTTAAAGTGCATTTAGCGGTGATTGCACGTCTGTTTGTTTCTCAACCATTCTTTGAGTTGACCTTTAAAACTATTGAGAGTGAAACAATCCCGTGTCTCAGTTGGGAGGCTATTCCAGAATGAGCTGCCTTTAATGGAGAGGACATTTTGTCCAAAAGTGGTCCGTCTACGGTGGACCTCACAGTCTCCTCTGGTTTCTGACCTAGTGCAGCCTCCAGTGTGTTTTTTGTGGATGAATTCCCCTAAGGGGGGGGGGGGCAGTCCATGTCAACATTTATAAAAAAAGCACATACTTTTAAAAGACTTAAAATTGTCAAAACTTAAGAAATTGTGTTTTTCAAGGATGGTACAGTGGTGGTATGAATGTGGCTTTCTGTCAAACACCTTGATAGCTCTCTTGTACAGTTGTTCTATTGGTTTCAGGTTTGTGGCACAAGCAAACGACCAGTTTGTAAAACAGTATTCAATGTGGGATAGAATCATACAGTGGAGGTATGACTTTGCAGCATTGACAGTTAAGAAGGGTCTGATTTGTTTAACATTTTGCAAGTTGAATTTAATGGTATTGGATACTTTCTTGATATGTTTCTTAACCTGTTAAGCCCCGAGCCTGTTTTTCAGGTTTCAGGCTCGAAAATGACATGCCCAAAACAAATGACTACAACTACACTTCTAAAAGGGTTATATGAATAATTTCTTTTATCAAAGCAAGGTTACATCTGTGAGTTGGATGTAGAAGTGTCAGAATCAATATAGATGTTTCTGTGTCAGAGTAAATTCAGATGGAACATAGTAAAAAAAGGTAAATTCTTACCTCCGCCTAAAGAAAAAACATTACTTATAGTGAAAACCACCCTTGAATGATGGGATGGTAGACTAAAAGCTTTAGGAATCCAAACTATAACATATAATAAGTACCCTGTATCAAGATTGAGGCAAAACAAGTTAAATTTGACCTTTTTAGAGATATTTAGCAAAAAAAAGTTCCAGGCGGAATAAGCTTTCGGCACATTTGGGTACATCTGGTTCCATCAGTGCCATTTGACCTTTTTCAGGTACCAGACTATAAAAATGATGTATTACATTGAATTATCACCATAGGTATTCATTCCATCCAAAGAAAAAAAAAAAAAAGATTAATAAAAAAAAAAAAAAAAAAGAAAAAAACTATTTCTATTAAAACTCTATTTCTGCTCCGTTTAAAAACACATTGGATCCTTCGATTTTGACTGGTCGTTTACTGAACATCATGCATACTGTTTTTTTACGTTTAAGCAAATGTTGTTCAGCCAGTGTTGAACCTTGTCCAAAGCATTTGAGAGACAGGATGAGATAATTTCAGTCTTTTTCCCGTGTATAAAGATGACCGCATCATCGGCATACATTTGCACATTCAACTCAGGACATACATTAGGCAAGTCATTAATGTACAGTGAAAACAGTAATGGTCCAAGAATGGAACCTTGTGGAACCCCAACAGGGTTCACAAGGTAGGGCGATTTGGCACCGTTGACCAAAACATACTGTTTTCTGTTCGATAAGTAGGACTTTAGCCAATGTATAGAAACTTTTTCTCAGGGCATCATTGATTTTTTATTCTAAAACATTATTTTCCTGTTTCTTATGTTTACCTAATAGTTTATTTAAGATTTGCCAAACTTTTTTACCCATTACCTTTTGCACCTTCAATTATATTGATGAAGAAGTTCGCTTTGGCCTGTCTTATTGTTTGAGTTACCTTGTTACGAGCATGAGTGAATTTCTGTCTATCAGTGGATAGTCTGGATTTCAAGCTCTGCTTTAATAGTTGGTCTCTAGATTTCATTAAATTCCTGCATTGTAGATTCAGCCAGGGAAGATGATGTTCCTTCCTGTCCCTAAGGCACCCTCTCCTTGAGAAGGAAGACATTGTATCATTAATTTTAGAAATAAACAGATTACTGTTTTCACCAATATCTTCAGAGGACAGAGTGTCCCCCCAATTAATCATTTTCACTGCATCCATAAAACGTTGTTGCAGGTTTTTGGGGATGAAGCGAGAACCCAAGGCAGGGGTTTTAGGTGTGGCCATCAACCTTTTTTTGGTGAGTTTCCTGGTAAAAAGAATAAGATTATGGTCAGAAAGACCAGTCAGGAAGTTGTAGGTTTGAACTATTCTGTCAGCTTTGTTAGTAAATAATAAATCTATCATTGAACAATTGTGTCCAAGATCTACCTCGTTCCTTCATAGGCTACCATAGGCCATATTCAATATGAGAAATTGTTTAAATTCTTGAACAGAATAGACCTGCTTCCTACCGCGTCAAGCTAGACATGGAGGTAACATTTGGGGGACCCAATATGCTGGGGCTGTCTTTAATTAAATCAATTTCCATTTTATTTATTTATTTATTTATTTATTTATTTATTTATTTATTATTAAGGCGAGACACGGCAGGCAAAAACATCGTTTTTCCTGCACTGGTCAATTTTGAGATTTTGTGCTATTTTGATTCCATAACATGTTTTCTTTCAGGCTTTTGGAAGGAAAACGTACAAAATACACATTTAAGTGTTTATTTTACTATAGTTTGTCTATTTGCGTCTGTAGATTTCTCCTAAATTCACCAAAAGTTAGCATTCTAACGTAACATAAAGTACCGCGACCGCTGTTTGCACCATGTCATCAGAGGTATCGTTGGAAAGCTCCGTGTCTCCTGCACAATCTCATCGGATCCAAATATGGTCATTTCCTTTGTATCAGCAACCAATCGTGAAAGTACAAAGGGGTCTTAAACCAAGAAACGAAATCTCATTGGCTGGTGTCAATTTCTGACAACGTGATTCGTTCAGATGCGTCACGTGGTGTGCTAAAGCACTTCCTGGTTAGCTTTCCGCTAGAAACTTAAATCTGAAAATGGCAAAATAACGGAGAAAAAAACGTTCACAGAGAAGACGACAACAATTGTCACTTGCACAAAGCAAGGTGATACAAAAAACAAATGACCCCGAACATGAAATACCTTCACGGAGTGCGTCGATGCGCAAGCTATCATCCAGATAACAGGAGGGTTTAGCTAGCGTCACACTGCAAATCTTTAAAGGTCGTTTTCTCAAAATGAGTTTTTTCTCCTACTCTGAGTTCGAAATTTCCACTTCAGTAGCAGTTACATACACCAAACCTTCCAGTTATATTCCTATCAATATTATGAAGGCTTTTACAGAAGGGTTTGGTCATATATAATTCATAGCCTGAATTATATAACATTTTATACCTAAAAACATGGTGAAAATTGATATTTTAGGGCTGTTGACAGTATTTTCTGATTTATGGAGTGATACAAAGAGATATCCAAAATCCCTTCTGTAAAAGCCTTAGATACTAATATGACTACAAAATGAAACAATAATTTTGATCCTGGCTTTATCCAAAGTTCAGATTTCGGTTCCTGAAATGTGTTAAAATATGCCCATATTTCATGAGATAATGGCTCATTTGCATATTTAAACATGCTATTTCAGAAAACTTGTAATACAAAAAACAATTGCCTTATTGTACGTAATTAACTGGAGAAATTTCTAGCTGATATCTTTAAGTTAAAAAAATTACCCTATTCACCTGGGGTGTCTCGCCTTAAGTGCGCTAACTCTTAGCCCAGTTAGCTAACGTTAGATTGCTGGTAGCCTAGCTCTGCTTATGGTATGGTATCCTGATAGCCTCAACTATTTTTCACACTTCCATCAAGTTAGTAGAGGTAGTTGCTGCTTAAAATTAACAAGCTCATAATGTAGCATTTCCAGGTTGTGTTGTTGCCCATCCCTGCTATTGTTAGCCTTATTCCCCATTAGCTAATGTTGGATTGCTGTTAGCTAGCTTGATCTTGCTAAAGTTAGCTTTGTGCACAGTAGGCTAAGGTTAGTTGGTTAGTTGGTTTGTTAATACTGAAATGCAAGGAATGTTCTAGATTTCTTATTCCAAAATAATCTATTATCAGTTTTTGGACCATTATAGAGATCAAAAGTATATAACAAGTAAAAGTCCTGACTTGAGAAAAAAAAATGTAATCTGTGTTTTAATACAGAAGTATGAGGAAAATGTTAAAGGCACATCAAAAAGCGTTATTATGCAGAATGGCTCCAAAATGTTCTGACCAACCTCGTGATTGAGATTTTTTATTTCAAGGTTTGATGGTTATTGGACATATTCAGCGTGTTGACGACCTACACACATGAGACTAGTATGTTATCACTGAAACATAAAAAGGGCCTAAAGTATATTGAATGCAAAGAACTAAATCTTATCCATCCTCCTTTTTTTTTTACACCTCTTCTAGACAAATGCCATCAAGACCTCCAAGTACAACCCCTTCACCTTCCTACCTCTTAACCTGTTTGAGCAGTTCCAGAGGATCGCTAATGCCTACTTTCTGTTTCTTCTGGTGCTCCAGGTGAGTGAAACAGACACACAAACATATATGTGCAGGAAACATAAATGCAACGCTTCCATCCAACTAGCTATTAAAACGTATTAAATCTCTCAAAATAAAATGAAAATTAGACTTGTTCCTCTCAGGTTAGTTGAAGACCATCTAAATGTTTGACATATTTGCAAGATAGAGAAATAATATTATGCTGGAAACAGATTTTAACTAATCAAACTGACAGATTGCAGGCATTCTTGACACAACACAATCCACAGCGAGCAACTATTATTTCTCACAGTGTAGCTGTGTTAACCAAACAGGATGTAGAGATTAATCAAGTGCAATGAGATTAAGGAAGTGTAATATCCAGTACAGGAAATTGCCTCATCGTTTGCAAAACAGTCATGTTGCTCGGGCTGCTCTGCAGTCAGACAAGGAGGAACTGGAGCCCAATGGCAGTTTCAAATGAAAAAGTTTTGTATATTTGTGTCAATGGTCCATGGTGCCTTTTTATGCATCAGAATCTATCAGGGTTTGATACTTTTTGAAAATGGCTAACAAGGTACTATTTATTCTTAACTGTAAATATATTACAAATAATAATAATAATTTTATATAGAATGTCTTTAAGAATAGGTGAAGATGTTTTTGAGTGACAAACAAAGACATGCAAACCAGAATGGAACCTACTTGGAAGACCTGATGAACACCTTGTATGCAAAATTGTCACTCTTATATTTAGATTTGCACCTTACCCTTATCCTCTAAATAGTAAACTTTTGCAACTTACTGATCATTTTCTTTTTATATTTAGTTTCATGCACACTACGTTTTTGCACACTTTTTACTTTGTATCGCAACTGCTGCATAACATGATTTGCAGTATAAAATGGTCTCATAGACCAAATAAAATGCATTTAAACATGGTTAAAGAAAATATATTGATAAAAGTTTTGGGGCAAATCATGCCATTTTTCTTTTAGCCATTCAAATGTTTTTGCAGTGCAACATTGTTAATCGATGTTCTGTCATCTTCCTCAAATGTAATTTCAATTGTGGTCCTTTTGGCAATGACGCAGTTTGAGAAACATTTTCACAGAGTTTGTATGTCCTTCTTTGTGTTTAAGTTTTAATTAACATAATGCACACACTGTTCCCTCCTTAACACCCACAAACAGCTGTCTTTGTGTCACCTCACTCTACCATAATCTTTCCCCAATCACTTTAAAACCAATGTAGTCTTTCACACTTGTTATATGTGCGATCACATTACAGTTATTGTTGTCATGTTCATGAATTTTTTAATTGCCTTTATTGTCTTTACATTTTTCTGCGACGCACACTCATTTTAGTTTTCCCTGTTTTTATTTAATATACGCAAAAATAAGTGTACCCTGAAGTGAACTGAAAACAGTTTTCTGTGTGTTCTTCAGGTGATTCCTCAGATCTCCTCTCTGTCCTGGTTCACCACAGTCGTGCCTCTGGTCCTCGTGCTGACAGTCACCGCTGCCAAGGATGCCACTGACGATATTGTAAGCAAACATGTCTAATGCACCTTTCACAAATTCTACTGCCAAGAGGTAAAGGGACAGCAAACAAACAAACTCTGGAATCACAAAGAGAAACCCATACCTCTTCTGTACCCAAATAGTTCAAAAATGTATTTAGGGTTGTAATAGAAAAGGTTTGGGATTTTTTTATCTGCATCTGAGGTCTGAGGAGAGTTGTTTTTTTCCTGTGATTGATTGACTGATTGATCGATCACCTTTAATAAGAGCACCATGTCTCCAAGTCAGTAAAAAAGAGCACCTTCTCAGTTTGTTTCAGGCCTAAAAAAAGTTTTCAGGTCAATTGAACAAAGATTGACATCCTTTAATGGAAAAAGTGAAAGTAGAGTCAAGTTGTCAAGCTTGGCTCTACTAGTTAACACTGGTTTCTTTTAACAATGAAGATCATCTATTAACTTGACTATAAAAAAATACCTAAACCAGGAAGGGAAACGATCTTAAAACGAATAATTTAACCAGCTACAAACTGGCTGTTCACACCTAACAACAACATAAAATAACATAAAATATATCAAATATAAAGACAGTATTGTGTCTTTTCTGCAGCCTTAGCATTATCACAACTACAATTTAAGCATATAAAGACTAATCCAATAACCTAAAAAAAAGCGCTGGAAATGCTCAAAAAGCAAAACGGCAAGGAAGACAGTTCAGGCAATCATCCCCTCTCATTAACTTCAAACATCAACACATCTGGTGTCCAGTTTTGCTACACATCCTGTACCTCATCCGAAAAATGAATAGGGAAAGCAAGTTCACAATCTGTTCCATTAATTCCATTAAATCTTAAGTGAACTTCCTTGATGATAAGTAGCTTTTAAATACTGTATATCTTCTTGCTAAGTGGCATATATTGATGCAGCTCTCTTACAAACAGACTGAGTACTACTGTATGTTTTTTCATGTAGCTGATAATCACTATTTACTCTCTGACTGTGGGGGGAAAAGAAATGTTCCACTAACGTCAGCAGTCTTATGTACAAAACACTTCACACTCCTCTTAACTGATGTGAGTGCAAAACAAAGTGTTTATCAGTAAAAAGTTCCCCTCCCCATTTCAAAACTCTACTGCAAGTTCATCAGGAAGTCAGTTGGTTGTATGTTTTTTTGGTTAATGATTGAAAACCTGTTTTCTTTTCTCTAATCGCTTAACGGGAACCGAAATAGAATGAAAAGTACCTCGAAAAAACAATGACGGGAAAATGACTTTTTGTTTCAAGGACATCCAAGCACAAAAGTGTTTGTTCAGTATGTGTGTGTGTGTTGTGTGTGGCACCCAATCACTTAATGCCAGACCCCAAGAGGAAATAATGGGTTCATCATGGGTTAAACATTAGCTCCAGGAGAAAAAAAAAGTACTTTTTGTTTGGCAGCGATGTCACTCCTGAAGGTGTCATTTAGCGGAATATCTCTCGTGGGAGGTTCCCATTTTGAGAATGTTACTCTATCACTCTATCTTCTCCCACACTTTAGTTAGTACCTATATTATAAATGATTACACAATGCTAGCTGGTTCAATGGAATTTTCATCAGATCTATTCAGCAATTGTTGGTAAAAACTTGAGTTTCTTGTGATCCTCTTTGACTCAGTATTTATTTTTGTTTTTGTGTGTGTCTTTTTTCCAGAATCGCCACAGGAGCGATAATCAAGTCAACAACAGAAAAGTTAAAGTCCTTATTGACAGAAAGTAAGTTTGTTTAAGTACAATCAAGTTTGTTCATGTGCATACTGTATGAATCAAGCGCAGTACACCTGTGGCCATATACGCAAAGTTTCAGGCAACCAAATCCTGTGTTTTTATTCATTTTAAAGCCACGATCAGTGCCTTTTAACCTGTTGAGTACATGTAGGCGTTCCTCAGTGTATCTTGTTGGGTTCCCTTCACCTTTACATTTTAATAGCAACCCTCAGGTCAAACCAGATCCAAAACAAGCACTCCCCCCACCACCCTGCGGCTTCTTCCTGTTGGCTAAAATATATAGAGTTTTAGTCACAAAGTTTGCGAAGAAGACACAGATGGGTAATGCCAGATTCATTTCCAGGAATTTTTTTTTAAGTCGGCTTGTCAATAAACAGAATAATTCAAAATCAATTAAAGAGGAATATGGGCTTGAAATATCCTTTTTAGACATCAGGGTCCTAGTTTCCTAACAGAACACAGTTTATTTATTTATTAAGGGTGTAAGTTCATCTCCCTTAATGGTCTAATGACTGATGCAAAGCCCGAAATATCATAAAGAAAAGCTATACTAAACACCTCTTTCAATGTTATTATTTAAAGGAAACCTATCATGCTATATTTAAATGATATATTGTAGGGACATACCTATATAAGGTATATTTATACGTTTCTGTTTTCAAAATACCAAACAGATCATGCATTTTAGCCATGCCTCATTTCGCTCTATGTGTTGTTTGCTGTCTACGGGTCTGATTCTGCTGACCACGCCCCCCTGCAGGAGAGGAGAGACGTGCTCTGATCAGCTGCTGGGCTGTCAGAAGAGGGGGAGAAAAAGAGATCTCCGTCCTCCGTGTTTTATTATATAGAGTCGTTATTCATTTGTTTTAAAGCTCAATAAATAACAAAGAAGACCTTTGACCGGCACTTTTCTAATTTTGTCCGGAAGATTTAAACTTTAACGAACATCTTGACCGGCGAAAGTAACTGAAACTGAAACTCTGCCGCACGGTCCCCTCGTTCCTTGGAAGAGGCGGAGAGGTGGGTGTTTGTCATCTGCTGGTGGACTAACCGGAGAGAATTACAGTGCTTGCCTCGACGGGGAGGGATTGCATTGAATTACAGCAGCGGGAGCAAACGCTTGCCTCGGGGAGGGAGAAAAAAAGCCACAGCGGAGAATAAACAGAAGGATAACCATGGTAACCAAGTCTTCTTCGCTGCTTTTGTGGCAGACTACAGCGCCACTTACAGGCCTGGCATATGTACTACAGCGTCTCCAGCGCTTTCGAACGGCAATGGCCGTGGCTGTCTCCTCCTGATTGGTGGAGTTGGCCCAATAGCCGTAGCGCCACCGTCCTGACGTCAGGACAGTGTTCAAATCTGGATCAGTTTTTATCAGATCCGTTGATCCCTTTTTTAGAGATTTGGGTATGGAGGAAAATAGAGAGGGTTGTGTTTTCTGACACTTGGTGAGTTCCCTGGAACACCGGGGACACATATTCATGTATAAAAGACGTACAAAAGTGCATTTTGCATGATAGGTCCCCTTTAAGTATGTTATGTTTTGTTTTTGCCATGTCAATGATTATAGTCATGAATTACAAATTGATGAATTATCTTTAATTACATGCAGTCTGTTTCTCAGTATCCTTTATTTACTTCTATAACATAGGGACATCACTGTGTAACACTCAAGCTTCTATTGGCTAGCTCTACAACACATTGTTAGTGATAGGCTAAGGGGCGGGACGTCTCTAAGCGGTTGACCAATCACAACAGAGCCGGCCAGCTAACCAATAGCGCAGACTGGGCTCTGGTTTCAGACAGAGGGTGAAAAGATGTGCCCGAGCACAGGCAGTATATAGTATCACATAAAAGCAAAATAGTTTGAGAAAAACTCTTCTGAAACCTAATGGAGGCACATTTTAAATACACTGAGTATTGTCAAGTTTATTAGAAGTGAATTTGTATTTTGCTTTGTAAAATAATTTATGTAGTGACTCATTTATTTTTAAGGTGTATGAAAGAATTCATCATGTGCAAGCTGTATTAGAAGCCTATCAAATTAGAGGGAGATTGAAGGAAACAATGAACTCTGCTCAAAGTTGAATCTCTGGCACAAATGTATGCATGAAAGGGAAAACCCATAAGCATCAAATACTTGTATTCCAGCCAACTTCTAAGAACTGTGGCTATTACTGGCAGACAGATACTCTGACAGTAATTCAGGAAACTGGCAGGAACATGCAGTGAAGGAAAGGAAACTAGTATTAGGATGACCTCTGTGTTCAATGCTTATTTATGGACGGTTTATTTTTTGACAGTCCTGAAGGAAAGGGAAAATAATGCATTTTCTCTGAACTGCAGAGTGCAGAGTCCAAACATCCACTTAGCAGCCTGTTTCCTGTTTTCAGACTGCGGAGCGAGAAATGGCTGGACGTCCAAGTGGGAGACATCATCAAGCTGGAAAACAACCAGTTTGTCACAGTCAGTACATTTTTGGAATATTTATAAGCTATTTCTCCTTCGAAAAAACAGATTTTACCTACAATCATGTTCCTTAGATTATGCATATGATAGTTTTGTTTATTATTTATGATTAAATCTGTTATAAATCCTTCTGTATTTCAGGCCGACCTCATGTTGCTCTCCAGCAGCGAACCACTCAACCTGGTGTACATCGAGACGGCAGAACTGGATGGGTAAGTACATTTTTTGTGTTACGTCATGATGTGAGCTTGTTAAACATATAAAGAATACATGAGGGTAGGGGTGGGAATCTTTTGTATCTTTCAATTCGATGTAGTTCCTTGAATCAGTACATAATAGTGCTAATTGTCAGGACCTTGTTCAGTCCGCTGCGTGCTAATAAAGGGGAACATTATGGCGTGAAAGCACTTTCTCTTCCTTCTTTAGTTGTGTCTATTGTTTCTCCCTCTTCCTTTTATTTATCACCATCCTCTCCTCTTCCGCAGAGAGACTAACCTGAAGGTGAGACAGGCCCTGACCGTGACAGGAGATCTGGGAGAGGATATTGAAAAACTAGCAGACTTTGATGGTAAGACTTCTAGAGGACAACCAAGTGTGGATTTCTGAAATCACAAGCATTCAGAGTATGCACACTTACTCACTCTCTCCATCTCAGTTGCTATCTTCTTTACCAATACAAAAACCTGGATAAGCTGTTTTTATGCCACATTGTTCATACTTAGCTCAGCATTTTGCACATTGAAGCACAGCAGCAAAAAGAGCGAACACACAAAGACAAATGATACCTCAGTAAACAATATGTAAATATGTAATATGAAAATGTTAGCCTTTTAGACATTTGATGCTGTTACATTTTTATTGTATATTTATGTTTGCATTTTCTTCACCTATATGTCCATATTAGTTCCATGCGTATTGTTATATGTGTTTATTTATGGTTTTCTAATATTAACAGCATGTCTATTTCTGTGTGCATTGAGAGCAACAATAGACTAAGTCAAAAATCCTAACAATAAGTATTAGGCGACTAAACTGGGTTCAAAAGTCACACCTCAACGTTTTAATCCCTATTATAATCGATAGTCACACATGAATGATATGCATACATTTTTTAATAGGGGAAGTACGCTGTGAGCCCCCCAACAACCGCCTGGACCGCTTCATGGGAACACTAACCTACGCAGGTCAGAAATACTCGCTGGACAACGAGAAGATCCTGCTGCGAGGCACCACCCTGAGGAACACCGGGTGGTGCTTTGGACTGGTGCTGTTTGGAGGTGGGGAAGGACTCGCAGACATGTCTTCATCAATTAAGATTAACACAAACAGTACTTTAAGAGGCCCTATTACTGTATGCTTCTGAGGGTTTTCTCTTTCCTGTAGCATGTAAATGGTCAGTTCTCTTTTATTCAATTTTCACTCTTTTGCATTTACAATACATCACATATGAGAAGAATTACTTCTTCATCTTATGCCCAAATTCCAGCTGAGAGGGTCTTCTCTACAGCTGGCCTGATTGTGAATCGCCTCCGCACCCGCCTCTCCCCTGAGTAGACATGCTCATATTCTTAAACAAGAATGAGTATTGAATAGCTGCATTCTGTGCATAGGCCCTGTTATAGGTTGTTGATCTCTGTTGTAATACGGTTACTTATTTGAACATGTACAGTATTTATTTATTTTTCAAAATAAAAATAAAAAAATTCTTTGTAAATTCTTTTCCCACATTTTTTTTACATTTTTTTATAGGATATGTACATTTCGGTTAATCGGTTAACCGTTTTTTTTGGGGGTCGAATATTCTAATATACATTTGCTTTCAAATTCCCATCCCTAATATATATATTGCACATATTTAGTATTTAACAACAAGAGGTGCTATAGTCTGTGTTGTTGTGTGTGCGTGTGGTTGTATAGTCTGACCACTGCAGGAAGGAAGGACCTGCGGTATCTCTCCGTGAGAAAGCCGGGGTGCAGCAGCCTGTCGCTGAAGGAGCTGCACAGTGAGGACAGGGTGTCCTGGAGGGGGTGGGACACATTGTCCAGCAGGGGGAACAGCTTAGCTGCCATTCTCCTGTCTCCCACCACCTCCACAGTGTCCAGAGGACTCCCCAGGACAGAGCTGGCATTCCTTACCAGTCTGTTCAGTCTCTTCCTATCATCAGCCGAGATGCTGCTGCCCCAGCAGGCCACACCATAGAAAATGGCTGATGCCACAACAGAGTCATGAAAGGTCTGAAGGAGTGCCCCCTGCACCCAGAAAGACCTCAGTCTCCTCAGCAGAAAGAGTCTACTCTGTTCCTTTTTGTACAGAGCAGCAGAATTATCAGTCCAGTCCAGTTTATTGTTCAGATGAACATCCAGGTATTTGTAGGATGTTCACAATCTCTATACAATACACACATACACAAACAGGAACTATAGACATCCATTAGTGGAGGGGTGTCAGGCAAGCTGGCAGCTTCCAGTCCACATTTGTACCTGGTCCGACCTGGACTTGAACCGGGGCCCCTACAGTTCCCAAGCCAAGTCACTACAGACAAAGAAAGCAGAATTGTAATTAAGAAGGGAATATGAAAAACTAAACTTAAGTGCAATGTCTGATTCAAGTCTTATTTCACACTAAAAGGGGTTTAAAATTGAGGAAGTTATGAGATGATTTATTTGTTTCTGTTCCTCTTTTGCAGGTCCAGAGACAAAGCTGATGCAGAACTGTGGGAAAAGCACGTTCAAGAGGACCAGCATAGACCGACTGATGAATGTTCTAGTCCTTTGTGTGAGTCTTTTAATGATTTGCCCGTTTCCTCTGAATTTATGATAAACATCAGTTAAAGGGACAGTTCCCCCGACAAATCAAAGTATACACTTTCTGTCATGGGCCTAAACCGTGAACAAAGGAAGCAGGTATAAGTACAGAAAAGCATGCTTCAATTAAGATTAACAATAGTTTATATACAGTAAAGGGTAAAATAGTTTTTACCAGCTACTACTTTTAATAATAATAATAATAATAATACATTTGATTTATAAACGCGCCTTTCTAGGCTCTCAAGGTCGCCTTACAAGGTACACAAAGTTAAGTCTAGTTTTAGATTTATTGCAAAACTCTTCAAGATCTTGCAAAGTTATGAAATTGACATCTTGTTTAAGTGTGTGAAATAGTTTGGACTGCAAGAGTGTAACTTCCTACATAAAAAATGTATCTGGCTTTTCTGTATCTGTGCATCAGCTGTAATATAAACTTGCAAAACCGTTATTTACATATCTCCAACATTGTTGATGCATCAGAAATCAACACTTACTGTACTTACATTTTGTTTCTCAAAATGAGTTTGCGAGTTAAAGCAGGTTCAATTTTTGTGATGTATTTCCATGCAGATTTTCGGTTTCCTGGCTTTCATGTGCACCATCCTGGCGATAGGAAACTGCTTCTGGGAGCTGAACGAAGGCTCACAGTTCACAGTCTTCCTGCCCAGACAAGATGGCAACGATGCTGGCTTCTCCGCCTTCCTCACATTCTGGTCTTACGTCATCATCCTCAACACTGTGGTGCCCATATCTCTCTATGTTAGGTAAAGACGTGTGTGCAATGGCTATTTATTTAATGGGATTTTGAACTCAAATGCAGAGATGGCAAAAGTACACACATCCTTTACTCAAGTATAAGTACAGATACTCGTGTTTAAAAATAATCTGGTAAAAGTAGAAGTACTGACTAAACTTCTTTACTCAAGTAAACGTAAAGAAGTTTGGGATTCGAAATGTACTTAAGTAAAAAGTACCCATAACTACCATCTGTTTTAAAGAGTACCTGACCTCCCTTTATATTAATAGAACAATAATGTCATTGTTAGCTAATGAATGTTTCCATGCTGAACAACGGCAACATGACAACGTTTTCATTGGTCCCTCTTCTTTAGAGAAGACCAGGAAATGAAGGATACACGGATCGTGTTAAAATCAATAGGCACGCAATGACTCTAAATAATAATGATCACGCCACCAAACACAGATTCAAACTAAAGTAACGAGCCTGTTTTGAAAATGTAAGAAGTAGAAAGTACAGGTATTTGTGTTAAAAATGTAAGAAGTAAAACGTCTTCAGAAAAATAAGTAGTGGAGTAAAGTACTGATAGCAGAGAAATGTACTTAAGTACAGTAACGAAGTATTTGTACTCCACTACTTCCCACCTCTGCTCAAATGACATCAAACATCCAGTGAGAGTAGGGAAAAGTTAGCATAATGTTTAACGACAACTTCTTCTTCTTCCTGCTACTTCTTCGGCAGTGTGGAGATCATCCGGCTGGGGAACAGCTTCTACATCGACTGGGACAGGAAGATGTACTACTCACGGAGCGACACCCCCGCCGAGGCTCGCACCACCACGCTGAACGAGGAGCTGGGCCAGATCAAGTACGTCTTCAGTGACAAAACAGGGACGCTCACGCAGAATATCATGACCTTCAACAAGTGCTCTATCAACGGCAAATCATACGGTGAGACTCATGACTTCTACCCGTAGTTCTGACGCCGTTTTCTATAATCAAGTTTGTTTTTCGTTTTGTGAATACATCGGCTGCTCTGGAGACTTTTTCTCCACAACAATGGCAAGAGGCATCTTAGGGTTTCTGACTCAGAAAAAAGTGCCTTTGTTTGTGATTTATGATCAATGATCTATAATAGCACACAATGATGCCGCACAGCATTTTATAATTGTAATCATTCATATAGGAATACAGAATGATGTCATATATAAAGAACATATCGGCTATTCATTTGAGTACACATTCAATTCCAATACAAAGTTGTTTTTAATATTTGTATTAAAAAGCATACATACAGTACAGCATTGATACAGATTCATGTTGGGTGGATACCATGCTTCATTTTAGATGTCCAACTGCAAAATAAATACAAATAGAAGGAGAGGCAAAACAGAACAGAAAAATCATGACTCAAACTTTCAAAATCAAACAAAAAATAAATAAGATAATAATTAAAAAAGAATGAATAAAAATACAAAAATAAATGATTAACACGGTAGGAAAAAGCAAATAATAGTATAGTTCAATTAATTATAGTTCTTCTATATTCTTCATGCAACTGGTTCATTTATGTTTCTCAACTTAATACTTTTCGTTATCTTTTTCAGGTGATGTGTATGACTACACAGGTCAAAGACTGGAAATAACTGAGGTGAGCTGGATGTTGATAATTAAAATTCAGCAAGTCCTTATACCTAGATTGCAAATTAAGTCATTTGTTTTTTATGTCATATTTTTCTATACAACTTCCCTGTTCCCCTGTTTGTAACAGTGTTGCTTTATCATCTAGGAGTCATTGGATTTAACACTGTGGATGCTTAACCTCACAATCAATAAAATAACTGATTGATATCATAATGAGGATAAGGCTGGATTTTACCACATCAATTATATAAATGAACCTCTCTCTCTCTCTCAGCATACAGAGAGGGTGGACTTCTCCTTCAACGCGCTGGCGGACCCCCGCTTCATGTTCCACGACCACTCCCTGGTGGAGGCGGTGAAGCTGGAGAACCCAGAGGTCCACACCTTCTTCAGACTGCTGGCCCTCTGCCACACCGTCATGGCAGAGGAGAAGAAAGAAGGTTAACACATCCTCTGTCTTTGATAGATAAAACCAAATATCGTAGTGATCACAAATGACCAACTTCATCTAGACCTGAAGGCAAATCCTCTTCCCTGACTGACAAATAAAGACATTTCTGCTCCTTCAGGTGAGCTGTCCTATCAGGCGCAGTCTCCAGATGAGGGAGCTTTGGTAACCGCCGCCAGAAACTTTGGATTTGTCTTCCGCTCACGCACGCCGGACAGCGTTTCCATCGTGGAAATGGGACAGCAGCGCAGCTATGAACTCCTGGCCATCCTCGATTTCAACAACGTCCGCAAGAGGATGTCCGTCATAGGTCAGTAATCCTCTAAAAACAGATTGGAAATAATTGAGAGTTAAGGTTCCTAATCAGTATTCCTCTGTTTTTGGTGGGGGGGGGGGGTTTGGCCCACCAACAACCCACCTCAAAATTGTAGCCATGTGAGGTAAAAGAGAAATTATAAAACAACAAATGATAATCATGTAAAATGTAAATGGTCTGCAAAGGCTAAGATTCCAAAGCTCCCCCCAACTTAAACGCCTCTGTTGGACTCCTTTGATTACTTCTGTAACATAGTGACATCACTGTGTAACACGCATGCTTCTATTGGCTCGCGCTCCAACACATTGTATGATATAGGCTAAGGGGTGGGACATTTCTAAGTGGTTGACCAATCACAACAGACTGGGCTCTGGTTTCAGACAGAGGGTGAAAAGAGGTGCTGCAGCACAGGCAGTATGAGAAAAATAAAGAGCTTTTTGAACATTAAAGCATGGAGACATGTCACAGTAGAGACACTACATACTAAGCTTTGAAGCTGAAAATCAGCATAATAGGGCGCCTTTAAGTAGATCCCGTTTTTTTTTAATTCTGGACACTTTGGTGACATATACAAAATGATGCAATGAAAAAAAAAACAAGACTAGATATTAAAATAAAGCACTGCTTTCTTTTAATAATGTATTTCTTTGCTTTTTCCCTTTTTCTTATTCTTTATTTTCTATGTATTGTTTTTTTCTCATTAAGGCTAATCAAAACTGTGTCGATACATAACAGATCGGACTGTATTTTCGTATCATCATTTATTTCAATTGTGTGTGTGTGTGTGTGTGTGTGTGTGTGTGTGTGTGTGTGTGTGTGTGTGTGTGTGTGTGTGTGTGTGTGTGTGTGTGTGTGTGTGTGTGTGTGTGTGTGTGTGTGTGTGTGTGTGTGTGTGTGTGTGTGTGTGTGTGTGTGTGTGTGTGTGTAGTTCGGAGTCCAGAGGGGAAGCTCTCTCTCTTCTGTAAAGGCGCAGACACGATCATCTACGAGAGGCTGCATCGGTCCTGCAACAAGCTGATGGACGTCACTACAGAGCAGCTTAATGTCAGTAACATCTCACTGTGTGTGTATGTTTGTCAAAAAAAAAGTACATTTCTTTTTGAAAGGCAAGGCAAGTTTATTTAAATAGCACGTTTCAACACAAGGCAATTTAAAGTGCTTTACAAAAAGGAAAGACATTAAGAGCATTAAGAAATAGTGCAACGGAAACACATTTTAAAATGGCCTTTAAAAAAACTGTCATTGAAAAGCAAAGAGAATCAAATATACATAAAACAAACTATATATATAATAACACAGGTATAAAATACATGAATACAAGTTACAGTGCAGTGCAAGATATGAAAAGTTCAATTCAAAGCAGCGGCAAAAAGAACGAAAGTTAATTCTCACTCTCCATCTTTTGCCGGATGTCTGTCCCTGCATGGCTGTGTGTTAGTTATCTTGTCAAGTGTGTTTGTGTGTGTTTACAAAGTTCATCGTAATGAGCATGTGATCCATCAAACTGTGTACATGCAGTTACATCAAGTCCACAGAGAGGACATTTCAAAACCTTTCAAAAAGCTTGGGAATGGGGACACAGACATCAAACATAAAGTATTTACATGACATATTGTCAACACATCCAGAATTAAGAGAGTTCATGTATTATACAGAAACATTTCAAGCTCACACCACCCTAACCCTAACCAAACATCCCATAAACTAATCTCCCTAACTGCCTAATGGTCTAAAACATGTATTTAATCAGTCTAAACATCGGTTGAAATAAAAAAGATCAGAGCTATTTTAAAGATCCAAATAAGAGTTAAAAGGTTTTGAGCCGAGGTTAAAAAAATCAATCATTATTGGAAGCCAGTGGCCAAAGACTAAAATATGGATTATGTATTTGAGGCCTCATAAGGCTCATAAGGTCAGAAGTTTATACATCATTTCAAATGTAAAGAGAATCCATAGGTAAAAGGACCAAAAACAACAGCATCGCTCCATCTCGCAGTACTTTCCCACATCCCTACCTGACCATGACACCTACTGGTTCCTACTAAAGACATTCATCTTTAAAAAGAGCTTGCAAATGGTTTTTTTCTAAAGATGCTTTGTAATTTCCTGCTTGATGCTGTAGCTATTTTTACAAACTATTTAATACAATCTTTGTTTATTTATTAGGATTGTGTTGGATTGACTCAAGATAAACTACTGTAACATCTCCATGTTCATCTTTGTGGATAATTTACGTGTTTTTAATCCTTTTCGGAGCTCAGTGATTTGGAGGAGTAGCCCTTCTGCTGGGGTCTTTTTTCAGTTTCTATTAATTTCCTTATATCTCCCTTTAATTCATTTTTTCAGATCAAAAACGGATTATTTCCAAAATGTTTTTCTCTCCTCTTGGAGTTTATTGCCTGGGTCAGAAAATACACACAGCTAGGTGTATTCTGTTCCTATCTCTCAATACAGTCAGTGTGTGTGTGTGTGTTGGTTGTTCCAGGATCTGTGGGGTGAATTTATGAGTGTGTACTTGCATATGTAATCCATTCAAGTATGTACATGCCGCTCTACAGGAGTTTGCAGGGGAGGGTCTGCGGACTCTGGTGCTGGCCTACAAGGATCTGGATGAGGGGTATTTTAATGATTGGAAACAGCGCCACCATGAGGCCAGCACCCTGCTGGACGACCGGGAGAGCAAACTGGACGAGCTGTACGAGGAGATAGAGAAGGACCTGCTGGTAGGAAACATGACTCTTTTCACTAAGGCTCCTAATGTAAATACTGGATTTTGTGTTTGAATTGCATGTTGATTGTGTATCTGAATGTGTGTGTGCAGCTGCTTGGAGCGTCAGCCATCGAGGACAAGCTGCAAGACGGAGTCCCTCAGACCATCGAGCAGCTGTCCAAAGCAGACATCAAAATCTGGGTTTTGACTGGTGACAAGCAAGGTGCATAACTTCACATATAAAGAGAGAATTGTATTTACTATATATCGTATAACTGTTTTGGTTTGCAAGGCCGTTCAACCTTTTTTTACTTTTAATTTATTGAATTGGTTTGTCCCTATGTGTACTTAAAATATAAACTCACTTCTTTACAGGCAGTACAAGTTTAAAAAAAAGTATAATATGCCTTAAATCTGAGGGCATGTCCTTACATGTATAACAGAACGATTAAAATAAAACGATATTAAGAAGAAAAAAATGAAATATGTATATTTATATACACTTATTTTATGTATATATATATATATATGTATATTTTATGCATAGATACATACATACATACATACATACATACATACATACATACATACATACATACATACACACATACATAGATAGACACATTTAGTCCCAAATAAATCATGATTATACTAATGTATACAATAGTTCTGCTTATGGCCCATAATTATACAACAAAGTCAGTTGTGCCAAAACATTATTATCCAGCCACTTTATTTGGAGGTAAAGCATGAAGAAATGTTTTTTAAAATGCAAAGAAACACAATGTACACAAATATGTGTATCCAGTAAGCCAATCGTTAATCTTGGAAGAATTTCTACACCAAACATTGTGTGTCGAATTTCCTTTTTTTCTCTATTGTGGCAAAAGTTTAGTTGTCTGTCTGCTCATATTTCTAACCGCATTCGACCAAATAGATCAACCTTTGTATTTAGCTTTTTTTGAGTAACACAAATAATCCAGATACTCTAAGCCAGTGGTTCTCAACTGGTCAGGCCTCGGGACCCACTTTTTCCTTTGTCAATAAATCGCGACCCGAAATTTTGAACCACTCAAATCTATTCAACAAAAAATGGTGCTGTAATATATACGCTTTTCAGCATACAATATTAATTAAAGTGAAGTATAGTGCATATATCCCTTATATCCCTTCACAGAACTAAAGTATGCTTTTAAATAAGGTTTAATGCGATGATGGAATCAAAGCTGAACTGTATAACATAAAAAGACCCACATGCTGAAAACCCAACCCCAGAAGGGGGTCTGGGGGGATTCTCTCCCAGGAGATTTTTAGAACAACATATAAACTACTCATTCTGATACACTCTGAGAAGAAAATAAATAAATCTATTACTACCCGATATATTAATAATATTTTATGCCATTGTTTGTTTTTCACTTAGTTCTGAAGATGAACTTGCTGCTCCTCACAGAGAGAAGAGTAAAGAGGAGATAGTCTGTGTGAATTATTTTAAATTGTGGGTAAGGGTAGAGAGCTCCCATTGTTCTGTGACCTGTCAGTCATCAAACCGGGGGTCATATTTCATTATGTGTTCATTTTTATCTGAAGTTGTACCCATGGATGTATAAAGAATAGTTCTACGGCCACGGTATTCTCTGTGGAGACTTCCGGCAACAATCTTGATTCTGATTGGCCAGAAGACTCGAAAAAACATCAGCAAAGATGTTTTATTGAGAAGATGATCACTACGTGACAGAAGTTTTCAAAACCGTTTATGGTCTCCGGTACTTCCAGTTCAACGCCCACTGCATGCACTGCGTTAGAAAATTGGGCCTTCAGAATAAGTTTGACTTTTTTACACAAAAAAAAAAGAAGGAAAAAAAATAGAAATTCTATTTATTTTTTCTTCACTCACACATCTGCGACCCACTCGAAACGGGTCCGCGACCCACTTTTGGGTCGCAACCCACCAGTTGAGAACCACTGCTCTAAGCAGCATCCTAATTTTGCAATGTGCATCATAAAATATCCTATCTCCTATCAAGTATTTCCGATGCTGGCCTGAAAATCATGCTGAACCAGAGTCTTTAACTCTTATATGACTATTTTTATTTTATTTTTGTTCTGCTCTTCATATCTGTCTAAACAGTTTATTTACTAATAATTGATGTTCCAGAAACGGCGGAAAACATTGGGTACTCATGCAACTTACTGCGGGAGGAGATGAACGACGTCTTCATCATATCAGCCAATTCTCCCGAGGACGTCAGACAGGAACTGAGGTCAGAGGAAGTGTAAAGAAACAGTTTGAGTTCACACTGAACTGAAGAAACTGAGCTAATTATGAAGCGCTGCCGTGCATCCAACCATTTGTATTTTTTCAGGGATGCACAAACCTCCATGAAACCAGGAGAGGATTCAGTGTTTTTGCCGGAAGGCACTCTGGGTAAAGGTGTGAAAGTGATGGCAGACGAGGCGGTGAATGGAGAGTACGGATTGGTCATCAACGGACACAGCCTGGTACGCTATGAGAAGTTTCCCAATTACAATCTGTGACTTGGTATACTCATACCTAAACTGGGAGAAAGTGATATTTGTATATTGCAGCAAAACCTCAAAAATACATGACATAATATGGAACATTGCTTTCATTTGTGTGAAAATTAATTAACTTAAGCCCCACGGACCTGCCGAAGGGGCCGAAATCACAACATCTGCAAGCAAAAGTGTCTGAGGGCTTCTTACGATTTAATAAACTATGAATGTTTCCTATCCATGTAACGGGAAGAAACTCAGCTAACTGATCTCTTTTTTTTTTTTTTTTCACACAAAACCTCAAAGCTAACGCTGAGCCTCTGAATTAGCCACGGGCAAAAAAATATTAAGGCCGTTAGCACAGAACTCTAGCTATACCGATCGATATACTTATTGGATCTGCACAAACAAGCTTAGATAACATCCTGAGATTCCACAGATTATAGAAATATAAGTATCATCACTGAGCGATCAGAACTCGTGACAGGGGAAGCAAATACAGACAACACACGAGTAGCTTTAGTTAGCAAAACACGGAGATATGCTCACCTTAGCTGTTATTCTGATCAAAAGTCGTGTTCAATGGCATTAAAACAAGAAAAAACGCGGCTGAAGGTTAATCCATAGGTTATAGCAATGTGTCTGTCACTTTGAAAAAATTATTGATAATCCATAATTCAATTTTTATGCAAAAATCGGAGAAGAAAAATTAAGAAAAAATTAAGCTGCTAATGGTAGCTACCAGAGGCTAGCGCAGCTTCCGGTTTTTCTATGCGTCTCTCTCACTCCTTATTTGGTAAGCTGTGTGTGTATGTGGAACTTTCCCGCGATTCCATTGGCTCTGACGGTTAAAAAGAGATGTCAATCATCAAAATCGACCAAGGGGGGCCAGAGATATGGAAAATCCACCCAAATGACCCCAGAAGTGTTTTTTTTGTGCTAAATCTCTCTAAAAAGGTCAAATGTCACTTGTTTTGCATCAATCTTGATACAGGGTACTTATTATATGTTGTACTTTGGATTCCTAAAGCTTTTAGTCTACCTTACCATCATCCAAGGGTAGTTTTCACTATAAGTAAAAAAGAATTTTTGGACGGACTCTATAATTTACAGTTTTTTACTATGTTCAATCTGAATTTTCTTTAAAATAAAAAACATCTATATTGATTCTGACTTTTCTACATCCAACTCACAGGTTTATCATTACTTTGAGAAAAAATATTATTAATTTAACCCTTTTAGAAGGGACGATATGGTCATTTGTTCTGGGAATGTCATTTTCGAGCCTGAGACCTGAAAAACAGGCTTGGGGCCTAACAGGCCAGACCTATTTAATAAAGATTTGACCCCCTCATAAAAACTCAGAACCACCTTCACTGTTTGTACTTTGGACTTGCACCATTATGTTCATACTTGGACTTGCACTTTCAAATTGAGATGTATATATATTTAACATAACCATAATTATACATATCTCTATTTATGTAAACACCTTTAATATTAATTTATACTGACTTTTATTTTGTATTATTATCCTTGTGTAAACCTACATTTATGCTGGGATAAATATCTTAATCTAAATCTTAATAAATTCATTTAGTTACAGTCGAGCGAAAATGCAATTAGAAATGCAATATACAACACCCAAGTAAGACTTCAGCAGTGCCTCTTTTTAATTTGTTTTGCAAAAAATATCTGATCTTTGCTTAATCTGACCACATCAGTCCAAGCCCATACCTGGTTTTTACTACCGCCTATTGGTATTTTAGCTACATCCAGTCTCTGACACTGTACAGGTTATATTTTCAGCTGTTGTATAATTCCGTTTCTCATCCCTTCCCTATCCCCCCCCCATGTTCCCTCAGGCGTACGCCCTGGAGCGCAGCATGGAGCTGGAGTTCCTGAGGACAGCGTGCATGTGTAAGGCTGTGATCTGCTGCAGGGTCACTCCTCTGCAGAAGGCTCAGGTGGTGGAGCTGGTGAAGAAGTACAAGGGGGCGGTGACCCTGGCCATAGGAGACGGAGCCAACGACGTCAGCATGATCAAAGGTACCAGAGCAGCTCTATGTGTAGAAGTTAAAGATAACATCACATAACATGTCAATTAGCTCTTGATTTACAAAAAGGACTTGCATAAAGTTCAATATCATAGACATGTCTACGGGGGCATTTTGGGTATGTTGCCCAAGGACACTGACATGTTGTAGGAGCCGGGGATCGAATCACTAACACTCTGATTTGTAGACACCAAACCCCCCCCCCCCCCCCGAGACACAGCCACCCCTTTTAAACATGTGTTTCATCCCACAAGAGAAAACTGTCCTGGAGAATTAGGGCATGAAGGAGTACTTATAACAACCTAAATACATAAAAACGCAGTCAATTGTTTTGAAGTTATTTAGCAAGTATTTTAACGTTTGATGAAAAATGTTTCAACAAAATTAGCAATTGTTTGCTTTCCAGTTTCTTATAAGTGAGAATGTTCTGCTTTCATTTGTTAAACTATCGACATAACAGAACAAGCAGTCTTTAGACATTACCCGACAGTCTGTGAAATTGTCTTTTTTTTTCACTTATCAATTATCAATGTCTGCTGCAAACATGTCCCGATATTCCGATGATCTGATGAGTATTTTCAGCTTGTTTTGGTGCATCTCTGCCCCCTAGTGGCCACAAATTGAGTTATGCAGCTTTAAGTTGCAACATTTTATGTGTTATCGCAGGAAACAAGAACAAAGTGACAGATATTTTCTTCACTAATAGCAAATATAAATGTATTTTTATCCTAGCTGTTTCTTTGGATACAGAGTGATTCAAACACCTCTTTTCTTCCTCTCTTTGTCCACACAGCGGCTCATATAGGCGTGGGCATCTCAGGCCAGGAGGGCATGCAGGCGGTCCTCTCCAGCGACTACTCCTTCGCCCAGTTCCGCTTCCTGCAGCGCCTCCTGCTGGTGCACGGCCGCTGGTCCTACCTGCGCATGTGCAAGTTCCTGCGCTACTTCTTCTACAAGAACTTCACCTTCACCTTCGTCCACTTCTGGTTCGCCTTCTTCTGCGGCTTCTCTGCGCAGGTGAGAGTCCACTACGATGGAGGAGGAGGAGGGGGAGGGAGGATGGAGGAGGGAGGAGGGAGGAGGGAGGAGGGAGGAGGGAGGAGGAGGAGGAGGAGGAGGAGGAGGAGGAGGAGGAGGAGGAGGAGGAGGATAATTTACTGTCTTCTTTTAATGGTTTAATGGTCTCTAAATATCTCAAATATATTTTGCAAAAAGTACTCCATGGCGTTTTTCTAATGGCCTTTTGGAGGGGCTTGAATCTTGACCTTGCTGCATCTGTATTATTAATATAATGTAAATATATCAGCGACTAAACAAGTACCTATTTTTCAGATCTTACTTCTGGTGTTTTACCTAGAATAGGGATTTTTTTTTTTTGCGCTGCTACTTCTTCTTTACAAAATAAACATCTTTAGCTCTTCTTTGTTTAAGAATAAGTTTTGCAACTTTGTCTTTCAGACGGTGTACGATGAGTGGTTCATCACACTCTACAATCTGGTGTACACAGCACTACCTGTCCTGGGAATGAGTCTGTTCGATCAGGTCATTTAAATATATTATCATTATGACTATGATTATGTATATGAATTACATGTATGAGTATTTATGTATGTTGTTTATTTATTTATTGTATTATTACTATTATTATTTATTTATCATTAGTACTAATACTTTACTTATTTATTTATTATTTATTTTTCATTCACGTATTAAAACAAATCCTGCTATTGGAAAAAGGCATACACTAAGCCTGAGGCATGTTTATTTGTTTTGTATTTATTAAACTGCTTGTAAATCAATCAATCAATCTAAGATAATAATAATACAAATACATACAGGTTCATAAAGTGTGTATGTAGTACGTGAATCTATTGCTCTGGAAAAAACATTGTAACATCTCAAGCTCTATGGGAGCCATTCCATTCCAGTGTTTGTTGAATACCAACACAGATCAAATATGTCAGTAGTTTATAGAATACAATACAAATATGTTAATAGTACTCAAACACATACCTATAAATAGTAAAACCAGAGAAACTGATAATTTTGCAGTGGTCTCTTCATTTTTTCTAAAGCCGTTTATCATTAAAAAAAACAGCTGACTTATTCTCTCCGCCCCCCCCCCCCCCCTGCTGGTCAGGATGTGAACGACGTGTGGAGTTTCCAGCAACCTCAGCTCTACGTGCCCGGTCAGCTCAACCTGTACTTCAGCAAGAAGGCCTTCTTCAAGTGTGCCCTCCACAGCTGCTACAGCTCCATGGTGCTCTTCTTCATCCCCTACGCCGCCATGCACGACACGGTGAGGGGGGACGGGAAGGACGTCGCCGACTACCAGTCCTTCGCCCTGCTCACACAGACATGTCTGCTGTTTGCCGTCACCATCCAGGTGAGAGGAAGCTTTACTCTTATGGATAGTCTTTTTCAGTAATCAGGCTTAGAATTAAAGGTCACCTATTATGCAAAATCCACCTTTTCATGTATTTTTTACATAAACATGTGTCCCCTCTGTGTAAAGAGATTCTGTAAGTTTCAGGAAAAAAGATTCCCTCTCTTTTTGTCCTGATCCATTTCTATAAAAACCTGTCTGAAAATGAGCTGATCAGATTTTTTGCCACTTTATGATGTCATAACGATTTTTTGGCTTGTGTAACCATTAGCCAATAACCAACCAAGGTAACCCCCCCCACACCTTATCACCTGAATCTCCTCCTAGAGCAAAAGAGTAAAAGACACAGAATCCGCACTATTGAAACAGAGCTGAAACAGAGGGGATTATGGGATGCTACAATGATCTGTTCGGTATTTGGAGCCAAACACTTCAGAGACATGTTTTGCATATATCTGAGACCTATAATATATTGATGAAAAACAGTATAATAGGGGACCTTTAAACAAATGACTCATATGTTGTGTTTTCTCTCCGTGTTCATAGTTGGGTTTGGAGATGTCTTACTGGACGGCGGTGAACACTTTCTTCGTGTTGGGCAGTCTGGTCATGTACTTTGTTGTCACGTTCACCATGTACAGTAACAGCATGTTCCTCATGTCTCCGTCAGCCTTCCCTTTTATCGGTGAGTGGGCAATTCATTAACTTACAAGATAATTGAATTTAAAGAAAGTCTTATGTACGTTTCCAACATTCGTCTTGGTTAGCGAGTAATGCTTTGCTTATATTTTATAAGCCTCTGACAGAGAAAGGTTGCCAGTATAATTCAAATGAGTTTGATTATACTTGCAAACACAGTGTCTACCAAAACTGGCTCTGATCACTGATGTGTGATTATCCAAAATAAAGTTTATTTTTTTAGATAATCAAATTCTCCGCACCCTTGTGTCAACAAGGTCACCAAGGTCAGTTTTTCCTTTTTTTCAGAAAAACATTACTTGCATCGTTGTCAAAAAGTATCCTTTAAATCTTGACATGAAATTTGGCAGTTAACATTTCAAACAATGTCCAACTCGAGTGATGTTTGTTTGTGGAAGTTGCCTGAACTTCTCTTCAACAATAGAAAATGATATTATATCTCAGGAATTAAATGTTTTATTGTTAATCTTGTCTGTTGAACAGTTAAAATTTATATTTTTCCCCTCGTTTAATATTACTTCTATCCAGAAAGTAAAGGTTATAAGTGCATTTTTTTTTTAAACTGACATTTGGAAAACATAGAAACATTTACAAATCGTATTATGTGTGTTTATCCAGGAACAGCCCGTAACTCTTTGAACCAGCCCAATATTTGGCTGACGATCCTCCTCACCTCCATCCTGTGTGTCCTTCCTGTGGTCACATACCGCTTCCTGTTTATTCAGCTCTGCCCCACCATCAACGACAAGGTACACATGAAGCTACACTTAACCCTCCAGGCATGCTAAGAGTTAAATTATGCGTTTTTTTTTTAATATAAATTGATTTTAGGTCTCAGCTTCCTTTTAATATTTTTGAAGAAATCCTCTGGAGGTTTGCTGGAGGCTATCATCATTATCATTATCATTCACACACACACACACACACACACACACACCCACCCACACACACACACACACACCCACACACACACACACACACACACACACACACACACACACACACACACACACACACACACACACACACACACACACACACACACACACACACACACACACACACACACACAGAGAAAATGAAAAGTAGCCAGAACTTTTATAGAAACGATCTTAAAAACGATTTTAAAATTACAAAGCTAGTAAATCATGACAAAATACTTGAAAAATAAAAATATATGCAGCAATCGAAATTTAAATTGGGAGCTGTGCAGATTTAAAAAGAAATTGCCTTGAACATAAATGTACAAAGTATACAGAGTGATGTGCAGGGTTCATAGTATTTAAGTTAACAAGATGGGTTCCAATAATTATTTAGCCAACAATCAAGCTGTAAGATGAGGGATATTTCTCAAACATGACAAACTTATTTAGCTCTGCTTCTCATCAAAACCAGTATGTAAAATGTTCTAACTGCTATAAAAATATCTAGCACAACATAGTGATTATAGCCACATCAAACATCTTGGTCCTTGAAGACTCATCATTTCCCCAAATGAATCTCGAAATAAGTAAGCACATGTTTTGGATAAGTGAGCCAGCCTTTTAACAATCTGCCCCAAACTCTCAGATGATGTTCAAGGTGAGACAGGCCAAAGCCACACCCGCCCCCCCGCCTCGACGCACCCGAATCCGGCGCACCAGCTCCCGCCGCTCAGGCTACGCCTTCTCCCACGCGCAGGGCTACGGGGACCTGGTGACCTCGGGGCGCTTCCTGCGGCGTCCCGCTTTGTCCCGATCCTCAGGTTTGACCAACGCAGGCCGCACCACCACGGGCTTCAGTCCCATGGGCCGATCGGCGGGATACAGCCCGACGGGACGGCCGCAGAACGCCAAGGTCCCGGATGTGGAAGTTACGTCGCTGCAGATGTACAGAACTATCACTGACCCTTCCCTCTGACAGAGAGAGGGTTCACTTTAAGATCTGGGAGGAGGAATGATGTCACCTGGACAGCAACTGGTGTTTTAAAAGCTTCCATTTGTTCAATGAAGAACTTGCTTGGGCTTTCCGGAAAACATCATATTATCTGCACGGTCATCCAAGACAAGGTTTTGAAATGACCGTGCATTTTATTTTGTAACACTTTTATCAAAGGGAACTACAGCAAAGTGTGTCGATGGATCCCTTTCTTTAGATCATGAGTGTTCATGTTCAACATGCCTCATGCATAGCCATCAAATGAGAGGACAATGGAAACAGCTACAGGGTGATTCACTCACAGATAGGAACAACCACAGAAACCAGGGGAAACCTTTTGGCTTCAAGAAAAGGACAAGTGTCATCATGTTTACAGATTTCCTTTACCTCGGGAGTCTAGATGCACAGCAGGGCTTTGTGCAGAGGAAACAACCAGCAAAGCCATTTTTGTATACAATTATTTGTTATTTTTATTTTTGGTGTCTTTTTTAAAGCATTTTATTGTTTTCTCTTTAAAGATTTTTGCACTTTGGCAGTGGGAGATAACTGAATGTTTGAATGATCATGAATGTTTCGTAGACAAAGTTCATATTCTCAGTGACGGCAAAAGTTTAAAAAATCTGCAGGTTTATAATTGTTTACTTCAATCAACCTTCTCTGTCTGCATTTAAGAGGTTTATCGTACTGTACACAAAGTTATATTGGTGATATTTCAATCGATTCCTCAAGTCCAGTAGTTCAGCATCTTCAGTGCAGTCTTGGCATTCTGCATTCAGAGCCAAACGCATGTAACTCTGTTAAAGGGCCAGTGTGTCGTATTTATTAGGATCTTTTAGCAGAAATAAATATGTATAATATTAATTTCATTAATGTAAATCCTCTTTAGACCAAGATTGGTTGTGTGTATGTGATCTTAGGATAAGCACATCTACATTCAGTTGGCTGCAATGCTTGATACTGCTAAATCCTACAAACTGCAGGTCCCTTTAAACGTGACGTATAAGTCATTTTGATTTTACGTATCAGATACTCCATATCATTACAAGTCATTATTTTACTAACGAACTAGCTTGCTGCAGTGTATGTGGCAATCAACTTGGTAGTAAGCAGTATTTCTAATTACTTTCCTCCATCTTTTTCTCTTCAGCTTACTGAAAATAAAATTCCTGTATATTGCAATGCAGAAACAGCGATGACAAGAATGTTCGATGGAAGATGATGAGGTTTTATGCAAGCCAGTCAAGAACTAGTAATGTTTTTATGTGAAGCAAACATATTTTATACAGTCCGGTAGCTTGTCCCCTCTGTGGGATCAATCTTCAAGTCATTATTTTGGTGTTTGAAGGTTTCCAAACTGATTTTTTTGTGTGTAATTGTACACATAATATCTGACCATATCTTTCTTTTTCCGTGGATATGCAATTACTGTTTTTAATCGCTCATCATCTTTTCATCTACAGTTACATTTAAACCATTAGAGCGGCCCTATTATCCCTTTCCTGTAGTGTGTGATATAGGTTTCTGTGCATGTAAATGGTCTGCAAAGGCTAAAATCCCAAAGTTTCTCTCCAACACTCCCCCCCTGCCTGAAACACCTCCACTGGACTCCTTTGTTGACTTCTGTAACATAGTGACGTCACTACGTAACACTTGCGCTTCTATTGGTAAGCGCTCCAACACATTGTACGGGATAGGCTAAGGGTGGGACATCTCTAAGCTAAGTTGACCAATCACAACAGAGCCGGCCAGCTAACCAATCAGAGCAGACTGGGCTCTGGTTTCAGACAGAGGGTGAAAAGAGGTGCTGCAGCACAAGCAGTATGAGAAAAATAAAGAGCTTTTTGAACATTAAAGTATGGAGACATGTCACAGTAGAGGCACAAAATACAATTATGAACCTGACATTGAGAATAATAAGGCCCCTTTAAGAAGGATGGTGGATGCCTTAACGTCATAAACGGTAGTGTGTGTATCTGTAACCACATGCGATTCAATCAGTCGTATTAAATATCAGCACACTAAAAGTTAAACCAAAGAATATGATTTATTAAGGCTTTGTGTGTTGTAGTCTAGTTTAAAGAGTCTGATGCTGGAGGTCAGTGTGAAGCTGATTTGCACCACTGCCAACTCAGTTTTTATTACTGCAAAGTGTTCACCATGGAAATATATTGAAGGTGCAGAATAAAACATTTAATCCATGTTTGTAAGCGGTTTCCTGCAATTGTATCTTTGTCAAAATGTTTATTATTTTTTAAATCAAGCTAATTTGGTTGTTTGTTTATCGATGTTGAATGTTTTCGGTGACGAAAGGTATGGTAGATAATCCAGTTTGTGTTTAAACTGGAAATAATTGCTTAAGAAAAGATGGTGACAGCTTTATATCTTGCCCAAATTGCAGGTCTGCTAATGTCTTTTTACAATATTTCTGTGGTACTTTCCAAAATAAATTGTAGCCATAATAAAAACGTAAGATATCCATCAGTATATTACTATCAGATATATTTAGCCCTGAAGACTGAAGCTGTAACATGAGGAATATTTTTTACAATTATTTACCAAACATGAAAATATCATTTAGCTCTGCTTTTCCTCATAATCATTTTGTAAAAGGTTTTTACTGTAATAAAAAGATCTAAAAGATCAAGGTGTCTGTGCTCTCTAACCTTTTTTCCTTTAAGAAAAATATGTGTAATTTACATTTCTTTTTTGAGAGGCGTTTTTCTCTTGAATGCAGTGTATTTTTCTAAACTTAGAGGTACTGTAGACATTTTTTTTTCATACAACTTAAATAATGGTTTATGGCCAATTCAGTGTTTTCACAGTTTTCCACTGATACTTTGGGCCACTGGGTCTGGAAGGGCGGTTCAATAATTCGTCCATGAATCCAAATGTGAGTGATTCTGTATCATAGTGGCTCTGCTTTTAGAACATATTATGTGCACCAGTGGTTTTCTGTATATTTTCTCTGTGACATACCTTGTATAATGTCTGGACAGAGAAAGGACTTTACACTGCCTCTTCATCTCCACCATAAGTCCAATAGAATTTTGAATGAACTTTAAAGTACTGGTTGACCGGCAAATGTTCACACAACATTTTTTTTTTAAATGATCAGAGACTGCCCAGAGCCCAATCTTTTTATAATCCATCCACATGTTCAGAAACAGCAACCAAAATGAAAAGAGAAGGTAGAGATATTACTCATAGTTATTAGAGAAATTAATGTCAGTAAAATTAAAGAACATTTGAAATGAAAGTAAACATAACATATAATTGAGTTTTTATCAAATTCTTTGTCTAATAAAACTACAAAATGATGCTGAGCCATCTGACTGCTGTCCGATAGCTGTCACCAGCAGATGGTGTAATAACCCTTTAAACCACAACAGTACAATATCTCAGCCAAAGCCTCCATCATGTTTCCAATTACTATTGTGTAACATTGAATGAATATTGTCTTGCTGGAACACAACTGTGGAGCTTCATTAAAGAAAGAAAAAACAACACTCTCCTGTTATATTGAGGGACACAGGCAGTAATATATGCAGTATGTAATATATGACACTGAACTGTTGTCTTGCTGGTGGTCTGGTGAAGAGTATTTGTTACACCCCACCCTTAAAATGGCCCTATGATGCTAACAAAATTCCACCACTGACCCAAATAGAACACAAATAATCAAATCCATAGAATTTATTATAATCAAATATAGTGTACAAATATCCATCCTGGACAGAGGCAGATCCACAGTCCTCCCCCCCGCCAGAGGCCTCTCTTCTGCTGCTGAACTGGAGCTTTTAACCTCTTCCTTCTCCAGGTGCACCTCATCTGAACTAAGTTGCAGCAACGCAGCACACCTGACGAACTACAGGGAAAAAGGAACACATACAGCCGTAATACCCCCACTCTTAAAACAATGAATAAATAGAAAACTAACACCGTACTATTCTATTCATTAACATGTATGTGTAATTTCACTGAATGTTTAAGGCTGTATGTAAGGCAGCCAAACACACATAAGCACACTAGGCTTAATATATCAATATGAAAACAAATGTGCATAAGATCAGACAACTATTTAGGACTACTGACAAAAAGTGTCAACCTGGGTCAAATGTGGAACAACAAGATTTACTAACTAAGATGCTGCCACATAGAATAAGCAGCGACCACACAAGTAGCCAAATCAATTAAACAAAATGACTACCACCATGAGGTGACAAACAAACTACAAAGCCAACCAAGTTACTGCGTTTACCGACACAAACCGTAACACACATGTCCAACATAGTGTGGAGTGCACAGCCACAAAACAAAAGGATCACCACAAGTAGACCAACTACAAAGTTGCTGCCATTCACTAATAGCAACACACTATGATCCAACAAAAGTGAACTGCCACTCCACAACACAAAAATGGTCACCATGTGATCTTCCGACCACATACACAAGTTACTGATGGATGCAGGAAACCAGCAACACAAGCTCACTTGACGAACCAGGCATTAGCAACTACTAATTTGCTACAATTAAATACATGGCAGCCACAACACCCATGTGACCACCAAAAAGTGGACTGCAACAACCACAACACACATGGTCACACTGTAGTAAACTACACACACATTTTGCCCACTTACACCTAAGCAGCAATCCGAAAGTGACCCAACAAATATGGAGTGCAGTTATCACCACCTAAAAATGTGACAAACCACAAGTTACTGAACGTACAGTTATTATAGCTACACAGAATGGCCCAAAAAAAGAAGAGTCACAAGTTGCTGTGTAAAAACTGTGAATACAAGCAGTAGTGAGGCACCCCAACCCTGAGCTGCTGGTGGAGATTACTAACTTAAAGGGGACCTATCATGCAAAATGCACTTTTGTACGTCTTTTATACATGAATATGTGTCCCCGGTGTTCCAGGGAACTCACCAAGTGTCAGAAAACACAACCCTCTCTATTTTCCTCCATACCCAAATCTCTAAAAAAGGGGCTGCAACGGATCTGATAAAAACTGATCCAGATTTGAACACTGTCCTGACTACGGCTATTGGGCCAACTCCACCAATCAGGAGGAGACAGCCACGGCCATTGCCGTTCGAAAGCGCTGGAGACGCTGTAGTACATATGCCAGGCCTGTAGATGGTGCTGTTCTCACAGAATCTGCCCTTGCAAAAACAGAGCTAAAAAATGTCAAATTGAGCAAAATGAGGCATGGCTAAAATGCATGATCTGTTTGGTATTTTGAAAAAAAAAAAGTATAAATATGCCTTATATAGGTATGGTCCTACACTATATTATTCAAATATAGCATGATAGGTCCACTTTAACCTAGCCTAGCCTAGCTAGTCTTCAGTGGCTTGCCAAGCTCGAGGCGACTTTAAACGCTGAACTCAGTATATCACCAAAGACCATAGATATAGCCTACAGCAATAAACTAAAGCTTACTCCCACACAGGATTACCACCAAAAATAAGAAAGGCAAAACAAAAAAGTGGCAAGATCTTCCAACCTGCCTGGTGACTAGTCAGGGTGCTCAAAACTGAAATTGCTAGCTGGTGAAACAATCAAATGCCCAACTAAACAAACAGCAATAACCACACATTAACTCAAACCAAATCTCTACAAAGCAAACAACGGCCACTAGATACAGACAAATACTTACACATTTACCTCACCTCATGGACATTCAATCTCAGACGAGTCCGCATTTCTAATGCCCCACCCTTAAAATGGCTCTATGGGGCTAACAAAATGACACAACTGACCCAAATAGAACACAGAAGACACCTTTAAAATAATAAAATCCATAGCATTTATTATAATCAAACATAGTGTACAAATATCCATCCTGGACAGAGGCAGAATCACAGCAGTCCTCTTGACCTCTTTTTTCTCCAGGTGCAGCTCATCTGAACCTCGTAGCACCAACGCAGCACACCAGGGAAGAGGAACTGGAGGGGAAAAGGAACAGGGAACACATAAAGCCGTAACAGTATTTATGATGTTGAAAATGGGCATCGTGTATGAAATGAAAAAACAATAAAAGAAAGATGGCTCAAAGGTGTAAAGCGTGTAAATGTTGTTAGATTTTAAATTGAGTATATTAAAACAATATTTTCTATATAAAGTTTAACTATTATACTTGATTATATATCTATTATTTTCTTTATTTTGACCCCCTGCGATACCTGCTGGCCTTTCAGAAATATCAAAGCATAGCAATAGGTCGTCTTTATCTTAAAAATCTTTGAATCTAATGATAGCGCTTTATGAAACATCGGAGGCTCCCCAAAGCAATTGCAATTCATCCTAAGAAGAACATGAATGTGTTTTGCACAAAACCCATCTACTAACAGTGAAGAAATGTAACAGAATGAGGGGACACTTTAACTTGCTCATGGCGCTATTGGGAATGCCAGGGGATGACAATGTCAGTAGAAATGATCCTCTGGGGACCATGAATTTCGGAACATGATGACATCCATCCTCATGCTGCTAACACCTGTGCGTCAGGATGCAAGCAAATCTGTGATGGGAGGAATCATCCACTCCAGCTCCAGCTCCAGTGTGTCAGTTTTGTGGCTTTTTTTACCAAGTGCACAATAATGTGGATCAGCTGCTCCACCTAAGGGGAAGGAAAATGATTCCCACTCTAAAAGCTCTGTGTGAATCTCAACAGCACAGCCCCTTCAGAGCTGAGTGTGTTCAGCCTCCTACACACTGGAATTGAATCACTTCACCTGTACTTTCAAGGCAAAAAGCTCTCATTTACGATTGTATATCTGAAAGTATCTTATCTATGTGTCTTAACAAATTATATAGCTTATTAATGGTCAAAGTTAATAAAAAAAAGAATGAAAGCCAAACATGTGATGTTTCCGGCTTCTCATATGTGAGGATTAACTCAATTTCTTTAGGTACATGGACCCAGGTACAAAGAAACACAATGTGAATACATCAAGGGCATCAGGAAACCTAGAGTATTCATTTGTAAAAACCATAATCATCAGCCTCCAAAAGTTAAATGGAAAACTAATAAATTAAGAACAAATTAAAGTGCTTTACTTCAGCTTTAGACTTTTACTTTATTACATTTTAGAAGGAAATGTTTCATTTTGTTTTACTGCGCAGCATGGCAGCTTTACTATAGGTTACTTTTGAGATTGAGAGTTTACACAGAAAACACAGTATGGACTTATAAAATATTAATCAGAATCAGATTATTGTACTATGCAAAAGTATACAAAAGTACAATTGTGCCTCACCCAATACAACTGCAAAAACTCCAAATGATCAATTGACAGATTAATCAGTTATGGTAATAATAACAACAGCTGCAGCTCTGGACTCCGTGGATCTCATGACTTTACAGTGTGCCATCTGAAGGGGAGTGAACAGATGAGACCCAGAAAGAAAAAGGTTTCAAATTTCCTTTTTTTTTTGATCACACAAGTCTTTAGGGTGGTATAAACATAATGACTAACAAAACTAATCATTTTTTTGTTTGTTTGTTTAATTGTGTGTCCTTTGTAGTGGACATCGGGTGTTAGTTATGCGAAGCATAGTATACAAACAACATTAACATACAAGTACATTTAGACAACATTAGAGCACAACAACTCAATGCAACAAATATTGAGCCCTCATTTGTAGTACTCCATCCTTTTTTGAAATGCAGAGATACATCTGACACTTGAGGCACTTGATGTATGTTTTCCCCGTGCATCCGTCTGCCATGAACCCTACAGAAACCTAAGTGTTAGTTTTGGCCCATAGTGGACTCCATTTGTGTTGTGTAAAATGGGGAAATAAAAAGTTAGCAAATCCCCATGTCCTCCTCAGAGGACATTCATAAAAACATTTAGTTTTAGGTCAAATAAGTATTACCCTGCACTGAAAACTCACTACACTAACTCCTAAGATGTTCCCTTACTATGATTAATTAAAAATATTGAACTCACAACACTGGTAATTACAAAATTACAAACTTATCATTTCTCTTTCTATAAATAGTGCTTGTGTTGATGGACGCCATTTTGAAATACGATGAAATTATCTTTTTCAAAGCAACACCCCCACATATGTCATATGTTTGAGAAGCCCAGGATGTCCTCTGTGGAGTACAATTGGACTTAATACTGTGGCATGTATAACCTCTAAGTAATGGACCAAAACCCAATGTGCTCCACAGAGGACACAAATGAATGGGTGGGTCTCTGGAGGATATGATGGTTACACCGTTTTACGCTTCACCTTGACTGAACATGTACAATACAAATCTTAGTCATAATGAGTCTTGGAGAAGGAAAGGTCGGCGAGGGCCCCCTGCTCTAATTTGTAAGGTTTGTTTCTCAGTAGATTCACCAGGGTGTAACCTGTCTCTTTCCCAGGGCATGATGGGATAGGCTCCAGCCCCCCGCAGCCCTGAAGGGGGATTAGCAGCTCAGACAATGGCCTGATAGATAACATGGATGGATTATTCATACTCACACCCTGAGATTATCTGGGATGAAGAGGATATTTTTCACCTATAACTATCATACAGTTTATTTTAAGAAGTAAAAAACCTGGCTCATTTAAAGCTGGTCTTCTATGGGGAAGACAAAAGTTCAACAAAGCAAAAAATGTCAAGGTATTCTCCTGGCAAATGGCTTGTGTCGGATGGGTATTTCATAGTCAAATACATACTTAAAAAAATATTTATAACAGAAAACCTCAAACCTTTCTTCTTTATGATTATAGTTGTGTCAGAGGCAGACATTAAAATGTGTTTCTGCATCCTTTTTTAGTATTCTTTTTACATGTTTAGCAAATGTTTCATTCTTAGATTGTAGGTGATGGGGTTGAAACTGTGATTTAATTAGCTGTGTTCAAATTTGGTCAATCATGTGGGTTCAATACACTTGAATTATTTCTGCCTATGCTCTTTCTAAAACTATAATAAGTATTACATAAATACACTGCAAACAAATGATCTGCTAAACTGTGATTAAAATAAAATAAAAGTGAAAGCTCTGCTGCCCTCCTGCGACAGAAGAAGCACTATTAACTGAATGCTGCATTCAGGGCATGTAAAAAAAAGGTAATTGCAGGAGTCTCGTTGAAAAACACATTTTGCTTCAATATGTTGAGAGGCATAACAACCTTTATTTCTTACAGTATGTATAACATATGTTTAAATGTGTGATTTGTTTGTGTTAGCGTCATCTAGCATATTAATTTAGCATGGGATAGAATATAACCGATATGATTGAGTCGCTCTAACGTACATCACCACAATTTCCCATATACTATGAATGCAGCACTAGGACCAGACTGCCTCACATTGTTAAGGTTGATTTCTCCCGTTCAAGCCAACATTTTTCTCTCCCGTGAGCCAAACCGGGGTCAGAGGCTCCCACAAAACGCATGAAATCTCGGCTACGTGTGGCAGGGGACGCGCACCGTTAAACTGTAAGATACTCCGCAGTGAATTGCTACAATTAGAGTCAGTAGTCGGCATCAAGAAAGAGTCAGTAGCGCTCGGTATAAACAAGCTAACGATAATGTTCACGATTCAAAATATGTCATATTCACAGGGGCGGCGAGTCATTGTTGTAAATAAGAAAAGCTCATGTGTTCGGCTTTTAGTTTGGGTTTCTGGGGGGTGTGGCTTTTTTAGTACGAACTTAAACTGGGTTAAACACCTGTCTCAGGTCCTTATTTAAAGAAGATATGACTTTACTCAGCAGTCATTTTTTCCCCTTGCTGGGCTGAAAGGAGGAGGCTAGCGTGTTTCCCATGGCTACACCAAGCTTTCACATGGGGGGGTTAGTTTATTCGCCTTCCTTATTAGTGGTGACTTAATTATTGTTACTATTATCTTAAGCAGCTGTTATTTAGTCCATTCATTGAAACGGGTGAAATAATAGAGATAGTAGGGACGGGGAGAGCAGCTCCAGGATTCGTGACGTCGCCCCGGAGGTGCAGGTTCATTAGTCCGTCAGTTAGGACTCCTTTTGTTTGCACACCTTCTTCCAGTTCATAGTCGACGTTTAATGGTTTACCCCCCCCCCTCTGTTGATGTGTTTCCCACTGGCTTCGGAAGCTCTAACATGAGGAGGGTTGTTTGGCTGTAACCCTGCCCAGACCGGAGGCTGCTGGTAGGGATGGTGCCGCTGTGAAGAGCCGGGGTGCCGTTTTTCCGAGGACATGCCTGCGGTCGGTGGAAAAGGGAGGAAGTGCCTGGACAACATGACTGTTTTCAACCAAGAAAATGTTGAGGAATTTTACGTTATTGGAGACGAGCTGGGGAGGTAAGTTTCATTTATTGAGGTATATTCTTATTCCGTATAAACTTCCCATTTTTAAGGTAGAAGTGCGAGAGCGAGGGTGAGGAAACTACCTTATCTCAGTTTATACAGGATTATATTAAGCATTTTTACCTATCTGTCTATTCATATAGCAAAACCTTGATGTATGTTGTCATGCCACAACAATGCATACAGATTTAAAGCACATACAGTGATGCACACTGTCATTCAAGCATGCTCAATACTGATCCTGTGTCCCCACATGCATCCCCCCACTGTGATTAATGCAGTCCATAATGCATCAATGTCAGTGATGAAGCGGTTAGCGTCTGGTACTGTTGCTGCCTCTGCCTGGAGATTTATTGCAAGAGGAAGCCGGATGGTATCACTGTACTGTATACATCTTTACAGGGAGAGGATTTACATCATGACACCGCCTGCTTTCATTTCATTCACACAGTGTTTGGTCAAAGGTGAAAGCTCTACACAGAGAAACAACAATGTAGATGATAGAATGTGCCAAGACAGGTGTTTTGGTGCTTTGGGTTGTCTTTTTTTGTCTGTTGAGTTTCTTTCTATCACAAACAAGGGGGCCACATTCAAGCAAAAGACTGAGTGATGGCCTTGTGTTCCATTTAATATGAAACCGCAGTGTTAAAACTGATGGCTGTTTAGTTCTTAGCTTAATTTTTCTGCTGCATGGATCAAAACGATACCCTAAATACCACCCATGACTGTCAGAAACATGGAAATGGATCTCCGTGAGCTTCTGGTTATCAAAGTGACACATGTACTTGGTTTTGGTAATAATCAACCAATTGTTTTCTGATCTCCAGGGCCTGTCTGGCAACACTGCTTCTCCTATTAGCGCTCACCTTCCAGCACTGTGGGGGAGAGCTGAGGCTGCTCTAGTTGCTTTACTATGCTACTTTGGTAATAGAGACGGTTGAGGAGCTTTGCGTAATGGGATTGAATTTCTGGCTGGAGGTTAAGAGACGGCTATGTCAGTGTGATAGTCACATTTGGTCGTAATTCCAACATCAGGATCCAGTCTCTATTGTGAGCTGAGTGTAGCTTTAAGATGTTAAATTGGGTTGTGTACCCTCATAGTTCAATAGGCAGGGCTATTTTGACATTATGTTGAAATATGGTAAACATTGGCTGCTCTTGTAATAAAGGCATCTATGCAAGCTGCTGTTTTGAGTCCGCTCTAATATAGAGCAACCGACTGGGTATTGTGCAAGGCTGATTTTGAAAGGATTTACCTGTAATGAGACAAGAGTATTATGTATGACTTAGGGGAGTTTAAGGCAACCGCAAGGTAAGAAAAATACATTAAGTACAGTTGGTTCAGTTGATGATTTATCAGTGAGAGGCATGTTTTGCTTTGGGTGAAAAAGGGCAGTTGCTGCTGCAGGTTGTAATTTCAAATCACAAACAAATACCATTTTAGAAAATGTATTCTGCTTTCATCAGCAGGCCAGTACTTTTTATTTTCTATTTTCTATTTTGGGTAAAGCGTAAATGAATGCCCTCAAACGGCGAGGGAACAGGTGGATCAAAACTCATGAACCAGGTTGCCTTCATTAAAAAAGTAAATGATGTGTACTTAAAACCATTTACTGAATCTAACCTTGAATGGCATGCAAACCATAGGATAAGAATAAGCAAATGTATGAATCTCGTGCTGTATATTAACACATTTTAAAACATGTTCTTACATGCTTTAACCTAGATGGACTTTGGAGAAACCAGTTAATTTATTATCAAAAACTGGTGAATCTGTCTATTCATTAGCTAGATTACAGCGGCATGACCTGCACTGTAATGCCTTGCACACTTAAAGACAGAGAGGCTTTTGATCCGACTGTACTCCCGGCCTGACTCTGGCTTGAATTGGAATGAGGCCCAATTTGGTTTGGCAAAAGAAGAAAATGGGAAATCACCCAAGCAGGGACTTTATCCTTTCACTGACACTGATACTGCCTGCTTTACTTTGCATGCATGGTGGAACTGAAGTCTGGTGAAGCCAAGCATCTAAGCTTCATTAGTAGCTAGTAGGGATGGGTACCGAGCCCCGGTATTAAACGGGCCCCGGGGCTGAATTATTAAAGACCGTTTTACCGTTAAGCTCCGACGTTATCGGTCTTTTTATCGGTACTGGAGACATCTAAAATATATGTCATATGCATTATGCTACACAAACATTATATTGCAGTTTTAGTGTCAACTCCGTTATCTAATATGCAAAAAGACTGCAAAATGCGTCTATGATTATTTTTTGTATTTTCGATCTTTCCAATCCAGACGAGAGATCTCTCTCTCTCCCCCGTCTGTGTGCGAGGGGGCGGGGCAGTTTACACACACGCGGCTCACACACACACACACACACACACACACACACACACACACACACACACACACACACACACACACTCACTCTCGATGTGGACAATGCTCGTTGCCAAAAGTGCGATAAGAGTTTAGCATGTAAGGGCGGTAACACGAGCAATTTGTCTAAACATCTTGCAAAGGTGCACCACATTCAGACGTAGAAATGCACCGGGTTCGACTGTCTTCCTAGTAGCTCTGTAGCCCCATCCACGAGTAACGTTTCCACGTCGGGTATTATGTATGCTAGCAGCAACACACGGAGTTAACTAAATTATATAAACATGGATTAATGATTAGAGGTAACTGAGTGATTTATTTTGTTAAAGTTTCAGCTACAATGAAACAACCCTGGTGCTGTTTCTTTTGATGGGAAATATTATTTATTTAATTTAAATAAAAAGCAATGTTAATTTTGTTCACAATTTGTTTAGTTAGTTTACCTTATTTTTTTCTCCAAAAGAACCGATAACAATACCGTTAAAGGACCGGATCGATAAGCAGTATCGATAAAAGTAGTAGTACCGTTTAAGCCTTAACGATACCCATCCCTAGTAGCTAGCTACAGTGAGCATGCAGGCTCAGTATAATATGAAGGAGGGTGTGAAAGAAGCAATGCAGCTACATAAATGTGCAGTCTGATCCTGTCTCAAAGTGTTTCCCCGGCCACTGGAATCACCTTCTAAGTCTTTACTCTCCAGAGTGATGGATTCATCAGACCTTGATTCAACCTCTTTTTGACCTGGATCAGTGTTTCTCTTCTTTGTCAAAGTGGTGTGTGGTGTTCCAAATAGAGCTGCGTTTTTAAATAGCTAATCGCTATTGTTTTGACTGATATTGCAATTGCGATACGGTTTACGATATTAGGAGGGATTGATCATTTTCTAATCGTTCTTGTCATTATTCTTGAAATATATATTAATATAATGATGTAATGATTTTTTATGTGGACCTCTACCAAACATTTTTTTGTTTTAAATCTGTATAATATCAGTTGTAGGATGAAATATCCCAGCAGCAATACTTGATATTTCAACACAGTCTCACTCCTTGATCGTCAAAGAGCGACGCTTGGTCAGGGTCCTTTGGCGTGCATTTGTGACGCACCGAGTCTCCTTCAGCTTCATAAACGGACGCAAAGAGCTTTCAACTGATTGCAATGTATTCCCATCGGCGGCGGTAATTGACGCTCAGGGAAGCACCGCATCGGTCCATGTCGGCAGCAGTTAAAGGCAATGTGAGCGTCCATTCCCATTGGATAACGGAGAATTTTACACCCGGAAGTAAGTATTCTCCTTACTGTCGATTGATTTTACAGTGATATCTGCACTACTCATCAACTCAAAAACACCAGATTATCCTTGTTAATTACACAACATTGATTGGTTTAAATTGTGCACAATGCTTTTGTGTTTTTCCCCTTCGATTCGCACACTATCCAAAACTGGACTCGTACGTGTCCACCCCCCCAGAACAGACAGAACAGTTTGTGGCTGGGGTGATGGGGGGTCTTTTATAATCCTGAGGGCTTTCTTTAAGGTTGACCTGGTATTTTTAATCCACTACATTTATTTTAGTTACTTTACAGATTTGGATTAATGATGTGAAATATAAACAACCCTTAAATCAGACTTCAGTTACACCTGAGTAAAATCAGGGAAGGTGATTGTCAAGTGCCAACAATCAGGCGAGATATGAAATAGTTGGTGCTTGAAAAGAATACAAATGTATCTGCAGATCCCTATAAAGCATATTCATTACTCGTTATTCTCTAATCGTTCATCAAAAACTGTATATAATGGCTATTTTGCACATCCCTTTCAAGATTTTCAAAGGTTTATTGACATAATATACACAACTACGGTGTAGTTATGCAATGAATGAAAAACTTGGGTCGCAGGTTCCTCAACAGTGCATTACAAGACATCTATCAATATGCGTGTATACCTCCACCATTAAACTGTCGTATTCTGCACATTTCTTATTCTATCTACATACATCTTATAAGAGTATAATTAACATGTATAATATCAGTTAAAATAAGTGCTTCAACATAGTTAACTTTGCAGGAGAGTTGATTGTCAAGTCCCAAAACAAACCATGCAATATATTAAACGTTAAGTACTTTGTCAGGCTTAATATTTATCTGTAGATACCCCCAAAGCTTTTTGCTTACATGTATTTAAAAGAAGACCTTAACCTAAAGTATTATTTAATGTTTAAATAAAGCCTAAGTAGTTTTTCTGTTTTGCACATCCTCCTATTAATATCTTTGTACATCCGGCACTAAACTGCTTTATTCTAGATATCACTTACAGTATCTTCTTGATATTTTCTATTCTATATTTCTATCATTGACCTTCTACTTTCCCCCTATTTTGTATATACTCTTAATATTTAAATGTTTTCATCAAATATAACACATTCAACAAAACATGGAGCAGACCTTAGGCAAGGCAAGTTTATATAGCACCTTCAGTGTTTCCCACAGAATTGGATTCTATATCCCCCCCCCCCCCCCCCCGACAAGAAACGCCAAAGGCCCCTTAACCTATTCGGGTGGTCCACGCATCCACCCCCCCCCTCAAATAAGATAATACATGCGAGTTCATGGCTACTGTAGACAACGTTCTTGTTGCTCTGTGTTGCGTTGTTAATGAGTGAAACACACCGGAGTTGAGGATCTGTGGGGTTTATTTTCCCAAAAATATAATTTACAATTTACAATTTAGGCATTTAGCAGACGCCTTATTCCAAAGCGACTTACAATGACCAATTACAGGGACATTCTCCCTGGAGTAACCGAGGGTGGCTTACTCAAGGGCACACTAGTAGTGGTGTTCCAGGCAGGATTTGAACTCGCAACCTTCCGATCATCAGCCCACCTCACTATCCATTAGACCACCAAAAAAATAAATAACAATAAAATAAATAATTTCTTTTTTTATGAGATCCATTTGTGGCGGTCGATATTTAATTGTGGCGGCCCGCCACAAATAAATCAATGTATGGGAAACACTGACCTTTCAACACAAGGCAATTCAAAGTGCTTTACAAAAATGAAAGACATTAAGAAAAAGGCATTTAAAAACAGTCATTAAAAAGCAACACAATCTACCTGCATTGCAATTACTCTAAACGTGCGATAACGTGCTTTAACCACTAGGTGGTTCGGGTTAAAAAGCTGTCAAGTTTACAGTGTTAACAAAATAAAATATACTGCTGTTTCTGGTTTAGTTTACGACGGATATATTTTGTTATCCACAGACGACCACACATATTGTTTTGATATTTGTAACACAAAAGCGATGGGAAAAACCCACAGCAACACAGAAAAGATGGTCTTAACATGACCCAGCGGTCTAGTAGTTAATAAAAAATAATAATATCAAACAAAATATTACTATTAACTTTATTGTGCAATTAAAACAGAACGCTAACAGAATGGTTTCCGGTCTATTCTGAGGCCCAATCTCTGTAGATAAATAAAGAACTAAGCCAGATGTGTAATATTTAATGCAGCCGAACCATTTATTACAATGCATGTATGTGATGACTTTCAAAGAGTAAAGCAAGCACTGCTGAATAAAGTATGATTTTATCTTTTACGAAACGTTGTTTTTCATATGGAATACAGTCAGAGGTCAACCAATCACAGAGCTTGAGGACTAATCACGGGGTTTGTCGAGCAAAGCGCATGGTGTAGTCTCAAACGATAGCTGAGGATTATGGGTAGTGTAGTGTCTTCGGCCATCCTAAACTCCGATACAACTATTTGTTTCTCAGAGTCGAAGGGGAAAAACATTGTACACAATTTAAACCAATCAATGTTGTGTAACCAGGATAATCTGGTGTTTTTGAGTTGATGAGTAGTGCAGATATCACTGTAAAATCAATCGACACTAAGGAGAATACTTACTTCCGGGTGTAAAATTCTCCGTTATCCAATGGGAATGGACGCTCACATTGCCTTTTTAACTGCCGCCGACATGGACCGATGCGGTGCTTCCCTGAGCGTCAAATACCGCCGCCGATGGGAATACATTGCAATCAGTTGAAAGCTCTTTGCGTCCGTTTATGAAGCTGAAGGAGACTCGGCGCGTCACAACTGCACGCCAAAGGACCCTGACCAAGCGTCGCTATTGGACGATCAGGGAGTGAGACTGTGTTGGATATTTTAACACAGTTAGCCTTTAACAAACATTGTGCTTTCTATGATTCGAATATTGCCCTTGTCCATATTGCGATTCTCAATACAATTTTAGATTAATCGTGCAGCCCGAATACCAACCCTCTAGAGGTGCAGAAGGCAACTTCAATCATTGAAAGTGCAAAATGCTCTGTCATTAAGAGATATCAGTGGAGTCGCCACCCCGGCTGCTGTTCTCCTGAACGCCCATTTTCTCTAAAAGGCCGAGCACTGACCACATCTGTGCTCAGTTGATCTCTAATTGCCTCCCAGATTGGCAGATCAATTCTATTTTCTGGGCCGAGATCAGCAGGGAATAATTGAAGACAGTTCACAGTTACTAGTGTCTAAAGGATATCAAATTTGATACCTCTTTGAAATGATGGTTAAGTGAAGAGAGAAGCATTGTTGAGGCGTTAAAGATTTTCATAGTAGTGGTGTGTCGCCTGGCTGTTAAACCTGTTTGGAAAAAAACCAAACGCACTATCATGGCTTAGGGCCTCTCAAGCCTGCAGTTGAGAAATAGCTGCACATTGAAGGGCGTGTCATTTTTTCCATTGGTCAATACATTGTGCCAGAGCTAAATGATTATGTTGACTAAGTGCACCGAGTATTTGATGAGCAAAATATAATTGGGAATTCTTTGGACTAATTATGGTTTAAATAATATTTTAAACAAAAATGCCATTGCTGTTCGTTCTGCTTGGTTAATGTGAAATATTTAGGTTTTTGGGGTTGGTCTACCAAATTATTATTCTGTTAATTGAGAGAATACTCAGGAAATAAATGATAAAGTGGAAACAACCATTAGTTTCACCATTTATACAGTATGTGTGTGTGTGTGTATATATAACCAATTGCATGGCAAAGAAGATGAGTATTGAGTGTTTTCCTTTTAATTGTACTGCCATAAGTGCTTTTAAAACATATTTTACACCCTAATTTGAGAGAAAAACTGAACTTAAACCCATACTAATTCAATTCTAATGTTGCCAAGCTACTCTCAGGTGATGTTTTCTGTTGTCTGGGGATGGGGGGAAACTGGGACACCGTACAGCCTTTACAATCAAGATTGTTTTTCCATTGCTGTCAACTGAGAGAGAAACCCCCATCATGTCGGCAGTAGACAACACTGACTGGTTGATATCTGATCTTTCTTTCAAGGCATTGAATATCACAACAGTCTAAAATATCAACAAGCCATTTTTCTGGTCTGACCACAGCTTGCAATGGGTCAAAAATATCAAAGTATTTATGAGGAACAGGCGGTCGGGTCATGTGTTCTTCTTCAGTTTCCATGTTGTCATTTGTTTGGAGACACACTGACGCTGCTGTTTTCTGGACTTGGAGAGAGAAACATGAACTAAGACATTCGCTGACTGTGGAATTAATTTGGCTTTGTGCCTTTCATCTCATCCTCAGGGCAGGTTTTGCACTTTGCATATTTTTTGCAGTGCTCTGCCCCTATCATTAGTCTGCATTAATCTAACTGCCGTACCAATTGGCCCTCTTGTGTCTATCTGACGGGTGTGTGGCAGCCATCCGTAGAGGAGAAGGGGTCGGTGTATTTCAGCAGGGATTCTGCAATGCAAATGAACTTAAGACGCCAGGACTGTATTTGGGCGATTCCTCAGTAAAAACCACCCCAAAGACTAATTTCTATGAATACAAAATAGGATTATATTCAAATGATATTCATGAATTAAATGGTGATACAATTTAGACTGTATTTTACCAGCAAGAAACTGTCACTCTCTATGCAGTCCATTAGAAATACATCTACAGAATATTCACTACAACAAACAGTGACATCCTTTTTGCTATCACACACGCACCGGCTAATGCCATGCAGCACTCCATGCAGACTGTGCCCCAGCTACTGACCTAGATTTACCCCCCTACCCTGGCTTGCATTATTGGGTGGAGGGGCAGTCTGGGTAGCAGGAGTGTCCTTAATGATGCCTGCCACTCACTCACCCCCCCTTCCCCACCCCACCCTCCTCCTTTAACCCAGGGAGCATTAGCACTGTTGCATAAATGCAGTGGTACCTCTTTTCCGTCTGAGACTAAGGATAAGGTTTCCAGTCCATTACATATGCAGGTTTTTCTATCACTAATAACATGTTACTGACTATTACAGCTTTGATTTGAGGTTGTTTTATAAAGAAAGCTAAACAAAAAAAAAAGAAGAAACGCAATGTTTACACAATGGGACTAAATTATTTCATATGTATCAGTTCCTCTTTTGACCCCCAGTTGAGTTTAACGGTTTGTCAGTATTGTCACTTTACTTTTTAAGTTGATACCTTTATTTCCCTATAGCTCTTGGAGATTATATAATATAATACTGATTTAATGTGTACCCTTCCTACAAATGCTTGTCCATAGAGCAAAATATAGTCAGTATTTATTCTACCTTTCTTTGATTTTCAACATGGCCATATAATACGTCAGTAAACACCCCACTAGTGTATTTCTGAAGCTCGTTGTATGTAAAAACAGCGCTTGCTAACAAGTGGCTAAATGGGACTACTTAGCGCCATCAGGCAAAACATTAGCCGACTTTAGCTTAGCGGTGGTGATGTAATGCAACCATCATGCAGTGGCGGCGCCAGAGATTTTCTTTTGGGGGTGCTGTGGGGTAGCTTGACTTTTCATAGAGGCTGCTCAAACATGTATAGGGTTTCCCATTAATGTACCGGCGCTACAGTGGAATTTTCTACTGCACTTTCTACCCACACGCACATACACAGTACACACTGTTACAATGAAGGCTCGATAATCAGCTCACGGCATATAGGTGTAAGCAGGGGTAAAGTGCTATTTTTATAAGTGGGGGGCGGACCTCACATCCTCTAGGGGGGGGGGGCATGCTCCCCCGGGAAGATCTTTTTTTAAATATTGAAGTTAAAAGCTTCAATCTGGTGCACTTTGGGAGCAACATGAAGAGATCTATGGATACATCTCTCAACACCTATATGAAACAGAACTGTAAACAGATTTACTATTTCTTTATGGATATTTTACAAATCACACCCTTTTAAACTGTATTCTTGTTTTACTGTCATATAGTATTTCATAACTGTTTTACATGTATTCTCTTCATATGAAGGTGTGCCTCGGAAATGATCTTTTACATCATTTGTGACCAAACCGTTTGAGACCCACTGAGATAACTTAGACTAAACTTAACTATCTAAACACTCAGAGAGTCCTTTAGCTCACCTGAGTCTCTGGAAACAGCTCCTTATGTCCGTTAGTGCAGCTAGCTAACCAGATGCTAACAACACGTTCCCTGCTGGCACCGGTTCTCTCTCACTCTCACTCTCACTCTCACTCTCACTCTCACTCTCACTCTCTCTCAATCACAATAAATGCGCTATTGCCACACAGAGCCGAGCTTGAATGAAACACAGAGACCCAGAAGTACTTGTACTGTAGCATATTATTCTCGAATCAATCAATTTTTTAATTATGAATTTCACACACAAAAAAAAAGACACATACATTTCTTGGGGGTGCTTAGGGGGTGCTATGGCTATCCTAGGGGGAGCTGCAGCACCCCCTAGCGCCCCCCTGGCGCCGCCTATGCCATCATGTAGTTTGTATAGCCTTACGTTAGTTTTTTACTACTCATAATTACATTTACGCTTCAACTACTATAAACATGTTGTTATTGTAACATCATTATTATTTCGTGATGTTTTTGAAAATCCAATGGAATTAATTCCCATTTATTTTAGTCGAGGGATCCCTTGCGATGCTAACATCCGGGTCGGCCAACAAAAATATGTCATATGTCATCACCCCACAACTTAGGTCACACTCAAATCTGTAGCTCACAGAGGGAAATAAGCTTTACATTTCTGCTGTCATTTATTTGTGATCACTTGGTACTGAATGTCAAAACATACCCTCCCAATGTTTATTGTAGGCATCAGATATGGGGTCAAGAGGTCAAACTGAGATGCCATTGATAACTGTAATAGTAGGATAACACTACAAGACCTATCTATCTGCGGTTGCCAACACCTTGCATTAATTTACATTTGACTCATTTAGTATGACACACTTATCTACAACACTGAGTACACTAAGTGCAATAGACCCAGTGTGTATTGCCAACATTATGCAGCAGCAGTAAGGAGGATGGATGTGTCAGAGGTATGTTGATATTCCTGTGATTTCAGGATCATCATGCAAGAGATAAATGGTAAACAAAATATAAATACATAACTTATACCAATTTGTTTGGTGCCTAGAAGTAGAAATATTGCAGAAGACGTACTGGCCGACAGTATTCCTACAGGATTTACTCAGATTTTCTTCCCCTTCATGCTCTCTATCTTTGTCTCGAAAGTCAGTCTGTCAGTCTGTCCATCTCTGCCCTGGGAGACTTATGCCTTGTGATTGTTCCACTCACACCCCAAAAATTGAAATCTGACTCACTTGGAATGTCCCCTAGGAACATAATGAGTTATTTTCAATTAATCTCTGCCGTCATTTGAGGATAATTGGATCCCTGCCAACTGTGTTAGCGGGTGAATGGCAGGGGTGTCATACTCCATGTGCGTGTATTTGGGGGGGGGGGGGGGGGGTTGGAGGGGCTGCTACAACCCTTCGTGGTCAATTAGGAGAGATCTGCGAGCAGTGAAGCTTGGAAACTGAGGGGCTATAATCGTCTGGGAAAAAGACAACTTTTCCCTTTTCTGTCTTTCATCCTTCTTGTATTACTTTTGCACTCTTTCTAATACCCAGTCAAGGGCCATTTTCACCATCCATTAACAATAACAAATCTGATGACAGTACCTACTGTACTATTACATGGAGCCTTTTGGTCCCAAAATAGTAAGTAGGATAGAAGTCTTATGGCGCGTTTCCACTACACGGCCTCGCTCGGTATGGCTAGGCTCACTTTATGCTGCGTTTCCATTACAGTTTAGGAACTGGGGTAGTAACTATAGTAACGCAGTGTAGGCGGAGCCGTGACGTCATCTTCAATGAGCACCCCAGAAAAACAACACAGCCGTTAGCTGTTAGCACTCAGAGCTCACAGCTCCTCATATCTGTTCAGAAACTAGACAAAAGTTAAACAAGTACAAACCACAGACTGTCTGTGTCATGGTGAATACAGTCGCTGGTTTATTTATGTCTGTATAGGCCGTTGTTGTGAGTGTGGACGGTCGGAGCATACACTGCGTTAGCTTAGCCGATCTCCATTAGACAACACACATTTTAAAAGGTTTTTCCCCTGCCGTCTGTCTGCACACTTGTCAAAGCATTAATTCATGGTTTTTACTAACCGGTATCAGTATGTTGTTACTTCGGCATCATTTTGAAACGTGTATTACAATTAAATCACGGTCAAATATGTTTATCTTGTTGTAGTTGTAGCCCCCTTGCCAGCGATTCTCTCTCTAGTTTAGCATACTCAGCCCGACTCAGCCTGGTTGTTCCTGGCCCTAGAACCACGATTTTATGGGGCCAGAAAAACTGTGAATTAGGACCCGCTAGCCGGTACTAGGCCAAGTGGAAACGCAACCAAAAACGGGCCGCTGACGTCACAGCTCTCTTAAACGGGGCTCCGCGCTGCAGTGGAAACGCGCCATTATTCTCTTTGAAAAAGGTTATGTAAACATTTTATTATAAAAAAAATGTGGTGGTTTTTTGGGAATATCTTTTTCTTATCACAAATTCTCCCCCATGTAAGTTGAAGACATCTCTTTGGTAAGATCCAGGCAGTGCTTCATGTCAGACTGCATTTCTTTGCAACTATCAAGCATACAATATATTTTGCTAATGTTTATTTGCGTCCAAGATATATGAAGCACTTTGAGATGCATTTCATCAGCACCCAGAAAGATAATCGTAAACATATTGATTACAGGCTTAATGTATGTTGTTATCATCGATAAAGCCTCAGTCTGTTTCAAGCTTGCATTTCCGGTGAAGCGCATAATTAATGACTGCTTGTAATTGCTGTCTGTTAGAGAAACTACAGCAGCGCAAAAGCTATGTTTCCAATACTGAGCTTATTTAAACCACATGATCTGTACTGAGCATTTGGTTTAAGCCACGCCTCAGATTTTTATTCAAATTTGAACCATTATGTGCGATTTTGAGTCTTGTAATGCTTTGGATAGTTGCTGAGGTGTTCCTGAGTGCCGCAATGCTCATTCAGGTGATAAACCTAATTTGTGGAATTCCTTGGTTTGTTTGGCAAAGGTTTCCAGTTATGTTGAAAGTATATCACCTATCTGTATTGGTTTGGACTTTGCTTGGGACTGTCTCATCCAGTTAATGAACAAACAGGGCTTTACGTAGCCAGTAGATTCTGCCTGACTTTTAATCAAATGTTAGCAATGTTTTGATAACAATAGCATGTTGTGTGTTCAGGGAACTTACCCAATATTTCTACCTACTGTACCTACCTACCCACCTACCTACATCACTATACAGAAGCTTAGCAGAAGTGAACGTAACTTACAGTAACATCAGTTCTCTTTAATTGTTTCAAGCTTTAACGCCTTTAGCTGAAATGCTCAGATTGTAGCCCGCTACGTTAACAGTTTCAGCTGACACAATACATAACACAATGATTGATGAAATTCATCTTGTGTATCTCAAAGCGTCTGCGTAATTACGTAGAAAGTGTTTGTTGCCTCAAGCTTACCATTTAGTCTGGAATGTACTGAGCAAGTGTGCAATGCACCAAGTGACTGCTGCAAATGTTAAAGGCGATACAAAGTTATTATCTCTTTTTCACTTTTCTGTGCTCTCTCTCATTTTTTCACTTTGTACAGAGTCATAATGAAATCGGTTTCAGTAATACTGCCTAATTGTCAATAACATTGAAGAATATTATTGGGCCTTATAAATAGTAAATAGACATCCAAATGTAATCTAGGGATATAGGGGCAACGTACATTTCTGGTGGGGTTTATCCTCACAAAGTTTCTTGCCACACAGTTTCATGCACACATTTTCTGTTGCTTGTCTCTAGGTTGGTCATTGCTGTCATTCTGAGTTGCCTTGGCGATATTCATGCTCAAGCAGTGTGTTGTGTTTGGTTTCTTTGAAGGTCCTTTTCTTGAAGATCAATCTTTTGTCTTGTCTGTTATGTGTTTCAGCATTGAGATAATAAAGGTCAAGGCCTTTCAAAACTCCTTTCAGTTTTAATTAATGTCAACAAGGCCAGGAAATTCAACTCATAAAGTGCAGACATCATTCATTATTTGAATGTCATCAGCTGCCTACTTGTCCTTTTATAGATTGTCTCATAACAACAGGGTCACATCAACACACGTTTCATCAAGTGTTTGCTAAACCTACAAAACCTGTGTGTGTGCCTGCTCACTTTCCCTTAGTCATGACAGTTAGCCACCTCGAAACTTGCTGAATGTCAGTTTCACCAGACGTATAGGGGCCCTGTTTAAGGGGGCGAGTACGAAATAAAACAGGAGACGATGGATGGACCAGCTGAAGCACCAGCTGCCCCCCCCCAACCTTCTGCCATCTCCTTGGTTGTCAGAACAACGGTCTTGCACTTCTCTCAATTTGTATGCACAGCCTGATATCAGCCTGGGTTTTGCATCTGTATGTAGTCCTTCTGTTAAGCTAACTGAACACATTAGCAGAAGACAGGTAAACCAAAAAGAGGAGTATGACTACTGAGAAATGCTTAACCAATCTAAACATGAAGGTATTATGTTAAGGTGAGTGTAGTCGGATCTTAAATGTGTCTTCAATATTCTTTGTAGGTTTAAACTTAAATGATCAGATTTGACGGTATCACATCAACAATTGTAATACTGGCCATTCACTTCTTACAGATGTCTTTTTCAGAAATGTTCAGATACATAATCATATTGCATCAAACTGGAGACACAGCTAATTGTTTTTAGGGGGACCCACTCAACTATCAACGTCACTGCAATACGCAGGCCAAATTAGAATGACATTGACCTGGACATCAGCCGGTCAGTGACTACATGATTTTAATCGGTGGATTCATTGTCGGCAGTGTTTGAAGTGTCTGCCCCACTCTGTCTGAAAGGATTCGAATCAATCCTACAAGAATATAAATACAGACTTAAACTGATACATATCTAGTATTCAGTGCAGCTTTTTCAGCCCGCAAAGTATATCTTTTGAGAAAAGATGACCAAATCCTGGTCATTTATGAAGATCATTTTGGTGTTTATCATATTCACACAACATTTGCATAAATGATTAACTTGGGAAAGCCTTCCAATCTGCATGTAGGATAATAAGAGCTTCACAGTTAAATAACTCACTCCATCGTTTCACATACAACTTTTTATCAGGCATTTCTGGTTATGAACATTGACAATACATTTGTCTTTTTTTAAACTAGCAAAGAGATCAGTCAGATCAGATTAGGATAATTATCTGTTACCCACATACTGGGAGATCTTTTTTTAATCCACACCTGTATTTCTTAGATTACTTGCACTAAAGGGACTCCCTAGAGATCATAGTCGTAATGTTTTGGGTCTTGAGGAATCTGTTAAGCAGCTCTTGACAGTGAAAATGTTTGGGAACCATGGTGGCTGTAGATCATAACAACGGTGAAGAAACCCTTCACCTCTCTTTACCTCTAAGCACAATGTATCTATTGTTGCTGGTGCTGCTGTTGGTAACCTGTTGGTAAAACCTTGGAGCTGGGGGAGTGACATTCCTTTGACATGTTGAAAGGCTTTTCACTGTGGCTACTAGACAAGGGCAAACACTGCCTGCCTCTCATTTAGCTTTCTGTCAGTAATCTGTCTGTCAGTGCTGTCGCTTTTTCGTTTTTTAGGCTGCAACTGTTACTCCTCCCTCCTGAGTTCACATTTGGCCCTGGTCTGAAGTCATAGACTGTACCAACCAGCCTAGAAGTTTTAACATTGATTGAAGTAATGGAACATGACCTATGAATAATGCTGCTGTGGTTAACTGCTGACAAGTTACAGAGCTATCAACATTTACCAGCCAAAAGCAAGCGTCCAGTAGATTTGCATCACTCGCGTATTGTGCACCCTGCCTGCAGCTGTAATATGCCCAGATTAAGTCATCTAGAAAAAAATGTGAGGTTGGGTCAGACAACATTGAAAAAAAAAAAAAAGCTTGGGCTTCCCAAAAATGTATCTTTTTTTTTTTACCACAATCTCAAATCTTGTCATTAAACATCTATTTATATCCTGAAGTGTAAGACACATTTGTAAGTTTATATGTCAGCCACTATAATCATTTTGAATCCCTTAAAATGTGTTTTCATTCTTATCGTCAGTGACCAGCTAGAGCCACAGCAACACCACCACATTTTTGACTTGTGTTAACCTGCAAAGTCTCCCTTATGTACCTTTTTAAGGGACTAGGGCCTCTGTCTGACTAACAACCCAAAAAATAGAATGTGGTGTGATTTAGATTGGTCATTCAATTCATGCTGCAACTTACTATTATTTTCACACTTGTATGTAATTATCAATTGGTCTTTAAAACTGCAGAAAAGATTGTGAAATGACCAATTATCTGGCGCTTCAGTGGACACATGCTTCTCTAGTTTGATCATTACTGTGAAACCCAAAGACATTTAATATGTAACGGAAAAAGGAGAGTAATTAATCGACTATCAAAATCAGTTTAAGAGTGGGTGTTCGATTGATTGTTTCATGGTCACCGAGCCATGCTTTTTCTTCGGGGATGGGCTGCCCCTCCCTTGAACAGAATCAACTCTTCTCCTTTTTTATATTGCGGAATTCAAGTTGTATGGTTGTTAAACAGGAACTGATGCATTCCAGTGTAGCTCAAACACAGTTTTACCAACGAGAAACTAGTATCAACTCTTCTTATTTGTAGAATAGAAGTTAAGGTCAGAAAAAACACCGTCATGCCATCCTGACAAAATCCATATCCGTACACAAACAACTTAGAGGCTTCTCAATTCTCTAATTTCCCCTCCTCAACTCCTATCCTCGACTCCTATCCTCGTGATTTAGTCCCGCCCGCAGGAGATGCGAGCGGAGGAGTCGAGGAGGGGGAGAGAGGAGGGGAAGCAGCAGGCGTTTAGAGAAATAAGAAATCCTCTCCTCTGAGCGGTCATTTTAAAGGGACGTCCATTAATGATGACAGGAGGCACAGCAGCCCTCTGTTCATGACGACTTATATATTTACTTCATTCACAGTGCGGTATAATGAGACAATAACAGGCTACAGATGCGGACACACACACACACACACATATATTTATATAAATATATACAATTTCAGAATCAAACAAGTATGAGAGCACTCTCATAATAACGTAACACAATCAGAGACTGGATATATCCCCCCCCCCTCTCTCTGGTCGCTGAAATGGGGAATTGAAATGACGGGCCAAAAGTTGTATTAAAAGTAAGCATAGGCCACCAAACCAACTGAGACCCGTCTGTCCGCCGCATCTACGCACTGTACAACACGCACCTACACACTGTACCACACACACCTACAGCTCCTAAAGCATAATCAGGCTACAGCCATTGTGTATTTTATTATGTGAAGCACTAAATGGTCTTTAGAAAAATATCGACTCTTTGTTTGTAGATATCTACTAAATTAAAGCATACAAATAAAGAGAGTAATGTAGGCCTGTTATACTGAGTGATATATTATACACTGCTCTGCTTTCTGCACGGACCTCACAGCTGTTCTCACTGTAAACATCGCGTCGCGATGAAAGCAGTTAATAAAATAATATCCAGGGGATGCATGCAGAGCTGTCATTGGCTGAGATAAGTCCGGCCGTGCGTCTCGACTCTTTGAAACATCACTGTTCCCGGAAATGCATCCACGAAGGAGCCGTGGAGGACCGTGGAGGACCCATCAGTGTATCCTCGGTTATAGCTCCTCCAGAGAGCCTCCTCGACGCTCGATGCTCGGTCTTCAATGTGCATTTAGAGAAATGAGATGTCCTTCAACATGGCGCGCTGAAATCTATTTCCGGGTCACTACCGGAGGACCGAGGAGTCGAGGAGGCGAAATTGGAGTATTGAGAAGCCTTCCTTGTTTCAGCCCCCCCCCCAGGATTATCTACCAAACTCTTCCTTCCTTCAACCAGCGCTGGTTCCTCTGCTCAGTCTCTGAATCCTGTTGCCGTGGTTACCCTTCCGTTGTACACAATGGCATGGTGGTTGCATAATGTTTTTCTGCAGTTTGTGGTCCGCTCCACAGCTGAGTAGGCAGTGAGCACTCGGAGCCGCCCTCCCACACTTCGCTCCATGCTAATGAAAAGCTTGACCTCACTGGGGGGTTTTCACACTGAATCATACGGGACAGCAGAGAGCCTCGGAGCCTGTGCTCCCTGCTGCAAAGGCAACTTACTTTGGTCTCCGCAGTCATTGGTTAAACTTCATATAAGTGACAGTCAGTTTGACATTCTTCTATGAACATGTTGACAAGCTGACCACCAATGTGAAGGATGAGTAGAGTCACATTAAAAGCCTCTGATCGATTTGCGCCTTGGCCGTACTAACACCCTTCAGAGTACACAAGAACACATCATTGTTTTTAAGTGTGTGTATTATTTTTTTATTGTGGGATTCTCATAGAGTTTGTATCCAGAACTGGACAGGGGTTTCTGACATTGTCATTTGGGAAGATTGCAATTTGTGATCAAGGACCAATATCAACAAATAATTCATCTGTTGCACTTACAGTAGATGATAAAGTATATATTGACAATGTTGACTATATAGGACATATTGGAACACTTTCAGTAGGCAATACTACAGGCTGAAATGAATATGATAACAAACAAAACATTTGAACATGGTGCAGTTGTTCCCATTAATGACCTAGGCTGTGGTGGTCCGACCTATTCTATTTTGTCCCACCATACTTTCATAAGGAACTGAAAATATTTTGAACACTTCTCAACGGATGTGATAGCTTGTCAAGCGCATTTCCTCTGTGGTTATGCCGAGCTGCGCCTCAAGCGGCAACCTGGTACGCTTTAAAGGCCTGGTCAGGTTTTCCAAAAATATATTTACTATTAGTCCATTGGTTTTTAAATTGTCAAATATAGTTACAAAAAATGATGTAAAACCTTTCTAAAGTCCACTACTTCAAAGTGCTTCTTTGTCAAAACAAACCCTAAATATATTCAGTTTGCCTAACTAGAAAATATAGTTCCATACAAACGCTCTGTCAATCAGCCAATCAATTACCTGTATTACTTGTCTTTTCAGCATGGCAGTTTTCAGCTTGGAGAAAAAGTGAAAAAGATGTGTTCAGCAGCCTGCTTTGTAAAAGCAGTGATTGGGTATTTCAGATAACTAATGTGTCATTTGTCAGCAGTATGTTGTTGCTGTTCTGTTTGTTATCTCCTCTGTCATCTACACTTACCATTTCCTTTAGCACAGAAACACCCAAGATATTTGCAATGTAGAGGAAGTGCTAAGAGCTGTCTCCACTTCAGGACGAATAGACTGCCGTGCTGAATTTGGACACCGACAGAGGATGGTGTGCAGTGCCCTCGGGCTTTATTCCTCCCCTATGAGCCAAAGACAATTTAATTAACTAGAGAAGCAGAACTGTAATTGTAGTGACTAGGCATGCCACACCAAACAAAGATTGTTGATCTATTTCTATTCATGTACAGATGTGGATGGAAAATAAGTATGACCTTAATTCTCACAGGGGTATATGTTCTATCCTGTGGTTGGTAAATTGAGGTGGGCTGATCTGTTTAGGAATTCAGTTCAAAATGTGTTGGGGACCAGCTATCAAGGTTGAATGGTTTTCATGGAGGTTAGTAAGACCAACAGTGCATAACCAGTCAAATGTGATGCACATTAAGCTTAGCCATTACCCACTTTAACAGTTGTTTAACAGTCTCTTTCTTTCATTCTCACTTTGTCTCGAATGTTTACCCTCTTAAGTGCCAGGCAATTTGGCAGCAATGCAAAAATGATTTTCATCCCCATGAAATATTAATCTCCAATGCACAGCCCATCCAAGGTTCATCAGAAGGCCTGTTTTCAAAACACTTGGCAGTGCTGCTCTTTCAACATTTAGCACATCACCATATCCATAAAACCTGGCAGCTGCTTTGTTTTCCATTACATTCACAGTGATGAGTTTCACTGTTTATTTGGTATCGAAACACTTAATGAATCGAGGCCATTCCCGGCAAAGTCAACACAGTTAGGAACTTACTAATGGACTGGCATGCCTCCTTCTCTAAGTGCTAACTAAAGGGGAGTACGGTAAAACATTTCAGTGTGTACAAGATAACTGTTTTACTTTAAAATGGATGTATTAATATCAACGTGTGTGTTTGCTAGGTGTTGGTGTGTAAAAACCTTAAAAAAACACCTTCATTTGATCTGAAAACACTTACAGTTGATGACCTTCACCTAATAATGAAACGGTCCGTTCCCTGTAAGCCGCAGTGAGGTCGCTGATTTTCCTTGGAACACACTTATTGATCTGCTGAGACTGGTTGTTGGAGTTCTGCAAACTTAGTGTGAGTGGGCGCGTTCAAGCACTTCAGCTTGAATGAAGTTGAATAAATGCAGTGCAGGCAGCTGAAAGAGAGGTTACAATGTACTGCGTTTGCTCCTCTTTACCATAAATTGTGGAGTAATGTTATGATTTAAATACAAATTTAACAGCTGCCACACTTGATGGCTTTCTACGATGCTGACATGGTGTTGACTGATCCCAACAGCCTATCATTGGGCTGCGAGAACACACTGCTTTTTCACAAAGCTGACGTGCATGGAGAGTAGACCTGCGCCAAATTAGAGCGCCTCACTTCAGATGACTGCATTACCCAACCTGAAACATAGACCTGTATTTACTGACATCATAGAAAGATTGAATAGGCCGATGTGAGACAGCAGTGTAGAATAGGTGTTTTCTGAGATTACTACAGGGTTAGCCAGACTAGGATGCAAAGACAACAGAGCAAACACTTTAAAACAATCTATATAAAGACTGTTTCACTTTGTTGTTGAATTCTGGCTATTTGGAGAGGTTGAAGCTATTTTAATCATTAGTATTGACTGTATCAATTGAAAATGTCTAAATAATTAGATAATATATAATAAGAGTTCAAAATGATACACCTACAGAAAACTGAAGCTGAATCTGTAGCTTCCCTCAGCTTTACAGAGCTGTATAGTTTATGCTCATTGTTTAGCTGTACAACCCACAACTTCACTTTTGTAGTTTTATGTCATGGCAACATACTATTGTTTTCTTTTTGCAGCAGGCACTTGCGTATTTCCCTCAGAAGATAGTAGAGACCAACAACCGATCTAAAAGAAAGTGAACATTAATCTTTCATACAAGTGGCCACTCTAAATGAATAACAATGTTGCTCCAAAACGGCTGAGAGCGTAAATAGAAAAGGGATGTGACAATAAGCAATGCTTCAGTGTCAAGCCCATGCCAACATTCTGAAAACATGACCGTTGAGTAATACAGCACGATTTATCTTTTAATACAAATCGAAAAACGTATACCCTGAATATTTTTGACTGGAAGTGCTATCAGTTATTGATACTTTTCATGGTATTTTATCAGATTCCACTACGGTGACAACACTAGTTCACATGATGTCACTTGCAGTTGATTGTGCTCGTCACTGGTCAGCAGTAACCAAAATGAACATGACTGCAACAAGGCAAAGTTTCTCTGTGGTTCGCGCTAAAAGATAATTGGTGAGATTACACTTCTTATGATCCCACTTGTGTGCCACCCCCCCCCCCACCCCCCCCCCCCCCCTCAGTCCATGTGCATCCGTATGAGATGTGACAGAGAAGCTTTGTGTGTACGATGTGTACACACAAAGCTGCTGGCCTGCGCGCTATTGTGCTTAACACTTCTCAGCTTTTCAGCACCCTCTCAAATTTCACAGTAGTACACAGAGCCAATCAATAGCTGGCCCTCAGTAGTGGAAAAGAGGTGATAGACAGTGTAGTATTGGCCACTATAGCACAAGCACAGTGTTTATATAATCTTATCAAATGTGTGAACCATAAAAATGCTACTCAGTTTAGTCATTTTATTTGATGTGAGTGTAATGGGATGAATATATGTCAACATCTAAAAACGAATAACTACGTAATACGACATGCAGACATCGTCTTTTAATCTTAAGCCTATATTGTACGTCTAGTAGTGTTGTAGTAAATGTGAGCATTTGGTGCTCGTCTTGGTTTAATATCATTGTAAGTCCAAAACCTTGGACTGTTTCTCATGGAAAATAAACAGTGGGAATATTTCAATGTTAATTATTTTGTCACATCATATAGACTACTAAATGAATACTTAATCCAAAAGAGAAGAATTTTAAAAATAACAATTGATCACAAATATAATCTTTTAATACACACTTTCCCCCCCTCAGTTTATTGAATTTAAACCAGTTCCAGTGAAGTTTTACCTAAGAGCAGCAAGACGAAATGAGTTTGTTGTCGAGAGTTTTGTGATAAAAAGGAAATGAAAACAATTGACTTTATAAAATGATGAACTTTTGGGACACGATTCCCTCTCAGCAGCCCATTCCCTTGTATCCCCTTGGTACTAAATGTCCATCTTTAGCAGTGAGTCAGCTCTAATCAATAAAGTGACAGCTGCATGGTGATGTCATTGCTGGCAGGGTCGCCAAATGCTTTGAGAAATCATTGATGTGTTTTGGTTTGGGAGTTGCTTTAACTATAGAGGGGAAGCTACTTAAAAATCAAGAAAACTGAATGTTTTATACCATTATCACACAGAAACAGTGTGTGGCGCAGTGGTTAACATATTGCACTGTGCAGTTGATCTGATGCAAGCTGGGCTTTTTTTGAGGGATATGTTTTGGGGCTGTGTGTGGGGGTGGTGTTTAAACTGTCATCATATACATACATTACACTCCCACAAGTGTAGGCTGTATTTAAGGGGCTGTGATGTATAGATGGATTATGGCAGGATTAAGGGCAAAGATTAGAAGGGCAAGTATCATACCTTCCTTTCCAGCCCGGCTTCAGTATATTGGATTATTCTGCACTAAATGATTTACATCCAATGCTGTCCAGACGAGCATAAGCTTGGTTACAGTGACGGCTTGGTCATCCTCTGTCTGGCTGGAAGACAATCATTCTACTGGTAAACAACTAGGCCAAACAATAGAGTGGTGTAGTGATTATGTGTTTTTGTAGACTGACCCCAAAGTTAGCATCGCAACGGCTCCCTCGCCAAAAAGCGACACGTTTTTTCTATTGAATTTTGTAATGATGCAGAAAACAAGATACACACGTTTTTGATACTTACACGTTCTGTTTAGCAGGATAATCTAGACCAGGGGTGTCAAACTCAATTTCATCACGGGCCACATCAGCATTATGGTTGCACTCAAAGGGCCGGTTGTAACTTTAAGACTATATAAAAAGACATATATAAATATTGAATATATATAAAATAATGTATTATATTATATTATTGCCTCTGCATTGGATTATTATCGGATAGGGTAATAACTTCATAATTAACTACGTCTGAAAGCAGAAGTCTAGGGCAAATAATTGCAAGTCTCTTCAGTAAGAATGTCACAATATGATTTTAAAAGAAAAGCCACATTCTGGAAAAACATTGATTGTGGCATTTTGAAAAAGACAAGTGACATTTTGAAAAAAAAATCTATTTAAAGGCTAATTCTAAGAAAAAAGGCATATTTGGACAAAAAAAGTCAAATTTGAGATGCATTGTGGGACATGTCGTTTATGGGCAACGTGCTTCTGTAAAGTAGCATGTAAGCGTATAATAAACATATTATATTCTTGTGGGGCCACATAAAATGAAGTCGCGGGCCGGATTTGGCCCCCGGGCCTTGAGTTTGACACCCCTGATCTAGACATATTTACACCACTTTTACGATAGTGTAGGCGTATATATGAAATTGCCAGATGTAAATGTTAAGATGATATTGATATTAACGTGTTTGCCACAGGTCTTATTTTATGCATTATTCCAAAATCCAATGGAAAAATCCCATTGCTTTTAATTGAAAGAGCTCTTTCAATATCAAAGCAACGGGTGATTTCCTGCAGGAATACAGATGCACATATCATGGAGATCCCGTAGTCGGCTGAATATGTCCTAAATCAACCCTCCAGCAGAAGAAATACAGATTTCCTCGGCAGGTGGTGGTTGGAGAGTGTGTTTGGGGAGAAAAGTAGCTGCTCGTGTGTCATCTTCAGCTGCTGTCAGCCCAAGCTGTGCCAGACAACCGGAGTTGACAACTTTAGCTTCAGACTGAGCTCATTATCACCTCATTCTCACCGAGGAGCCCCCTTCTCAGCACAACACCATGTCTACCTGTACAGCTAAAACAAAACTCTATTTAAAGAATAAATAAGGAATGCATAGGTCTGGTTTCTTCGCAGCAATAAAGCAATATCACTAGACTCTTTCTTGGCTGCCCTTGCATGGATAATATTTCAATTTAGTAGCATCAATATTTTGTGTTTGTGAACCGCAGAAATATTTATAATGGCTATAGGTCGTGCCACAGAGTGCTAAGTGTTTCCAAGCTTGCAGCTATAATTAGCTATTATCTACTCAGGTGTCATTAATCAGTGTTACCTGTGTGCTCAGAAATGATAAGCCACTGTACAGATAGTGGTTATCCATCAGTGCTTTGAGTGCTTCCAACTTGTATACAGAAAATAACCTTATGAAATAAGGTGTGCTGTCCTATTGACTATTTTGTGATTAACTGTCATTAGGATAATGCTTAATTCATAGTTTTCACCCCTTTTTCTATCGGGCATTAAAGGTCCCATGTCCTGGCCATTTCTACTGATCATAATTCCATTGTTGAGGTCTACTAGAATAGATTTACATTGTTCAATGTTCCAAACTCACATTGGTTTCTCATACAGCATCTCTGTATAGTATGTGTATTCACTCTCTGTCCTACACGGCTTGTTGGAGCTCCTGCCCCCCCCCCCCCTCCCTATGAGCCCACTGTGCTCTGATTGGTCAGCTCGCCCACTCTGTTCTGATTAGTCAACCACCGTTACCGTTAATTGGTCCATTTGGACCAATTGGTCCATTTGGACGTAGTGACTTCAACCTGCCCCGGAAGAAAAAAATGGAAAAAGAAAAATCTCCAACGAAGCGTTCTGGGGCAGCATAGACAGGTCTTTTCTGTGTTAGAGTTTTACTCGCTACAGGGTGTACTTTGAGGGTTTGTGACTCTGCAGACCATTTACATGCAAACCTACATAACACACAAGGGGACGGGTAATAACCGGAAAAGCATAACATGGGACCTTTAAGTTACAATAATCAGAAACCAGGGGACACTAAAAAGTGACGCACACAGCTGGGACCGGAGCACTATTCTGATTCTAAATGATTCTGATTTTTATTTTGTATCTTGTCACTCTTATCTCTTATCACAAACTGTAAAGGTTCTGCTTCTGCTTCTGTGTGTGTCCGTATTTCCTATGGGGATTTACAAAATAAAAATACAGAAGTAGGAGTGTAAAAAAAAAAAGCACAGCTGCTTGTTCTGGCTATACTTTTATTGTTTTGCCCCCTGCTCACATACACTAGTGATGCTGCTACTGTCCATAATCAGAGTTAACTTTATTACTAACACGACATCAGAACACAATCGTTTTACCCAAACCAGCTATTGGTACTGACACTTGACTTTAAAAACAATTCTGAATTATCTAATTTCTTCAAGAATTTTCACATTATTTCCCTTAATTATTAATCTGGCAGCTATTTCCTAAATGAATCCTTTATAAAAAAAGTATCTGCAATTTCCTCAAGCCTAGAGCAACGCCCACAAATGTTTTGTTTGACCAGCTCTCCGAAACACAAACATAATGTTGTTGATGAATTAACCTTTACATAAGAAAAAGAAGAGAAAATAATCTCTGGCATTTTTGCTTGAAGAATATTTTAAACACTTCTTGAACAAAGTAGATGCTAATTTCTGTCTATTGACAATCTTAATTCATACTGTTTCATTATGTAACGTTCATTTGGCTGCTGTTATTGTCAAAAGCGCATGATGATAAGTTACTTGACCATATCTGCAGTGGGGAGATGTCTTTTAAGGTGTTTGTAGCATTATGATGTCTAATTGAAGGCCTGTATACAGCTGTAGCTTTGAAGCAACAGACTGATAATCTAATCGTCCATGTTTTCAGTTGCCTCACTGATGCTGTTAGCCTGGCCTCTGTGTTGCTGTCTGCATGTAAATTGACTGAAAGCAGCTTTGCTTTTCGAAGCAGTTACTTTCTACTTTGTTTATGCAACTGTGCTTCCATGTGTGCATGTTCAACAGGCAGCTCTGTATTTTGTACACCTGAGGTAAACACCTGCTATATTAAGGTTTAAGAGAAGCATGCAGTTATAAATCTGTAACCGGTGCCTTACCTTTCCACAGATAAACACTCAGCCAGCCGTGTTCTGCGAGGCATTATCATATAGCCACAAACAACCTCTCCTCTCCTATCATCCCCTCCCCTCCTCCTGCTTTACAGAAACAAGTAGGCCAGAAGTAGGAAGCCTTGTCAATGCTTAAAGCACAACAAAGGGAACCAAGCAATTTGATCCTGCAGACTATCTGGGGTTTTGCAGGGTTGAGGGGGAGAGCTGCTCTTGAAAAACAGTCCCCTGCCTCTGTTTGTCAGTGATTCCCAGGAAGACTTTCTCTTCTCTGCGTGCTCATTATTTCTTCCCCATCTTTTCGGTTGCTCAGCAGCATTCGTGCAAGTCAGTGCTCTGCCTCAACATCCCAGGAGGAAGAGAGGGATTTCCCAGCTAGCATCTGCTCGTAGGTTAACATTAGGGGTGTGTCTACGTCATTAACTCCGTTTAACTTCTAGCTAGATATTTAAGAGCTAGGTGTCAGCTCTCAGAAGAAGTAACTCCACACGGGAAAGGGTGCAAGATTTTCAGGGCCGCCTAAGGTTTTATGTTTTCCTCCACTACCTCACCAAGGGAAGGACTCAGTTGAACTGCTGCCATTTTCCCCTTGTTTGTATGTGATTGCAGCTGGTGTTGATAACAAAGGGTGGGTTCACTCTCCCCTCTATTTCTGTGCGTACAGCGGGAGAGCGTTGGAAATAACAGAAGTGTGTGGAGTTGATTCCCACAGGCTATGCCATCACCCTGATGGCATGTGACATGTATTTGTTTTCCTGATGCACTTGTTCTCTATGTTATTGGTACCTTTTTCATAGTGGCTGTGCTTGAATGGGTTATTGGAAATGTTCCTATCTTTTCAGTTCATTTTCATGAAATTGAGCACATTATTTCTTAAAGAGGCCCTATTAGGCTTTTGGGGTTCTCACTTTCCTGTAACCCCTTATATGTATTCCTTTGTGTACTCCCATTACATAGTGATGTGACATCACCAAGTAACACTCGCGCTACTATTGGCTATCACTCCAACGCATTGTACGTGATAGGCTAAGGCGAGGTTCATCTCTTAGCTTATGTCAATCACAACAGAGCCGGCAAACTAACCAATCAAAGCAGACTGGGCTCTGGTTTCAGACAGAGGGTGGAGGAGGCCTTTTTGAACATTAAAGCATGTAAACATATCATAGTAGAACACAATACAAATGTTAACCTGAAAATGAGCATAATGTTTGGAATTGAGGTCTTTTAAGTTTGAAACATGTAGTTTTCAATTTTTCTCCCAATCATCCACCTTACACCCAACAGGTGCTTAAATATAATATATCTTATGATCATATCACTTTCCAACAGTCTTACATTTCTCTCACGAATACCTTTTGCTATTCTTCAAGAGTGCATACATCATTATAACGATTCAAGAGTGCTTCACTGACTGCGGAATTAAATGTGGGAAAAACATGTCACAGGATGTCTTCAGAACTGCACAGATGGTGTATAATCAAGAACAGGAAATCAGTTGTTTCCTTTCTCATCTTCAACATTATTTTCTCACCCCAGTCAAACGGTTTGGCAGATGACACTTTTCCTCTGCATGAACTTTCTGCAGAGGAGAGTTTGACAGCTCACATGAGTTGAAGGATGTTCTGAGCGAACGGCTTGTTCTGTTGTTACTGTTGGCATTTCAGGTTCATTAGATGCCAACATGTTTTCTCTTTCTTACTTTTCCAGTTTCAGTGGTTAGCACATGAAGTTATCTCTCTGTTTATCTCCATGTCTGTTTTTATAGAGACTCGAAGAGACGTGAATTTGTAGGTTGAACATATAACCTGTAGCCATAAAAGTATTCTCATCTCTTTAGCTGTCTGAACTTGACCTTAAGAGCTGCTGTGTGTAGCTCAAGTGATGATCCCTTTGAGGTATAGGGTGGTGCACTGATGACGTATTGTTTTAAGGCGAAACTGGAAGTTAGCATTGTAAGGGTCTCCATTGACAAAAAAAGAAACCTTAAAAAAAAGCTATCGTTACTCTATAAACACACTTGTTGCATGTCTGCACATCACCTAAGCTAAAAGTGGCTAATGTAATAATTCCTGTAATTGCTATATCACTTCATAAAAAATTAAAGTGGCTGATGTTTGGCGTGATGACGTTTAGTACTCTCATTTAGCCACTTTGCAATCACCGTTTATGACTCATTGAAGCTTTGGACTATCACGAGATGGGTATTTACTGACATATGTTATGTTGAAAACAAGTGAAAACTCTTTATCTTGTGTTTACCACAGATCTTATTCCAGGCTTCTAACCACAAACATGTTCAAATAAGTTGACTTCGAGACGAGGGAAAAGCAGTCGGTAAATGCTAACTCATTTCCACACCACTTTTTGAGGTCACTCATTGCCTTATTGTGGCTTAATCCAGCCAGTCATGTGTGAAACAGGTGGCCAGTCATTTGAATATAGATTGTGGACTCCTGTACATACCATTACAGACACATTGTAAACCACAGCCCCCCACCTTATTATGTCCAGAATAAGGTGAAGCCAGCTGAATAGGGGTGAAAGTGTTACATTACATTACATGTCATTTGTCAGACGCTTTTATCCAAAGCGACTTACATACATTCAGTACTGTGGACAATCCCCACAGGAGCAATTTGGGGTGAAGTGTCTTGCCCAGGGACACAACGACATGCTGACTGCAGTGGAACTCGAACTTGCTATCCCCTGATTCGAAGTCCAGCACACTATCCACTGAGCTACAGCCTCCCTTGTGTGATAGGAATGATAAAGTCGTCGTCCTCGGGTCTCTCTTCCTCTTCACATGGTCTGCTTCGTGTCTCTGGTTCAGTCGCGGGACAAGTCACTTCCTTAAAGAGACATCATTTCCTTTAGCCAGTCTGTAGTTGTGTTCGTCAGCAAAACAATTCCAACCATCACAATGACATCGCTTCCCTTCAAAATATCTCAGTTTAATGTGGTTGATTATAATATGAGTTCTCAAATATATATCTAGAGGGGAACGTTTGTTTCACCAAGTAAGAATTGTTTAAAAGTCATGTCTAGTAGTATAAGTTCTTAAATCGTTTTCTAACCTTCATTTCCCCCCGCCGTACACCAATCTGCTGTGGTCAAAGTAAATACAAAATAAAGGCTAAACAATCATTAAGAAATTAATTGAAACTGCAATATAGACTTGTGCAATATCTAAAATGCCAGCATATATTTTGTGTAAATTCTCTTATAAGGTGCTTCTTTTTCAAAGGAGCAGGGTTAGTTCTCATATATTTAGAAAATCAAGCAGTTCTTAAAGTAATTTATAGGGAAAAATACAAAATATTAGCGTCATATATCGTATAAATTAAATACATTCGGCAAATATGTGTCATTTGAAAACCAGCAATACTATTCTACATTTTATAGACCCAAATAATCCAGTAAATCCTCTGCTAATGAATCAATAATGAATCATCTTAGAAAAGCTACCAACTTACTCACTATTACTTATTGTCCTGACATTTTGAGACTCTTCTCATCCCAAATAAATACTTGTGTAGATGTCCTGACTCTTGTCTTGACACACTGCGTTTTCAATATGGTTGACGATAGTGGAGGTAGTGTGGATCTTGCATTTACTCCTCAGATATCGAGAGACCCATTATAGCGAGAAGATGAGAGCAGGAACATATAGCAGGATTGCTTCCTGACAACTCCGCACTCTCCTCTTGGCAAGACTGTGGGAGTGGGATGACAGCACAGGGATCTCTTTTTATCGCAACCATTTTTTTCTTGCCAATGCAGGGGAAGCTTTTGCCATATCTATAAATCTGTGTGAAAATCTGGCAGTGGACATAAAAAGAAACCGAGACAGAATGTGGCACACTTTCTCTCGTTTTCTCTCTCCCTTCTTTCTCTCACCCCCTACTCCCTCGTTCTCTGCCTCCCTCTGTGGGCGTTTGGTACACTAAGTGCTTCATGATTGCCAAGGCCGTGAGGAGGCACAATCGGCGGAGGCGTCAACAGCCTTCAGCCGAGTGTCCTCGCTTCCCCAAGGGGTTTTTCTGGCAGTGTTTTGGGGAAGGGACAGTGGAGTCCAGTCCGATAGCAGCGTTCAATAACAAAACATGGCAGCAGTGTTATTGACAGTGGAATTTCCATAACAGCTCCCGTGATGTTCATTCGTTGAGTCATTTGTCATTTGTGCTAAAATGTCACGCAGACTCGCCACATTTTTTTGGATTAGCTTAGACAGTAAAAGTGCCTGTGTATGCACTATATTCTGTAGTGCTGTTTTCATTCCTCTTCAAATAGACCTCCTCTTTTTCTTTATCATGGTTATCAAGGAATCAGCATTTCTGTTTCTATATTTTAATGACTTTCTTCCAGTAGAAGAAATACTAATATTTCTTCAACTGATATGTTGATATTCCTTCATTGTGGTAAATGGCACATTTGATACAAGCAGTTAAGGTCTTTGCTTCTGAGTGTGTGGGATGTAGGATTACTGCTCCGATGTTGTTTTGTTGTCCTGATCTGTGTGCTGTTGTGCTGCTCGGATATCATTTACAAACCATCGTCAAACTGATCTGAGGGGTTTCTGAGGATGAGGGCAGGTATTTCGATTAAACTACCGAGATGTGCACTAATACCAATTTCCAGTGCAGAAGGAGATTTTTTTTGTTCATTAGAGACACATTTTGGGATTAATAGAGGAACAACGTTGTGAGATATAAGGCATGAGATGATCATTTATATAGTCCTTACAGAAGAATTAGATTTTAAAATTGGAGTAAGTTTCCCGAACACCACCTGGCATGGTGTTGCCTTGACTTTAATCTGAATACTTACGTGGGTATTTAATTAGCTCTCATTGCTACACAAGTTATATTACGGCGCCAGGCAGGATGTTATCGGTTATTAATCAAAGCTGTTTGGAATCAACAGTCTGTAATGCCTTATTATCCCGCCCACTCCTTTAGGCTCAGAGCTCTGTGTCTTTGATGCAGATATAGCCAATCTATTTCAATTACTCATGTCTACTGTCCTCAGTCTCTATATATATTTGCATCTTGTTATTTGCATATTTTTAACAGAAGTCTCTTTGTTATAGTTCATAGAAATATATTTATTGTCAGTCATTATTTGGTATTTGTTCATGATTCTTGGGGTTGTAGCTTTTCAATTATTATTATAAATTAGTAAGACTCTTTTAAGAGTTAGATGAGAAAAATGGGCTTTACTCTCATATCTATATGGTGAATATTTATAAGTAGCCAGCGGAGAAACAGCTAACCTACCCAGGGGCGGATCTACCGGGGTGGCATGGGGTGGCAACTGCCACCCTGAAAAATTGCCTTGCCATCCCAGCTGCCACCCCAGTTGGCAGCTTTGTTTTGAAATAAAAGTTGTGGCTCATCGGACATTTATGAGAGAAAATCCCTAATGTCCGAGTGCAAGTGAATGCAGCACAAGACGCAAGCCTTGTAACCCCTCCCCCGGCCCTGGCGCGAGCGTGGAAATGTGATTGGCGGCGATTTCATTTGAACGGGGGGACGGCGCAAAACGAGAAGCATTCAGACCCAAGTACTGAAGGAATGAGGTGTTTGCGGTCTACAATGACAGAGAAGAGACTGTCAAGTTTGGCTGTACTCAGCATTGAATCAAAACGCACTAAAGCTTTGGATCTTAATCAGTTTGTGAGGCGTTTTGCTGAACAAGATGGTAATCGCCGCATTCAGCTGTTATAGGCATGCCAACTTGATGCTTGATGAGCATAAAAAACTGTTAAGATGACCTTACTGTATGTGTGTAAATATTTTTTTTTCTTTCAATCAATCAATCAATGTTTATTTATATAGCCCAATATCACAAATGTTACATTTGTCTCAATGGACTTCACAGCTTGTACAGAATATCAGTATGACAATACGACTGTCCTTAGACCCTCACATCGTACAAGGAAAAACTTCCAGAGAAAAACCCCACAGTTTAAAGGGGAACATGGGAGAAACCTCAGGGAGAGCAACAGAGGAGGGATCCCTCTCCCAGGACGGACAGACGTGCAATAGATGCCGTGTGTAAATCGAAGAGATAATACATTTTACAGCGTAGGTAGACCAAATGTTTGGAAATGCATGCGTCTTTAATAAGAAGGTGAATCCACGAGGATGTCAACAATCCTGTGGGAGCCATCAGGGAAGTAGTATGATGAAAAACAGTTTTAAGTCCTGAGAAAGTCAAATAAGACGGTGTGTAAAACTACACTGCCCAGCCAAAAAAAAGTAACCACTGTGATTTAACTAGGCCAGTAGGTAAGGACTTTCCACTGGATAATAACTGCAGCGATGTATATGTTTTAGCTGAATACATGTTTTTTAACCCTAACTGATGCAGTTACTCACTTCTTTAATGTTTGTTCTTTCTGATGTAAAGTCAAGATTGTAACTGTTTGCAATGAAGTTGTGGGGCGCTGAACTGTTCTTTTGATTCTTTTGAATTTTGATATATGAGGGTGAGCAAGCATCTTGAGGAACATTCATCATTAACTCCTCCAAAAAATATAGTTTATTTAATAATAACACTGAATATGTGAATCATAACAGTGATTGACAGCTGATAGGAATGATATGATTGTTAATAGTATCATATTCATACAGACAAACATCGATGAGACAGTTAATGTACTTATTGCAGCAGTCTTCATAGATTTGGTACCCCTGCTGGTCTAAGAGTGAAACAAACTCATTCAGTTATTGTTCAGTTAAAATTCATTCAATTATGTCTGCCACCTTATATATTTATATTTAAGGCTTTACTGATTTGCCACATTAATGTCACCTAAAGTTATTGAGTTAAAATATAAATATTGTGGCTTTCCAAGTTAACATTGATTGATATGACTGCGATTAAATCAGCATATACTTCTGCCAGGGGATGCCCCCCCTCAAAATCTCCTGCCACCCTCTTGCCACCCCATGAATATGTGTCTAGATCTGCCCCTACCCCTGTCAAAAGATAAAAAAAATCTTTAAACAGTTAACATGTTGGTGAGTGAGCTTTGGAGATGATTTAATGCAGATTTGTATTTGTTTATGATTAATATCTCAAGGCTTTATGACACTTTTTGACAATCCTTTTTTCTCTCCCCCAGTGGACAGTTTGCTGTGGTCAGAAGATGTCGACACAGGAATACGGGTGTGGAGTACGCTGCCAAATCCATCAAGAAGCGACGCAGCAAGTCGAGTCGCCGGGGGGTGACGAGGGAAGACATCGAGCGTGAGGTGAACATCCTGAAGGACATCCAGCACCCCAACGTCATCACGCTCCATGAAGTCTTTGAAAACAAGGCGGAGGTCATCCTGATCCTGGAGCTGTGAGTAGCATCGTCTTTATCTCGTCTGTACGCATCACCACTGGGCACATTTAGGTTAGAGGCACAAAATACAAATATCAACTGGAACATTTGCATAATAGGGCCCCTTCAAATCAGTAGGGTCTAAATTGAGTAATGAGCTTAAAACCAAATACAGTTTACAGAGTTATTTTCCCCCTCCATTCATTTGACTGAGCCAAGACACAAAAGTAGAGGCGAACACAAGTGCGCATGTTCTATTGGCCCAATGGTTGCGGGGAAAAAGGAATTTCTGCCTCCAAAGCTCAATGAAATTCTCTTTATACATCCATGCCCAGCAGAAATAACCGTGATGATATCATTGGGGTTTTTTAAACTTAAAGGTCACCTATTATGCAACATCCACTTTTTCATGTCTTTTATACATCAACATGTGTCCCCTCTGTAAAAAGAGATTCTGAAAGTTTCAGGAAAAAAGATTCGCTCACTTTTTGTCCTGATCCATTTATATAAATACCTGTCTGAAAATGAGCTGATCAGATTTTGGCCACTTTATGATGTCATAACGATGTTTTGGCTTGTGTAACCATTAGCCAATAACCAACCAAGGTACCCCCCCCCACCTTATCACCTGAATCTCCTCCTAGAGCACCATTGTGTTCTTTTTAACCAAATATCTCTCAAAAGTAACAGACAGAGAATCAGCACTTTTGAAACAGGGCAGAAACAGAGGGGATTATGGGATGCTACAATGCATGATCTGTTTAGTATTTCAAGCTAAACACTTCAGAGACATGCTTTTTATATATCTGAGACCTATAATATATTGATGAAAAACAGTATAATAGGGGACCTTCAGAGCCTTGAAAGAATATTAAACAGTTTTCACGAGTTGTACCCCTGATGAGTAAATAGACTGACCCTTTTCATCTCTATCTTATTTTTTCTTATAGTTTTAAAGCTATAATAATTGTCCTCATGGTAACCATTGTTCAGAGTGCATGGATTGTAAACTGATTGAGGTGTCGTGTGGCACAAAGCTCACTAAGCACCAGTTAGACCAGTTTTACCGGTTCAGGTGGATCTGGAAACGCTGTCGGATTATTCATGTTTACATTACGATTATGCAGCTGACACGCTTATTCAAAACTAATACGCATGGAAGCAGAATACAAAACATCCCAATTAGTAGGTAACCTTACTGCCAGCGGTTATTAGTCTAATGTTGCACTCACTGGACAACATTCCTGACATGTGAGATTAAATAGTCCTACTACAAATACAATCACAATATTTATAAGGCTTGATCAAATGCTTCAGGGTGAAGTCTTATTAAATCAGAATTAAAATCACAATGACATCACTTTTGCACAGAAGTACACAAATGATCTAACGGTTACGATCAGCTGTTTTAAAGGTCCCATGTCAAGGCCATTTCTTCTGATCATAATTCCATTGTTGAGGTCTACTAGAATAGATTTATATTGTGCAATTTTCCAAACTCACATTGGTTTCTCATACAGCATCTCTGTATAGTATGTGTATTCACTCTCTGTCCTAAACGGCTTGTTGGAGCTCCTGCCCCCCCCTCTCTGTGAGCCCAGTGGCTGTCTGCGAGACAGCGAGACACAGCAAAACCCAGCCCGAAACACACACACACGTACTCGCAGCCTGGCTGGGAGTTTGTGCTCAGGCTAAGTTCCGCGGTGTCTCGCTGTCTCGCCGACCCCACACCAGTGAGCTAGCTCACACTGTCCCGCTCCTCGCAGCAGCGAACCTCGCAACGTCCCGCCGAGTGTGTGTGTGTGTGTGAGGAAGTCCGCGGATTGGTCCAAACGTAACGGCTCCGCGGATTGGTCCATTTGACGTGACGTTACGTTACGTTACGTCACTATACCCAAATACGTCACTGTACATTACATTACATGTCACTTGTTAGACGCTTTTATCCAAAGGGACTTACATACTCAATACTGTGGGCAATCCCCACAGGAGCAATTTGGGGTGAAGTGTCTTGACCAGGGACACAACGACATGCTGACTGCAGTGGGGTTTGAACCTGTGACCCCTTCATCCGAACACCTACGATCACACCAACGATCAACCCACTGCACCACACGCCTCCTTCCTGTACCCAGGAAGAAAAAGAGAAATCTCCAATGAGGCATTCTGGGGCAGCATAGACAGGTCTGTGTTAGAGTTTTACTCGCTACAGGGTGTACTTTGAGGGTTTGTGACTATGCAGACCGTTTACATGCATAAAAAGCTACATAACACACAAGGGGACGGGTAATAACCAGAAAAGCATGACATGGGACCTTTAAACAACACAGACATTTTAAGTAAAAATAATAAGCTTCTTCTAAATGGCTTTATAGCACTGCAAAGTACTGAATTGAACGGCAGCTTAACAGTGCAGGCTCATTTATGATCATGTTTTTTCTTCCTCTTAAATATTTATAGAACTGATCTAATGTTTCCTCATTCCCAAAACACCAAACAAATGCTCTAATACATCACTATAAACCCTTCTACGGACTAACACACAGGTTTATAGGCCTCATCTCAGTTCAAACCAGTAAACACATGATTCCATAATTCAGATTTCCTCCTAATGTCCCCTGCAAATGCAGCTATCCTAATAAATCTGTGGATACAAATATGCGATTTAGTTGCACATTGATGCTTGAGTTTACAATACCAAGTATCATCAATGCACCTTTGGCTTAATGCTATTGACATTGTCCGATTAGTGACATCAGAAAATAAGACTTTTTCCAGTGTGCCATTGGATTGCTTGTGAATTGAAAAACCTTTGACAAAATGATTTACATTTTCCATTCGGAGTGGACTTCAGTTCCTTTTTTTAAAGCAAGTTATTACAACCAATAGCTGCCATAAGAGCAAGTATGCTGAGCCACTTCTCCAAAATAATTTTAATTCAACACTAATGCAACACTCTCCATTTTATTGTCTTCCTTATTTTAATTCATGACCTTTTGTCAATGTTTAATGTCAGATTTGTCCTGAATTGAAGCCCTAAAAACCTCTTATGATTTATAATGTCACACCCGATTGGTGTCCTCACTCAGACAGCTCTTCTTCTGCTGCTGGACTATGCCTTTCATAATGAACATCAATCATAGATTTATATCAACAATTACATTTATATTGATTTAAGGTGGAAAAGGTTAATAAGCACAAGCTCATTTGTAGATGGAACATAATTAATTCACTGTATTTCCCACAACACTGCCCTGCAAATCTTTCAAAATACAAGCCTTTTGTTAACAAATGAAAGGATTCTGTCCACAGACAAACACTAAATGGCTGAGTTAAAAATGTATTTTGTTAACCCTTTGACACATTATAAAGGTAAGCTGGTATCAGGATGTCAATATACTCTCAAAAAAGATATGAGGGAAAAGATAAGAGACTTATGGCGCATTTCCACTGCAGGGCCTCGCATGGCTTAGTACGGTATAGTTAGGCCTTGGTAGGCCAGGCTCACTTTATGCTGCGTTTCCATTACAGTTTAGTAGCTGGGGCAGTAACTATAGTAACGCAGTGTAGGCGGAGCCGTGACGTCATCTTCAATACGAACCACAAAACAACATCAGCCGTTAGCTGTTAGCACTCAGAGCTCACAGCTCCTCATATCTGTTCAGAAACTAGACAAAAGTTAAACAAGTACAAACCACAGACTGCCTGTGTCATGGCGAATACAGTCGCTGGTTTATTTATGTCTTTATGCCGTTGTTGTGAGTGTGGACGGTCGGAGCATATACTGCGTTAGCTTAGCCGATCTCCATTCAGAAAACACGCATTTTAAAAGGTTTTTCGCCTGCCGTCTGTCTGCAGACTTGTCAAAGCATTCATTCATGGCCCGGTAAGAACCTCGATTTTGGAGGGCCAGAAAAAAGGTGAAAAAGTAACCCTGAGCCGGAACTACCCCTAGTGGAAAAGCAAGAAAAAACGGGCTGGGTTTGGCACGGCACGCTTAAACCGTGCTACGCTCTGCAGTGGAAATTTGCCAATAGAAAGAGATGTAGCAGTGTGGTGGTGCTGGCAACTGCATTTCAACACAGGAAAACGGAGAACTGGAAGAATGAGTGGAAAAGCGCCACATAAATGTAAGTGCTCACAGCTCCGTCGGAATTATTATGTGCAATTCATTTCTTAAGGTTATACTAACAATTTAAGTCATGTTTAATGATCTTGAACGTGACTAACACATAGCTATTAAGAAAGCTATTTCATAAATGGCTAGATCTTGATAAATAACAATTATTTGTTTTGTTTTGTGTTAAAATATTCAGTAGTTAAATTATTTAAAATTCACAGTCCTGAATGTGGGTTTGTAGTGAATGTGGGGATCTACAGGACACACATTTTCAGAGGAAAGGCTTTCACATTACTATAATTATAATTTTATTGAAATGTACATTTTATACCACAACGGAACACAAAAGCAGGACCAACCATCATACATTGAATTCCTTGACTAACAAGAGAAAGATTAATTCATTTAAATACATATTTAACAACAAAGGGGCCGGTTCTAAAGGGTTATTCAGTTAAGCCCGATGAGAGGGGATACAGCTGTGCACATGTCATCATTAACAGACGTCGTCTAAACGTGACGTTTGAGTGAACGAGGACATCCCAATTAATACCTGAGGACTCCTCTGTCGTCGCGTCTCCTCCTCGTGTCTCTCGCTCGCATCTTGCGGAGGCGGAGCTAAGACACAAGGAAGGGACGCGAGTGAGGGAAAGGAGGAGGTGAAATATTCAATTGAGATGAGCCTCTGGTGTCCCTGCACCGTGAAGCCTGTGTAAGACTGGCCAATCAGCTCTCCCTCTCTTCCTGCTGGCATCCATCCTGTCTGTTGTTTGGCTTCCTCTAACACCTCCACAACACATTCTGTATCTCTCACACTCTGCTCTCACTGATGATATTGCTCACTTCCACGCTGCCTTGTTTTATCTTGACAAGTTAATTTAAAATAAAGGGTTTTGTGGGGCGAGTGGAAATCGTCTTTTAGCTTGTTTTGAAGTTGAAACCTTTAAGGTCCCATGACATGGCCATTTCTACTGATCATAATTCCATTGTTGAGGTCTACTAGAATAGATTTACATTGTCCAATTTTCCAAAATCACATTGGTTTCTCATACAGCATCTCTGTATAGTATCAAATCAAATCAAATCAAATCAGGTTTTATTTATAAAGCACATTTAAAAGCGATTTTTGGTCGAGCCAAAGTGCTGTACATGTAATAAAAACACATTACTACAAATCACAATAAACGACAATAAATTACAACAGATATATCTTAAAAAACTAAATAAAAAAATAAAACACACGGAAAAGTCAGGAGTCGTGCTCCGCTCTAACTAGAAAGCCAGAGAGAAGAAGTGTGTTTTTAGTTTAGATTTAAAAACCCCTAGGGTCTGGGCCGACCTCACATGGAGGGGCAGAGTGTTCCAGAGCCTAGGGCCAGCTGCTGCGAAGGCTCGGTGCCCTTGGGTTTTTAGCCTGGTCTTGGGCACTACCAGCAGCAGCTGGTCAGCAGACCTTAAAGCTCTGGCTGGAGTGTAGCGCTGGAGCAGTTCAGCTATATAGGCCGAGCCTATATGTATTCACTCTCTGCCCTAAACGGCTGGTTGGAGCTCCTGCCCCCCCCTCCCTGTGAGCCCAGTGTGCTCTGATTGGTCAGCTCGCCCACCGTTACAGCGGAACATCAGTGATTATGTGTTACAATGGCGTTATCAACCAGAAAATGACACCAGTAAGGACAAACAGATGAGAATGCTGCGTGGGGTCTGGGTGCCGTGTTGGCGGGACGTTGCGTGGCTTGCTGGTCGAGGAGCAGACAGTGTGAGCTGGATTACTGGTGTAGTTTCCTGGTTGCTGCGTGGGGTCTGCGAGACAGCAAGACAGGCTGAGCTCCGCGGTGTCTCACCGGCACAGCACTTGGTCTATATCCAGCATCCAGGGAAACACAGCGGGGAAACTACCTCAAACTTTCCGCTCCGGGAGCCTCGCGGGGCGGACTCCTGAGCTGCTCGGGAGTCCACCATGGCAGAGGGTGGACCCCCGAGTTGGCGGGACGTTGCGAGGCTCGCTGCTGCGAGGAGCGGACAGTGTGAGCTGGCTTACTGGTGTGGTTTCCTGGTTGCTGCGTGGGCTCGGCGAGACACAGCGAAACCAGCCCGAGCACACACACAGCCTCGCCAAGTCCCGCCGTCTCAGGCTGAGAAATCCGAGGAGCTGCCTGAGGGGGGGGGGTGTGTGTGTGTGTGTGTGTGTGTGTGTGTGTGTGTGTGTGTGTGTGTGTGTGTGTGTGTGTGTGTGTGTGTGTGTGTGTGTGTGTGTGTGTGTGTGTGTGTGTGTGTGTGTGTGTGTGTGTGTGTGTGTGTGTGTGTGTGTGTGTGTGTGTGTGTGTGTGTGTGTGTGTGTGTGTGTGTGTGTGTGTGTGTGTGTGTGTGTGTGTGTGTGTGTGTGTGTGTGTGTGTGTGTGTGTGTGTGTGTGTGTGTGTGTGTGTGTGTGTGTGTGTGTGTGTGTGTGTGTGTGTGTGTGTGTGTGTGTGTGTGTGTGTGTGTGTGTGTGTGTGTGTGTGTGTGTGTGTGTGTGTGTGTGTGTGTGTGTGTGTGTGTGTGTGTGTGTGTGTGTGTGTGTGTGTGTGTGTGTGTGTGTGTGTGTGTGTGTGTGTGTGTGTGTGTGTGTGTGTGTGTGTGTGTGTGTCGGAGGATTGGTCCATTTAAACCAATTGGTCCATTGGGTCGTCGTTACGTCACTTGGTTCCTGGAAGAAACAAATGGAAAAAGAAAAATCTCCAACGAGGCGTTTTGTTGGGCAGCATAGACAGGTATTTTCTGTGTTAGAGTTTTACTCGCTACAGGGTGTACTTTGAGGGTTTTTTTACTTTGCAGACTGTGTACATGCATGAAAAGCTACATAACACACAAGGGGACGGGTAATAACCGGAAAAGTATGACATGGGACCTTTTAAGGGAAAAAATGGTCCCTTGTGCTAAAGTTTCAAACATAAAGCAGAGGACTGTTCAAAGGAAGCTTCACCTAAAAAAAACATGAAATAATTATATGACTTAATAGAGTTGTGAAGATAAGTTGATGGACAGAAAAATAATGGCCAAGTATTTTCAGAATGTATTAATCGTTAAAACCAAAAATGGCAGTAAATGTGTTTTTAACCACGCAAATATGACCATATCTGGCTTTTTTTCCTTTTATATCATATTTTAAACTGCATCTTTGGGTTTTGTACTGACCAAACAAGGCCTTTCAAGACTTTTTACCATTTTATTGCCCAAGTTAAGCCGTAAATTGCAGCCCTTTCATCCAACGTCATGGTTTCTGTTCTGCTGTCTTTGGGTACTTTGAACTTTATTTCCCTAACCAGGAATAGTGTCATGTTGAATTAGACCATGGATCCCAAACATATTCATTTCAAGCACTCCCAGGAAGAGCTGCTCTGAGCCACTGACAGCCATGTGATAGGATTTGCTTCCTAAGGACACAAGTTCACTTCATTGTTATTTAGTCAGGCTACGTTCCTGGGTGCATTGCAATTAGTTAGAAGGGGGAGTATATGAATCAGGAAGTGTCATTTTCAAACTTCTTAAATGCAGAGAAACTACTTTGTAGTTTTGGCAATGATACAAGGGGTCTGTTACGATGTGAGGTGCAGGTGAAAAAGCAATACGTGGAGAGAGGGTTTTCTTTCAAAAATAAACAGGCGTTTTATTTCTTAACCTTCCATATTCTTTTACAGGAACACAAAACTTCATGCCTGGTGCTGCGTTCACCAGCAAGGAACTAACACAAATGCCCCCCTCCCCTCTCTTCCCAACCACATTTATAGGAGACTGCCCGCCTTCCCAATCCAACCTGGCCAATCGGGTCATGGTTCTGAAAGCGGAGTGAAGGGTTAAATACAAAATTAAACACTGTTGTCTACATTTAATAAAACCCTAAAGGCTTAAGTAAATTCATAATTGCATCAACATAACATTTATTTTAAAAGCTGTTTTAATTACATTAGAGTTTAATGAGGATGATGATGATTTCACTTAACTAATAATATGAATATAAAACTTGCTATTATTCTTAAAAAAAGTATGTAGGGATTTTTGGTCTATTACTTTCTCCTTCTTAGTTTCTAGTTTTGTATTTGTTCAGCCCCTGTACATGACTTCCTTAAATGTTTACCTTGAGAGTTGAAATATGTTTTTTAATACATTTTAAAACTAATGTATCATATTGTTTGACAGCCAATAACTTAAAGGAAACATATCATGCTATATTTAAATGATATATTGTAGGGCCATACCTATATAAGGTATATTTATACGTTTCTGTTTTCGAAATACCAAACAGATCATGCATTTTAGCCATGCCTCATTTCGCTCTGTGTTGTTTGCTGTCTACGGGTCTGATTTTGTGAGCTGCAGCTGACCACGCCCCCCTGCAGGAGAGGGGAGCCGCTCTGATCAGCTGCTGGGCTGTCAGAAGAGGGGGAGAAAAAGAGTCCTCCGTGTTTTATTATAGCCTATATAGAGTCGTTATTCATTTGTTTTAAAGCTCAATAAATAACAAAGAAGACCTTTGACCGGCACTTTTCTAATTTTGTCCGGAAGATTTAAACTTTAACGGACATCTTGACCGGCGAAAGAAACTGAAACTGAAACTCTGCCGCACGGTCCCCTCGTCCCTTGGAAGAGGCGGAGAGGTGGGTGTTTGTCATCTGCTGGTGGACTAACCGGAGAGAATTACAGTGCTTGCCTCGGGGAGGGAGAAAGAAAGCCACAGCGGAGAATAAACAGAAGGGTAACCATGGTAACCAAGTCTTCTTCGCTGCTTTTGTGGCAGACTACAGCGCCACTTACAGGCCTGGCATATGTACTAGAGCGTCTCCAGCGCTTTCGAACGGCAATGGCCGTGGCTGTCTCCTCCTGATTGGTGGAGTTGGCCCAATAGCCGTATCGCCACCATCCTGACGTCAGGACAGTGTTCAAATCTGGATCAGTTTTTATCAGATCCGTTGCAGCCCCTTTTTTAGAGATTTGGGTATGGAGGAAAATAGAGAGGGTTGTGTTTTCTGACACTTGGTGAGTTCCCTGGAACACCGGGGACACGTATTCATGTATAAAAGACGTACAAAAGTGCATTTTGCATGATAGGTCCCCTTTAATCTTAATGCTAAGTCTGTGCCATTAATACTCTATGGCTGCTGACAGTTCACACTAAAGCAGACAGTGTTGAGACACATATCCACTTAGTTTCAAGAGACAATCTTGCACTGAACATGCCTGAGAGTTGTGACAGGGTCTAAAACTACAAGTTACTAAGGGTCATATAACTCTTTAACACGTTAATTTAACAAGAATACATTGTTTTTGTTGCCTGGTGCTACATATATTAGCATTAGCACAAAGCTAGTAGGGTGACATGGTGTTAGTTTTTCCAGCTCAGGGCAGGTAACAAAACAAATGACATGGGATTTAAAAAAGATGTGGCTTCATGTGGTTTCCCTTTGTCCTCCACATCCTCTCCTCCTCCTGCTGCACCCTGGGTAAATACAACCATGACAGCAACTGTGCTTTGACGTTAAACATTAACAGACCAGTATGAAAAAACGTGTTCAAGCAGGAACCTTCTTTCCTGTCTGTGATTGTTTATGAACACTCTGGTAACCACTAAAGCAGATGATGAAAGAAACATGGAAGAAATAGAGTGGGAGGAGAGGGTGGAGGTCCAGCTGCTGTTTCCTCCCTGGAGGGTGACGGGTGTGGTAATCAGTTTTCTTATCAAATAAAGTTACATTTCATATGATTCCATGCACTTACATGATTGTTTTGGTTATTAAAATGTAAATCCTGACATGAAAATTGGCAACAAAAACAAAAGTAATTTTCCATTTAACATTCCTCACATATATCGTAGGAAAAAAACATATGTTTGTATGTGTCGAGTGAAAGTAAACAACTGCATAAGCATGGCAGTAATTACAGTTATCTGCTCTCGCTGCAGGCTTCCTCTCACGCTGTGACCGTGATAAATCCTCTGCTCACTCCATTCCCCTGTCTCTACTTTTTCTTTTCAACCTTTAAGTGTTAAGTGCTGAAGCACGCTACGATTTCATTAAACGAGCACGGTTTCGAATTCGATAGATAAAACGTAGTGCAATGTGGTATTGGTTAGCAAGTGGTGATGTAGATATTAAAAGGGGTAAAAACAAGATATTATAAGAAGGAAAATAATTAAAGATTAAGATTCTTGAATCTTAATAATAAAGTTGAATCTCTTGCCCAAAATGGGTCAAATCTTGGTAAGTATAGTTTTTAAAGCTATTTCAATGGTATTTTATGCCAATGTTCCTGTTGTAGTTATTAATGCAAATGGTGTTGATTTGCATTGGATAAAGGACTGCATGTTTATTATGATTTGTGAATGATCAGATTTAAACTCCTTCATTACTTCTACTTTTCCTGTTGTTAATGCTATATTCTACCCTTATCATTCTTGCAAGGTCTTTTTCTTTTATATTAAAACCTAAGCAAATCTATTTAAAAAGTCCAATAAAACAGCATTTGCTTCAACACTGGGGCATTTTCCTTTCCCCACATACTCCCTTTTGCTGTAAACAATGCAGGGTTTTCATTACAGAAGTTTGACGAGGACAACGCTGGTTAAAATGTGCTTGGGATGTGTGAATTGGTCAGGCTCTAAAGCAGCAGGATGATGAGATTACATCAGCTCAGCTCTGATAAGCAGGGATTTGTAGCTGGCTCTGATCTGAGAGATCCTTGTTTTAATTCTCTCCCTCCTTCTTTCTCTCCCTCCTCATCCAGCGTGGCCGGCGGTGAGCTCTTCGACTTCCTGGCAGAGAAGGAGTCGCTGAGCGAGGAGGAAGCCACTCAGTTCCTCAAGCAGATCCTGGATGGAGTCTTCTACCTGCATGCCAAACAGATCGCTCACTTTGACCTTAAGGTACTACAGTTACTAAAGACAGACACCATCCTCCATCCTTAAAACGTGTCTCAATAGAGTGGAGCAGTTGAGGGCTACCTCAATAAAAAGCAATGGAATTTTCTATCGGATTTCAAAGTATTGTAGAAAATAAAATCTGTGGCAAACACACTTTTATGATATCTAGATGTTTTGTTCAGCTGGACAATCTCCGGACCAAAAGCGCAAATAGAAACAAAAGAATTGTGTTTGCTTGGCTTTCAACAACTACCTCTAAGCTATATGATTTTTAAAGCGTGAATGCAATCGACAGAAGTAAAAAGCTAACGCTATAAGTCAATTAGCAGGTTGCCCATCAGCACCACAAAACTAAAGGAAAAGTTGTGGGGAGGCGTGTTGCGCAGTGGGTGGTGCGTTGGTGTTCGGATCAAGGGAGCACAGGTTCAAACCCCACTGCAGTCAGCATGTCGTTGTGTCCCTGGGCAAGACACTTCACCCCAAATTGCTCCTGTGGGGATTGCCCACAGTATTGAGTATTGAAGAAGATTGAAGATTCAACTTATTGTCATTACGTAGTACAGGCACTATGTAACGAAAGGGTTTCTCTGCATTTGACCCATCCTAGTGTTAGGAGCTGTGGGCTGCCATCATGTCCGGCGCCCGGGGAGTATTGAGTATGTAAGTCGCTTTGGATAAAAGCGTGTAACATGTAACATGTAATGTAATGTAATGTGTTGCCGTGATGACATTTAGATGTCTAATTAAGCCACTTGTTAGCAACCGCTGTTTTTAAGACACATACTGTAGAAGCTTCTTAAATGGGTTTACTGATGCTTTTTATGTCGTGGAACAAAATGTGAAAATCTCTTCAGCTTGTATTAATTCATTAAGACCTAATCTCAGGCATCTAACCAAAAAAATGCTCAAAAGACAGTTTACTGTAAGATGGAACTGGAAGGGGTAAAATGCTAACTCATTTCAGGGGTTGAGGACTCATTCCTGCACCATTCCTTTCTACACCACCAACTAAAGCTAAGCAGGTTTTGATGTAGTTGGAAAATTGGTATTAAACTAAATCAAAACAAATGACAACATCTGAAATGAAGAGTTGAGAAATTACTTGGTCAATTTCAAATGAAATCGCACATATATTTGATACATTTGACACTGCCATGTTCGAGGTAATGTTGCATCTAGACAACACAGTTGGATATTGAACAAAAAAAACAAACATATTTTCCTCTTATCAGAGGTCACAGTAAAGAGCAGCCTGTGGTCCTGCGCCCCTGGAGTAACACATCTATTTTTCCAAAATTCCAGCTCACTAGAGTACTGAACTGCAGCATCATCTCAATGTGTTATTTATGTATTTTTAGTTAGATCAGCTAGCCTCTTTTGGACCTCACCTTTTTATATATTTTTCTCTTTGTATCGTTTTTTCTTTTTTTGAGCCTGCAAGCATCTGAGGCTAATTACGGTGACCATCACATCAGTTTTCATTAATTCTATGCTTTTTATTATATTTGAATATGGAGTCTGTGTATTCTGAAACTCCTGAAGGAAGAAGAGAATAGGTCATAGTGTACAGAGACATCATATTGTAGCTGAGGTTTTTCGCTCGGATGTTTGGTGTACTGTTGTGGTAGTACTTTACTTAAATCTCGCTCAATACCATTGATCCATTGTCCACTTTCGGCTGGACATGGCGTCTTCAGAGTAAACCTTCCAGACCTCCACTTACAGAACAACCTTCACAAATCATCCATCAGAGTTCAGGACATTTGGCCTCCAGGTTTGCAGAATATAATGACCTCTGTACCCTGCCATCTACTTGTGATCAATGCTAGAGCTTTTAAAAACCACAGCAGACTCAGCTTCTCAGATCAGCCACTATTCTTCACTGTAAAGCAGCGGCTCATTTTAGGACTTCATTTGATTAGTTGAATAACTTTCGTCAGTAACACAATTTCCAACTGGCTTGATTTGCAGTGTTCAGCCATTTTCTGACATTTTGACTTGTATGTAAAACCATTTTGTCCATTTGAGTTTTCTGAATGTGGGTTTATGTGGCTGTTTTGCAGCCATTACCAAACCATGACAGCTGTAGTAGACATTCAGGGTCAGAAAGCACCACAAATCACAAATCTTCTATTGGACCACTTTCAAACTGCCATTACACAGTTAAAAAGTGAACGTCAAACAATTTTTAAGAGACAGTGATACTGCCAATCAATGTTGTATTATGCTCAAGAGCTTAATGTGTTGGGCAGGGCAGAATGAGGATGTCTGATTCATCTTGTCTGAACTGATGGACTAAAATGATTCGAAAACAGTTTGTAAAAATGTATTTAAAAAAGGATATATTCTGCTTATTTTCAAATTGTGTATTTTGTGCCTCTACTGTGACACGTCTCCATGCTTTAATGTTCAAAAAGCTCTATTTTCTCATACTGCCTGTGCTGCAGCACCTCTTTTCACCCTCTGTCTGAAACCAGAGCCCAGTCTGCTCTGATTGGTGAGCTCTGTTGTGATTGGTCAACCACTTAGAGATGTCCCGCCTCTTAGCAAATCACGTACAATTGGTTGGAGCACTAGCCAATAGAAGCACGAGTGTTATGTAGTGATGTCACTATGTTGCGGAAGTAAACAAAGGAGTCCGATGAAGGCGTTTCAGACAGGTTGGGAGTTTACGGGAGAGAAACTCCAGGAACACAGGGAGTTCAGCCTTCACAGACGATTTACATGCACAAAAACCTTTATAACACACTTCAGGGAAAGGGAAAACCCCAGAAAGCATAATAGGGCCCTTTTAAGTTTGACTTTATCCCTATTTACTATCTTTTAAATTAATCCTGTAGTATTTGTGATTTTGGAAACATGTTTTTGGTTACTAATCTTGACAGGAAAGTTACCATACTACTTCACTGAAATGTGTACTTTCTCATGATGGAGGAGAAAGCACATACTAAACAAAAGGGATAACACCGCAGTGAAGGATAAACTCTGTTAGCAAAAGTATGCAAATATAATCAGGTTGATACACTTAAAGTGTTAGAAATACATATTTTATGCAGAAAAATAAGTAATACTATTTTACATTATATCATTTATTTATTATTTGTATGGGTGCATGCAAAAGCGGGATTTAATTGTTGAAGTTAGTTGAGGTGGAATTAATTTAAACTGATTTGAATTAATTATTTTCATTATGGATGAATCTGTTATTTTTTCATTAATAGGTTGTTGTATTAGTTTGCAAAATGTTGTACCATGCCAATCACCCAGAGCACAAAGTAAATTGGGTTAGGGGTTAAAAGTAAAAGCATGAAATCCTAACATGTGTGCCGCTGGAAACATCAAATGTTTTTACATTCAAATTGGCAGGCGATTGATCACATTTGAAAAAAACAATTGGCAACTGTTTTGATAATCGCTTAATTGTTTCAGTTGCATTTGCACAAATTGTTTTTTAATAGTTTGATTTAATAAAAAACATCATGATTTATAAACTCTTCACATGTTTTATGTAAAGTAAAAAGTACAATATTTTCCCCAGGGATGTTGAATAGTAGAAGTATAAAGTCAAAAGAAAGTACCTAAAATTTGAACATCAAGCAAGGTGTTCAAATTATGTAAACAGCGAACTAAAACAATTGTATATCCAGCAAAAACATTATTGTATAACATTTTTTAGAGAATAAAACCAACAAGCTGCTCTGGAGTCTGATTGTATATCCTAAGCGCCTCCTCTTGTCCTCATCAAGTTTGGCTAATAGTGGAGCTGAAAGGATGAGCATTGGAAGGAAAATGGATTCGTCTTGAAAGAGGCATTATCCTTAGGAATGTCTTCCTTCTGTTGTGTGGCTTCGCTCAAAGCAGATCTTCGCCGTTCTTTCCTTTCTCCCACTTCCTCGAGAGGATTCTACTCGTGTTTTGCATAGGATTTCCATGGCTGGTGCCTCTTTCCTGCCAGCCAGTTCCTGGTTTTGTGTCTGACTCTGCTGCTCACACCCTTGCTTAGTGTGTGTCCTACACTGAAAAGTTAGGGGACACTGGTAATGGCCTATTGGCTGTGCAGGGATCTGGTTCTTCCTTCATCCAGGACATTGTTAAAGAGGCACTATAATGCTTATGGGGGGCTTCTCTTTCCTGTAGTCTGTTATATAGGTTTTTGTAGATGAAAAGGGTCTGCAAAGGTTCAAATCCTACAGTTCACGCCAGAGGAAGTTTCTGTCCCACACACTCCCCCCTTCCTGTAACGTCTCCATTGGACTCATAACATAGTAACATCACTATGTAACACTTGCTCTTTTATTGGCTTGCGCTCCAACACATTGTACATGATAGGCTAAGGGGCGGGACATCTATAAGCGGTTGACAAATCACAACAAAGCCGGCCAGCTAACCAATCAGAGCAGACTTTGCTATGGTTTCAGACAGAGGGTTTATTGTACTATCCAAAGGGTTTTAGTTCATCACCTGCATGTTTTTCTGCTGTTCTGAATTTGTATCTTCATGTTTTACTGCACTTGTCAAGCTCTTCTTTAGCTGACGGATAAAACCGTCAGCTAAAGAAAATGTAAAGAAAAAGGTAATGGATCAGTTTTCAACACTCATCATCTGTGAGTTAAACAATAGGCAAAATGACACCTCTCCTTAATGCTGTCTGTCCTCCCTGTCTCCCCCTTATTAATTGTCTCTCTATCTTCTATAGCCGGAGAACATCATGCTGCTGCACCGCTCAGTGCCTCACCCGCGCATCAAGATCATCGACTTCGGCCTGGCCCACAAGATAGATTTTGGCAATGATTTTAAAAACATCTTTGGGACTCCAGAATTTGTAGGTCAGTATCACTTTGTTTGTATATCATATATATCATGGTCCTTTCTTATTTTATTGCTCCGTATGTAGTTTAAAAAGCTTCTGCTCCAGTGAGTTTGTGCATCTCCATCCTTTCTCTACCTCACACACACTGCACCACCCTATGTTCTTGGCTTTATACCAGGGGTTGCGTATTGTGAGAGAATGTGCCAAATGTGCCATAGGGACTAAGTGAAAGGGAGCTGATAATAGACTGGAGATTATCAGAACTGATCCTTCTTGCCAACACAAACACACACACTAATAGACACATCAGTGGCTCCGTCCCATCTCCCATCACCTACCCCTTTTTGCCTCGGGGCAGTTGCCAATACTCCCAGTCTCCACCTCCTCAACGCTGCTGCCAACTACCAGCATCCAGGCCAAGACCAGAGCCTGTTCCCAGTCCAGCTGGATGGCAGCGGTCAAATGCTATAAATAAAGATCAAGTGTCAGAAAGCTTGCATATTTAAGCTACCTAACCACTCTGAAAGTCATTTGACAGCTTGTTAAGATACTTAAAAATGTTTGTTACATTTCTTTAGGGTTTGAACACCTTATCCATAAATCCACCAAAAAAGACCTTCCTTGAAAACCCTGAACCTTTGTACACTTTGGGGAGGAAAAACATAAAGCCCCAGAAGGTGTCTAAAAGTAACATAAATAAACACAGATCATTTCACTTGCTATGTTTTTATAGCTCATGGTATTTAGTTTTGCTGTGATAAAAGAGAAGAGAGTTCTCTTTACAAAAATGTAAATGTTGTAAAAGACCTGAATGTTATGTTTAAGGTGGTTTAAATAAATACAAAGATACTCCTTATAACTCCGGCCCCTGCCTAGGTATCATCTTCATCATCTTTTCGATAGTCAAAGTAGTTTAATAATAGTCATAGTGTTTGAATCCATCCGTTCGATTGTAAACATGAACAGGAAATATAAACAAATAAATAAATGTGGCTCAAGTTGCAGCCCACAGCTAAACGTTTCCATGGCAACCTAATACATTATACACGCTTTTGAAGCCAGAATAACATGCTTGAAGGGAGGGGCAGTTGTCTGGATTCATCCTCTTTCTCTGCCAGTATTCTTGTTTTGTTTTAGCTATAATTCAACTTTAACTACAGTGTTCACACATCTGAAGACATGTGACAAGAGAAAAAAAGAGGATAAATAATCTCAGTACTAGTAGGTGGTAAACCACACACCTAAAGAAACAAATACAATCTAAATGCCCTAACAAGCTCAAATAATACTCGCGAAGGAGGCATTGCTAGAAGAAAATAAGTAAAGGAATCAGTAAGGGAAAGTAGAACATTAAATCAGAGATAAAGTTAATGTGTGTGTGTGTGTGTGTGTGTGTGTGTGTGTGTGTGTGTGTGTGTGTGTGTGTGTGTGTGTGTGTGTTGGGCTGAATATTAATGATCTTCTTTTTTCCCCACAGCTCCAGAGGTAGTAAACTATGAACCTCTGGGCCTGGAGGCTGACATGTGGTGAGTAAACAAAAAGTCAATCTGCTCTACAATGAGCGTAATGCACATATGCTGTTTTAACATCATTATTTCTGATGAACATCTGCTGCTAAGTAAATGTATGTTTTGCACGATGCATGGCTGTCTAAATACACAACGTTGTTCTCTGTCTTGCAGGAGTGTTGGTGTGATAACCTACATCCTGTAAGTATCTGAAATATTACCAGCCATGATGGACAAGTGTGTGAAATGTCAATTGTAAACACGTGTCACACAGCAGGGTTTTTACAACCGCCACCTTTTTGTGTTCATATTTTCATACAAACCCCAGGGCGTAGTCACTCTGTAAACATGACCTTTGACCTCGCTGTCGTTGAAGTCGTCGGGCCGCTCAGCAGCCACCGCCGCTGTGAAGTGTGCGCTGTTTGTCGTGAATAATGGAGCAGCCCGCAGCATTTTAAAACTGCATTTTCAGTGCACTCGAGCGTGATATTGTTTCAGCAGCTGTGTGAATAGAGATATTATTTTGCTGATTGGACTGATATTAGCTTCCTCCTGAATTTACTTTAAAATGGTGCAGGAATGAGTCCTAAAATACTTAAATGAGTTAGCATCTTACCACATCCATTTCACGCGTGTTAAAGTCAGCGTTTTTTTGGACGTGTTTGATTAAATGCCTGAAATAAGATCCTCACTCTTCCCACTCATAAGAAAAGTACACAGCACAATGGAAATCTCCAATTCAGCCATTTATTTACCTTCAAAACAACAACAGAAATAAAGCATTTAAAGGGCCCATGTCATGGCCATTTCTACTGATCATAATTCCATTGTTGAGGTCTACTAGAATAGATTTATATTGTGCAATTTTCCAAACTCACATTGGTTTCTCATACAGCATCTCTGTAAAGTATGTGTATTCACTCTCTGTCCTAAACGGCTTGTTGGAGCTCCTGCCCCCCCCCTCCCTGTGAGTGCTCTGAATGGAACAATAAGTGTGGCTTGATATTGAGTAAGAAAAAGGTTTATAAACGCTGTGATAATAGGTCTGTGGAGAGCATTTCTCCGCGATCCCAACTCGTCTATTACCAACCAGGGGACTCCCTGTTAGTTGAAAATGTACGCTAAAGGTCCCCACCCCTCCTGGTGTGTGAGGAGCTCCGCGGATTGGTCCATTTTGGTTCCCGGAAGATACAAATGGAAAAAGAGAAATCTCCAACGAGGCGTTCTGGGGCAGCATAGACAGGTCTTTTCTGTGTTAGAGTTTTACTCGCTACAAGGTGTACTTTGAGGGTTTGTGACTCTGCAGACCGTTTACATGCATAAAAAGCTACATGACACACAAGGGGACAGGTAATAACCAGAAAAGCATGACATGGGACCTTTTAATGCTTAATTTAAAAAAAGCCTAAAGCCTAATCAAAAAACAAAAGTCTAATAAAACACAAGTCTCAAACCTGATCTTCTACGCTCCAAAACAAGAGTAAAACAACGGTTTTCAATAAACAAAAAGGACTTCTCACTTTTACTGAACTGCTTCTAAGTATTCAAAATGTAAAGTGACACCAGGGGTAAGATAACAAAATATTTGAACAATCACATTTTTTACAAATTCTCATTAGAATAACAAACATGCGGAAAGGCCTACAGCATCATGCAGATCTCAGGACAAACAAAAAGCTGCCTCTTGTTGACCCTGGTTTATAACACAGTGAGTCATTATTTACCACATGCTCTGTGATGTAACACTGGTGCTGTTTTCCACTCAGGCAGTGGCACAGCATATTTCATCATGTACTGAACTAGTTTAAGTGTTATTTTCAGATGCCTTTATGCTACTTTATATTATTTGTGTCTCATTTATGCCTTGATTGGTCAGCCTTGTTCTCCTCAAGGTTTCTACCTGTGAAAACTGCATTTTTGGTCACTACTGTTGCCTATGCTTGCTCATGGGGAAATGAGAAGTTGGGTTTCTGTTTTCAGAATTGTATGCGCAAGAACAATTGTAAGTACTTGAACATAAAATATTTCTTCAATGTGGTGCCGCTTAAATATTTTTCCACCGCTGCCAAGGGTTCAAGCATATGTATTTTCAAAAATACTCGCAATAAAAGATTTATATAGCAAGGTATTTATACTTAATTAAAAAACGTTTTTAACTAATTAAAAAAAAATCACCAGGACTTTATACACACACAGGCATCTAAAATGTGTTACTTTTCTTGCTGCAAATGATGAAATGATCTGAAAATGCTTCCTGTAATTGCAAATGAAAACTTAAATAGGGAATTGTAAATGTCAATCGCACTCACTTGAAAACGTAGGTGGTTGAATCATAAAGCATTTGATCTGCAAATGGCTCTTTTTTTATATAAATACTGATGCCCCAGGTCTGGTCACTCTTTTGTTGATCTTGTTGGTGACCTCAGAGAAGAAGAACTGGTTACATATCGGCCTTGTCATCATTTGTTAAACAGATTCTCCTTTATTGCTACTTTGCTTGTACTACCAATTGATCTTTACAACATCCAACACATAAAGAGCATCTTCATCTCCTACAGCCAAGGCCTTTCATTGAACTAGCGATTGTTGGTGATGCAGCCGTTCGCAGACATGTCAGCACAGTTTGATTCAAGAGCGAGAGAAAGCTTCACGCCCTTGGCGGCCGACAGATCAACTGCTGTTGGCTCTCGACCATGCTGTCCTTTTTATTCACCCGGTTACAAGGTTTTTCTAAGCTTCCCACACGCCTTCTATCCATCAGAGAGACACCTACGCGAAGCACAAACACAAAATGTGCCCACACGAAAATGTGGAGAGCCCTCACCAAAATACAGTGAGGTAAAGATAGGGAGGCTGAAGGTATAGGTATTATCTCATTGTTACATAATGAGTAGCTGCAAACATTATACACTTCATTTCAAAAAAGGAATATGAGTTGCTGTTAAAGTCATGCATCATTTTGCCTCTACAGTACATGAGCAAATGCATCCATTCATACTGTACTGCATACACACACATTCTTTGTTCATGCTGTCCACCCACACAGCTGTCACAGACTGGAGAGGTAGAAAAAACATCGCTCCCTGCCTATTATCACAGCCGAGCAACACTGAGCTGCACTTACTGCTCCTCTCCTTTTGTAAAAAAGGAACAGAAAAAAATGGCCTGGGATAATTCAATAAACCATTTGCAGTGATTTTCATGAGCACCTACAACCTCTTAGTGGGACTATTCTGCATGAGTGATGACCCAATTGCCGCGCTGTAATCAGAGCTGCACAAAAAAGCTCCATTAGGGACCTCAAAAGTAATCACCAAATATGTTATGGTTCCCGTTTTTTAAAGATTATAAAGAGACTTTTTTTGAGATAATGTACCCTGAAACCTTTTGAATGAAGGTAGTGGATCAGTCAGTCTGCTGTGAATCGGCTTGATAAGTAAAATTGTGCATAATGCATATATATTTGTAATTTTTACTGTTTTATCATATATATTTATTATAACAGTGTGCTTGGCAGTTCAAAAAACTAAAACATATCGTACTAAACACTAATAGTACTAATTACGTGCCAAAACACTTCCATTAGGAGAAATGCAATGCATTTTCATAAACGGTCCAAATATAAAACTATGAAGAATCATCTTCTCCAACTAGACAACACATACGCAGTATTTAGAAAACATTCAACAACTTGACAAACTTGCGCATGGTTTGCTAAAATTGCTGCATAAACCAAACGCTGCAAACACAAAATGCTGCAAACACAAAACGCTGCAGGAAACTCAAAACACAACAGAAACGAGGTCACTAAAAACTGATGCACACAGCTGGGACCGGAGCACTTGTTGGCGTTCCAGGATTATAAAGTTTTCCAAAAGTGATTCTTCAGAGTATTTGAAATGATGAGGTTAACTCGCTAGCTTACAGCAGATCTGCGATAATATCAGGATGAATCATGCAATCACATTAGCCAATAAAACATACTTTTTAAGTTTCCAGTGACAGTAATATTTGGCCAATTTATAATCCCCAAACGTCAACAAGTGCTCCGGTCCCAGCTGTGTGCATTGTTTTTCCCCCGTTCCATTGTGTTTTGAGCTTCCTGCAGCGTCTTTGAATTTGCATGTTGTTTTTGAAACTGCAGCACGTGTTTCCTAATGGAAATGTTTTTGGCCGTTGTAGTGCAGTTGTCCCTGTCAGCCACTGTAACTACTAGAGTAAAAAAAGAAATCCATGGTGAAATGTTGCCACAGCATCCTGTATTCACGTTTCACTGCCTTTTTGGCTGTCTTGTTTAGTTAAGAGCCTTCATTACTTGTTTGTTGTGAGCAGCTGTGCCTTATACAGTCGATACATTTATATATTTTCGCTCAACTTGAGCTTGACCCCCGCACCACCTACATGTCTGTACCAGCTGGCGTGTTAATCAGCGCCTGGTGCTGACCAGCTGGAGAGGTTTTCTGAGGCCGGTGTTTGTCACACACTAATATGTGCTTTAAATGCCCCAAGGGACCTCATCTACATGCAGAGGGGCCCTGTGTGTTTTAAACGGTCTCTGTGTTTGTACATTAGAAACACACCTTTTGGACTCGTCATAGTGGGCAACATTGTCCCATAAAAATCCTTACACTATACTCCTCGTGTTATCAATGTATACAAGAGCCTTCCCAGCTAGCTTTCCAGTGACAGTGATTGTGTAAGCACCTTTTTAAAAAGATCACCCAAACTCTGTTGTTCATGCGATCGGGAGAGTTCAAACCCCTGACAACAGCTCTGCCTCCTGAGCTACAGTTGCCCCAAAAACTTACATTTTATATTGAGGCTTGACTGTTGAGTTAGTTGCTGCACAGCTCTGTAATCCCATTCCCAACCTCAAGGAGTAGTAGGTTCACGGTTTCAGTTTTGAGAGCCGAAGCTGATCAGAGTGAGTTTATTCTTCAAGTAAAATCCGAAGTATTCCTTCTGATCACAAGTCAGAGGACGACAGCGCTCGGCGTGTTGTTAGAGTAAATACAATTAAAGGATCTGGAGTTGTTTTGCACGCAGTCCAAAATAAATTCACCAATTTCAGATTTTCTTGGTAATGTCTCAGTTATATTTTTCCCACAGGTGTTTGACTGTTTTATCGATAAGGCTGTCACACAATCACAATAACTATATGATTATAATACATATAGAACCTTTAAAAACAAAAAGGTATCAATTAGATTAATCTTCAAACGTGTTCATTGTGCCTTTTATCTTTATCTGTCCCTGGATTATTAGCACAATATTATAATATGTGTATAATAAACATGATGTCAACCCTAATCGTCTCTCCCTGCTCAACAACACACCTCTCACCTTGCTGTCACCCTCTGTCCTGTCCCTGCAGTCTGAGCGGTGCGTCTCCCTTCCTGGGGGACAACAAGCAGGAGACTCTGGCCAACGTGTCGGCGGTGGACTACGCGTTCGACGAGGAGTTCTTTAGCAGCACCAGCATCCTGGCCAAAGACTTCATCACAAGGCTCCTTGTAAAAGACCCCAAGTATGTCAAATCCCTTTCTTATGTTTGAGATTTTAATGCTATCGGGTACTTTGTCTCTAAGGTGTAGTAACAGCCCAGCATGAGCATGATTGATATGATTTAATTGGGACATAAAGGGTGAACTAGGGATTCAACTCATTATACATTTAATGAGTTTCATTCTTTCCTATTATGCTTTTTGGGGGGGTTTTCCCTTTCCTGTAGTGTGTTAAATACAGTAGGTTTTTGTGGCAACCTAATACTTCCTGTTTACTTCTTCTGAATTGAGGGAACTGCAGTTTCAACACTTAAAGGGTCCCAATTGTGTTTTTCAGGGTTTTCCTTTTCCTGTAGTGTTATATAGGTTTCTGTGCATGTAAATGGTCTGCAAAGGCTAAAATCACAAAGTCCCCTGCAGAGGGAGTTTCTCCTAATACAAATATGAACCTGAACATGAGCTTAATATGGTGCCTTTAAGTCAATACAACATGACAAATAGTGAAAAAAGGCTCTCACAATTTCCCACAGTCCAGGTTGGCTGGCTTTTCTGCTTGATGACTCTAAAGAAAAAACATTACAACTTTTTCTCATATTTTCCCTACTCTAAAAAAACAACACCTTTTTGACAACTAATGCCTTTTTCCGAGCTCTGCTCATGCTTTTGTAGTATTTGTTTGTGGTAGTGTGTGATCGTTTCAGAACGTTTTGCTTGATCCATTAATAAAATTACCAGTTACAAAATGTTTACTTTATTTAAAGACTTTATTAGTAGACTTTGGAGGAAAATAATGTTCAGAAATTCATCTTTCTGAATACAACTGTAAGAGTGTCAATATGGACTTGAAATGAGAAAGGCAGTAGCTCTTTGCCAGTTAGAATTCAAAGATAATGCAGCACAATAAATGACACATTGTCTCTCATCCCTTATTCTCTATCATTTCCACAATAGCTCACTTAAAAAGACATCATTCTGAATATTCAATTGTTATTTTTTCTAAAAAGCTAACAAGAAAATTAAATATAGACCCATTGAACATGTTCCAATGGGACAGTACCTAAAACTGTGAACGTCTCCCAGAGTTGCTCTGGCAACAACTGAATGGCTGCAGCTCCACTTAAAGACCGTGAGTGCCTCCAACCCTCTCTGCTGTTCCTTCAGAACAATGAAACGAGAACGAGGGTGTTGGAACAGCGGTGAACCATTATAGTTGTGGAGATGATTTCATTTAGATAATGTGAGAAAAAGCACGGGTTGCATTAAACAGACAGTGGGCGACAAGAGGGGACTGACTTTGAGAAATCCTACGTGGAGTTTATCAAAGCGGAAAGGCTCTTAATTGATCTACACCGTTAGCAGACATGGATCCACTGGGCTGGCAGGAAGAGTAATGAAGGCTCCCTTGAGAACACACACATTCATCATGTTCACTGTGACAGTGGACTGCAGCAGCACAATCACTGTGATTGAGCAATACATATGGTACATTTTCTCATGTCAAATAAGGAAAGACACTATGACGAAGTGCCCTGTTACGTCAGTCAGAGGAGGGGGTTGGTGGGTTTTTACTTCAGCTCAGGTCTGTGCGTAAACACAGAACAGCGTCAGTTAGAGACAGGGATGTTGGATTGAACAGATGTCCACAGGAGGAAGTGGTGTGTGAACTGGAACCGCACCAGTTTCCTTAAAGGTTGTGTTGGCTTTCGTTGAACAAACTAAAACTTTTACAAAACAATGCATTGTTGTTTTTATAGTCAGTTTGCAGTGATGCACATTCAACCGCACCACTAGGACTGGTACACTAGATTGGCTGTTATATATTTATATACACACATCACGAGAATGCAAGGCGATCAGAAAAAATAGAAACCTAAAAGAAGATAATATTTAAGTACTTATGGGAAGAACTAGTGGTGTGAATATAATATCTCGTAATTTGATTTGAAAATCAAAAATATTTTGTTTGATTTTGTCACAACTTTAGAATAAATCTTGTTTAAAATGTCTACCACCAATAGCAAAGTCTAGGCTCTTAAATAAAGATATTTTCTCAACCCGCCGAAACAGTTTGTCATGTGACTTTTGATGAATGTCTCGGTACCTCATTTGGCATGCTGTTAAAGAGAACCAAGAGTTTCACATAGGAAATGAGAGGTTTAAGATCAACTAAGGGCAATATAGAACAAAACATGAGGTCATCACATTACGTTTCATTTAGAACATTTCTAGTAAGTACCAATTCAATTATCATTGAATATAATAATATGGCATCGAAAAAAGTATTTTCTTCTGGCATAATTAGCTAAATTATTAGTTTAGAGATGATAGCCAGTTCAAGGCAACTTAACCCTGTTTTGTATAAATGTACGCATAACAATGTGATAACATTCTTTGGCAGTGTTGGTGAGCGATTGTTGTTACACAATACACAATATCCACTTTAAGTTATAAATCCTTGAGTTTGATGGCTTATGACCTATTTTATAGTATTACAGTATCGGATGACAGTACACTTTTCTGACAGATTCTGTTGTGTCATCCATTTGGCCCCATTACAATGAATTAGGGCGCTGCATTTTTGTTACACAGTTTTTGATTTAGATACTCTAAAAACAGAAATAACTTTGAAAATTGCAACTAATTCTCTAAATTGTAAGTCATTATGACTATGATATATTGTCCTAATCTGATATCGCTGTCTCACAACTGCATAAAAACATTTTTTTTAAACCTGACGCTTATGTTAATCCCTCTGCTCACAGCTGTGTTTGCTGTCTGTGTTTAGTAATCCCTTTAATCTCTCTGACTTTGAACAGGAAGATGGTTGCATAAAAATACATGTTATTTATCAATCTTATTGACATGATGAAGACTAAAAACAGGAATGCTTCTGGTGTTCCTGACAACCAGTGGTTTGCTTGAACTATTTTGAAAATATATGTATATACCCTCATCCATGTGTGGTATGTTGCATTAAAAAAAAATCTGTTTCATTTACTTTTGATAGATAGAAATGGTGTATCAGGACACCTTGAGGAAGGCAAGTGTGGAGACTTCCTAATCCACTAGCACGTTTTTTTTGAAGACTTAGTTTAAATCCTGATCCAACACTTGATTTGTTGGAATTGTTGTTTTACAATGACATCTGTGACTAAGGCATTTCTATCTGCCTAAATAACTATATGACCTCTGTGTATCTGCGGCTTCATTTAAGATGACCGACCCGTGTGAACATGCTTCAATGGCCCAAAATACAGATGTGTGCTTGGTAAAAACAAAAACATATCGTCCAAAAAAAAACCACTAATAGTACTAATTACGTCCGAAAACACTTAGATTAGGAAACCTGCTGCGCTTTTAAAACGATGTAAATTTAAAAACACAAATGTGCCAAAACACATGCATATGAAGAACATGTTCACCAACTTGACAACACATGGGCAGCATTTAGAAAACATTCAACAACTTGACAAAAACGTTGCAAACACAAAACGTTGCAAGAAACTCAAAACACAACGGAAACCAGGTTGACACTAAAAAGTGATGAATACAGCGGGGAAAGGAGGGCTTGTTGTCCGGGAATTGTAAAGTTGTGCAAAATAAATATACTGTATATTATAATACTATAAAGTGCAACATATCTTAAGAGATCCCGTAAATATTCTCTGTCTCCTAATATGTGTATCATTGTTCTTCACAGAAAGAGAATGACGATTCAGGACAGCCTCCTGCACCCCTGGATCAAGGTTGGAGCCTTTTTATTTTCTGTTCAATGTTAAATGTATCCTTTTTCATTCTGTAGCATATTTAAGATGGTCTGGGTTTGTAAGCCGGATGTTGCCAAGCCTCTATTGACTGATTCTTTACCAAATGTGTCTTGCCAAAAATATTCTCACAAACTTGTTTCTCTCGATACATTTCCTTGTGTTTGTGGAATCAGCCAAAAGACACCCAGCAAGCACTGAGCAGGAAGGAGTCGGCTGTCAACATGGAGAAGTTCAAGAAGTTTGCAGCTCGGAGAAAATGGAAAGTAAGTGTTTTATTTATTTCTCAAACTTCTGGAAAAACAAGAACATTGACCCAGTCGCTGATTACATCCCTAAAGCACTACACGTTAAAAGCTCATAAAACCCCTCCTCAGATGTTGTCACTACATCTGCTGCAGCATCGCCATAGCAAACACATTTTCTGCTAGCTTCGCTTCAGCGGTCGTCTCCTTGTCTGTTTCGGTCCGTCACGGCTGACCCAGCTTTGCCTCTTAGCCTGCAAGGAATCAAGGGATTGTTTATCTGCGGTGTTTTGGCGAAGCTGTCATGCCATGTCTCCGTCTTCATGCTCCAGAGCGCCACACTGGAAGCTACTGGCTTTTTCTGTAACCCGTTATTCAACTTTGAGTTTATTTCCCTCCACACGTAAAACTGACAACCAGAACATGACAAAGCATAGATATAAACATTGTTGTTTAAGTGAGATTTAAAAAGGTTTATTGATTTTACGTCAGAAATACTGCAAATAAAGTCTAATTCAAGACATCCATTTCTCAAAAGAACATACAATGATTGCTAGTAGCTTTAACATCAGCTTTTAAATGATTTAGAACATTATCCCTAGCTCAGTTTAATATCTAAGTCATTAAGTCAACCAGGATTAGTGAGATACATTTTAGAGTGCCATTAAATAGATAAATAAATAAAAAGGACATTTTTTTTCTTTTCAGAAACCAATATAGAATAATGTTTAATGTTTGACTAACTATAATAGTTTTGATTTGGGCATTAATAATTTTTGGATGTTGTTGGCCACTAACAGACTGACCTCTGCAAGTAGCCCTTGTTTGTTTCAGATAACTTTATCATATTCAGCATGTTTTACCCGTCTGAATGGATGTTTCAGGTGTGTTTGTACAATTGCCTGCCTCACCTGGTCCTTGAGAAAAAAAGTGCACCAACTCTGTACACCACAACATTCGATTTAACAATGTGTGGCCTGATAAAGAGTCAAGTCACCTAAGAGTGTTAATCACAATGAGCTAAGTAATTAAGGTGAATTTATAGAGCAGAACATTATTCCTGGTCCCTGAACGTGACTTGACATTGACATCCTCCAGTTGTGCTCATTCATGAACTCTATTCTTCTTCTTGTCTTTTCCAGCAATCCGTCCGACTTATCTCCTTATGCAACCGCCTGTCACGCTCCTTCCTGTCCAGAAGCAACATGAGTGTGGCGCGCAGTGAAGACACGTTGGTAAGACCTGGAGATCTGCTTCTGATTTGTGCGTTGACTGTACAACAAGACGTTAAAGGAGGCGACATGCAGCAAAGATCTTGATCATTAGGTTTATCAGGTTTGCAGCAATTAACACCATAAATGCTTCACATTTTGTAAAACTCTTAAATCAGAAACACTTTTATCTCTGCAGTCCTGTCCTTTCATTTATATCATTAACAGGCCAGCTAAATGAGTTTCACATTGCTTTTATTAAAGTGCATTTTACTATTAGGACCCGGAGCTCTCAGTTACAGCTCTGGTATTTCTAACTCGACAATCTCTCTGAGAATCTTGAGCCCCGACATGTAATTGATCTGTTCCTCGTTTCCCACAGGTCAGGTGCTTGTAGAATTGTTGGAATTTCTCTGTGTGCGTAACCTGGTTGAGCTTATTGGAATGTGAGAGGGAAACTTGTGTGACTGTACAAGGCGGTTTGTTTTGCTTTTGTACACAAATGGTGATAGAGAGCTTTATGTGTGTATCTTTACATTGATACCAACTCTTTGAGATGCAAACACTGAGAGAGGCTTAATCATTAACAAGCAGGCCCAGGCCTCTCTCCTCCTCAAAGCAGCAACTTCCTCATGTCACAAGTACGCACAGGTAGAAGTGAGCGCCCCCAGTAGACCTCTAACAGAACTGCAGCAGTACAAGCTTGCTAAAAGATCTTTTGTCTGTATTGGCTAAGCAGATCAAAGGTTAAGTGCTTTACTTAAAGGCTCTACTCAGAGGTGGGTTCAGAACAGCGCATCGAGCACTCTGTACGATTTCAACTAAGAATTTGTTTGCGTTAGCGACTCACAAACATTTCAACAAGGCAATTCAAAGAACTTTAAAACCATCAAGAAATAGTGAAAAATAAACATATTGTGAATTGACATGTTGATTACAACAAAAACAGGCTAAATTAGAATAAGACAATAACACTATTTATTATTCATTGTTTAGGCTATCAGTGTAAATGTGTCAAAGTGTAGGTGAGCAAAAATGTGATATGATTTCAAAACACAATCGGTGACAAGTGGCTACTTCTTTTTTTATTGTGGCTCAATTTATTATGTCTGAATTATAAAATATGTTTATTTCAATCGACTTATCTTTGCAAGACAAAACAATAGCGAGAGAAACTGACAGAGAATTTAATGACTGGGTGCTATGAGAATGTTTTGTGATGTTATCCTGCTAAGGTAGCAAGCTTATAAGGTTTAATGACCTTTTACAAAACATTTTAAAAATAACTTTTTGAGGGACATAAGAGCATGACTCATTCCGAATGCCAGCCCTATTTTCCTTTATTTGTCCGAGACCACATCTGTATTTTCCAGATGTCATTCCCTTCTCCTTAGAAGAAGAAAATCTTGCTTCTTTGTTCATTCCCTACTAAATATAACGCATCACTTATTTATAAAACCCTCCATCTTGCATCACAAATTGCAATTATCAGAAGGTGAAAACCCCTGACGACGCGTTGATAAGCTTTACGGGGACTGTGTGGAAATGGAACCAGCTTTCAGGCTCCTGGGTTCTCACATTACTGAGGATCTCTTCTGGTCTACTAACACCACCACCGTAGTTAAGAAGCTACAGGAGGGACTCCACCTCCCTGAGGATCATCAGAAAAATCAAAGTGCAGGAGAACTTCTCAATCAAGAGTGTGCTGGCATATTGTGTCACTACATGGTATGTCAGTTACTCAGAGATGGATAGGAAAGCTCTTAAGAGGGTCCTCAACACGGGCCAGAAGACCATCGTCTGCTCACTGCCCTCTCTGGAGGAACTGTTCACCCTAAGCTGAAAAAATATTTTATTCAGTGTTTATCGTGTACATTTGTTTTTCTTGTTTGATACGTGTAAATGCAACATCAGGATGGCTATTTTCATTTCCTGGTGAATTTTCCAACAAAGCAAGTCTGTTCTATTTAATCCCCAGCAGGCAGTTTGCTGCTCGTACGTATCTGCGCTATGTCTGCTTCCCTCTCGGGTGGTTTAGTCATGGCTCCCCCAGCAGGGAGGTTATGTCGAGGAATGTAGCGGGAGTGTCATGCTTGGCAGAACAGACCCCACATGAGCCTCTCCTCCTCTCCTTTCTCCACCTCACCTCGCTGCCTTTCTCCTCCTCGTCTCTTTATGCAGCAGAGCGTCACAGCTGATTCCTGTGTCCACCAAACTGAAGGTTATCGGATCACATGTCACAAACAGAATAAAGAAATACCATGATATATTTCAAACCTGAACTGCAGATGCAAAATGAAAGTTTGTTTCCGTGTGTCTTCACGCATGAGAAGGAGATGAAAGAGAGACTTAGGGAGGGGGGAAGCATGTGATGGCAAGAATTCACAGGATTAATGTTTGCAGGATTAGGTCATCATCCTGTGAACAGTAGAACAGTAACTGTCTTTCCCACCACTCTAGGACGAGGAAGACTCCTTTGTGATGAAGGCCATCATCCACGCCATAAACGACGACAACGTGCCCGGCCTGCAGCATCTGCTCAGCTCCCTGAACAGTTACGACGTCAACCAGCCCAACAAGGTGACTATAAATAAAAATACATTATACTCAATGAACCCTGTTTTTTTAATAATGCTTAATCATTTGTGACAAAATATTTCCTTTTTTCCTCCAATTCTCCGAAAATCTGGATTTTTGGAACTAGTCTTTTAAGAAAAGCCATGTCTATAACAGTATGCAGCACAGCTCACTTTCCCACACACACAGACTTCAGTTCAGCGTCGTCACTAAGGTCGCTGATTGGGCGAGCGTCTTTCTATCTGTCAGGAAGTCCAGTGTAACGGCCTCTTTTTAGGGAGAGAATGTGAGTGTTTCTGATCATAAAAGCTAGAAAGCTCTTGAAGCTTGTGATCATGTAAGTCGGTCAAAGATAAGGAGAGACTTTATTTAAAGCTACAGGTGCTTCCCTCCCTTTGTTCGGGCAAGTCTTCTGTCAGCAGTGACAGTGTTGTTTTTCTAAACGCCAACAAATATGGATTAAAGCAGAAAACTAGATTTGGAAATGATTACACGCATCTTTTTTCAATACATATTGACATTTGACTTAAAATGTGGAAGATTATGGAAGCATTACAGCCCTAGCTTAAAGGCCAGAAAATCGACATCTTGCCATTTTCTTTCTCCTTATCGTTTTCCTAAGCTTGTGTTTCCAACTTTTTAAAAACACATCAATACTTTCTAAATATTAAGGACCCTGCAAAAAGAAAATCAGCCTATTTCCCCATATTCTATTGAGTGTAATTATGCTGTCAGATTTAAGTATGCAGCTCCATTCAGCTGATGTTAAATCAACACAAACACATCTTGGTAGCTGAAAACTCAAAAGTACATGTGTGTGGGTGTGCATTGCAGCACGGGACGCCTCCCCTTCTGATTGCTGCCGGCTGTGGAAACGTTCAGATCCTTGAGGTGCTGATGAGGAAAGGTGCAGAGATCCAGGCCAATGACAAGGTAAAGACTGAAATCTGTTAGGACCAATCAGTGAGGCTATGACAGCCCCATGGGGAGACACTTAATAGACATCCATGAAAGGCGTCAGAGCTGCAGTAATGAAGGCAGACAAAATGTGACAGACTGTCATTTTGATTATGACGGGGGCTATCTACACTATTAATACTTGTTATTAGTTATTATGAAAGAACAACATTAGTAATTGAAATGTTTTTGGTGACGGTACCAGAGGGGCAGCAACTAAAGATGTTTCTCTCATAAAAACGTTAAATTCAACAACTCAAAAATGTATATGAATATGTTTCTTTTGAAAATGATGCTTCTTTTATGTGATAGAAGTTGTGTGTATGTGCAAATTACTGACACATCACCACATTTCTAACAGGTTTCTTTTCAACAGTCACTAATAAACAGCAAGTTGAAGAGTGCAGGGCTGGTAGTTTTCCTGGGAAAGCAGGATGCTAGCACATCCTTTAAATGAAAAACATGCTGTGCAGTATTTTAGAAGGATGTGTTCATATCATCGGGCTGCAGACAGATTCCCGGGGAGCGTGATTTTCTTCGTATAGGTCAGGGATAAATCCTGAAATGTTCTCTTTCTCACCTTCAGAGTGGAGCCAACGCTATCTACTACTCAGCGAGACATGGCCACGTGGAGACCCTGAAATTCCTCCATGAAAAGAAATGTCCTCTGGATGTCCAAGATAAGGTGAATCAAGTGCCATTCTTCCTCCCTCTCAAAACACACACGCACGTATACATTCTCACTACTACTCAACATACTCTTGTTATCCATCAGCAATTACTTACACACTCCTACCCATCAAACCTCCTGAGAAGCATTACTTTAATTCTCCGAAATGCCCATGCACACACACACACACAAAATTCACACTCACCACAAGAAGCACCTGGGGAGAAAACCAGTTACTCTGGCATTTTATCAGCTTATTTGCTGTTGCCATAGAAACAGGTCTTGCTGAGAAAGATGGGTTTTGTGTGTGTGTTTGCTTTTGATGCCGGTGTAGCCACAATCACAGAGATGGCTTGGGCAGATGGAATCCTAAAAGCATCTTCCCACAAATTATTTAATTATTTGTTCCCACCGGTGGTGTCTTCTTTTCTCTGCAAACACTGAAGAAGAGGGTCTTTAAAGTTTCATATTACTTTATTACACTTTATCCCCTTAATCACAAGCTGAGGTGGATGTGTGTGACCAATAAATCGTCTAATGGAGCTTCTGTGCTTTTATTAAATCCCCCAAATTAGCTGTAGCATTTTCTCACATCCGGTTCCCCTTTTTCTAAATCAACAGTTTTTTTTAATGTGTTTTTTAGCTAGAGTCCTGAAATAAGATCTGTAGTTAACAATGTTTCACGTTTTGTTCTACGACATAAAATACTTCAGTAAATACCCCACTAGTGTATGTCAAAAGCTTTTGAGTCTTAAAAAAACGACGTTTGCTAACAAGTAACTTAATGAGATTAATAAACGTAATCACGCCGAACATTAGCTGTATCATCACGCTTAAGTATCATAAGTGTGTCTTTGCGACAGATCTTATTTTCTGCAATATTCCAAAATGCAGAAAAGGCCATTGCTTTTGTTAGCATGCATCCATCCTACAAAAAGACTTAATCACTGCAGCACTGTTAGATGCTTTTTGAAGTTGTTCACTTTCCTATCTACAACTCGGCATCTTAGGTTTCATTTCACATAAGCAGCCTCTCTGCTAACAAGCTTCCCCTCTGACCGGCAGCCATAATGTTAAAGCTCATGGATCGATTTCCAAAGTCTGATGTCTGCGCACTCAGGAAGGGAAAATCTAAATGCATTGTTTGAGTGGAAGTTTTTCATCATATCCTTGAAAGTCACCTCTCGGAAGTATTTTTCCACATGAAAGTATTCTTTTTTATTCTCAGTTGTAGTTACTCTGAGACATACATTCACAATAACTGCTGATGTGTTTTTGATGTTAATTCTCTGTTGTGTCCTCCAGTCAGGGGAGACTGCTCTTCACGTGGCGGCGCGCTATGGCAACGTGGATGTGGTGAGCTATCTGTGCACCATCCGAGCCAACCCCGACCTTTCTGACCGGGTAAGCACATCTTCACATACAGCAAAATGACACAATGACTTTTCTTCAACCAAAAGCACCATTTATTCTTTTGCATTCTACGTTTCCAGGAGCAGGAGACCCCGCTGCATTGCGCCTCGTGGCACGGATACTCCCCAGTTGCTCGTGCTCTCTGCCAGGCAGGCTGCCACGTGGACGCTAAGAACCGCGAGGGGGAGAGTCCGCTGCTGACAGCCTCTGCTCGGGGCTTTGCAGACATAGTGGAGTGCCTGGTGGAGCACAAGGCCGATCTAGGGGCGACAGACAAGGTGATCAGAACTCCAACTTATTGTGCTTTAATAGCAATGCGAAGACAATAACCCTGTTTTTTCGCTGATTTCTTCATTAGAAAGATACAATGAGTTGGGCAAATCAAAAAATATTTTATCCCTTTTTCATGTCACGAATCCAGGTTTTTCGATGCCTTAGTCCATCTCAGTGATTCCTCCCATTTGCTTCTTTCAATTATACCCCAAATAAAGATGAATAGATAACCACATTAAGTCCAAGAAGATACAATTGTGTTCCAAAGGGAAAAACAAATAAGAAAAAGACAGGTCGGGACCAATGAAAGACAAACTATTGCGGCTATAGGCAGTCCAAAATAAAAAAAAAGGTCAATAGGTGTTAAGTACAGGAAGATAAACACTTTGACTTGCTCCAACTGTGCTTTACTCCTTCCGTTTCGTTTGACCGTTTATTGCAGGAAAAAACAAGCAAAAATATAATATATCAGATTACCAACTACTTTGAGTGTGATGACGGATGCCATTGATGGTTAAGGATATTGCAGTGGAAAATTGTTGCAGGACTGGGGTATACATTTGCAGTCAACGGAAAGTTTTGCCTCCCGACTCACCCCCTCTGTTTCTATAAAAAGACAGTGAGCATGTAGTGCAGCCAGGTTAAACAACCAATTACTCCACCACAAACTCAAGTGCACGCCCACCACCAATAATACATAACAAATACCACATAATAAATAAAAGCACATCAACCTTAAATGTAGATACCTACACCAACAGTACTTTGACCATGATACTAACTCAATACGGCCTCAAGAGCATTACCAACCTAGAGTTAAAAGGCAGAACATCTGGATGACACACAGATCTGACACGCTGACCATGTCATTGCAACATCCCCAGTTCAACTCTAGCTAGGAATCTTTGTTCTCTGTAACCCTGTTTACTGTTGATCTCTTTCCTGTGTGATCTCTAATAAAGGCAACAATTGTAACCAAAAAAAGAAAGAAGGAAGGGCCTTGAACCTGGTTTAACGAGTCTGAATGCAAACATATTTAATATTGTGAGTCTGGAGGATTTACTTTGTGTGTGTGTGTCCAGGACGGCCACACAGCGCTCCACCTGGCCGTACGGAGGTGTCAGGTTGACGTGGTCCGCTGCCTCCTCAGACACCACTGCCACCTGGACCAGCAGGATCGCCATGGCAACACGCCGCTGCACATTGCATGTAAGGACGGGAACCTGCCCATTGTCACGGCGATATGCAGCGCCAAAGCTGGCCTCGACCTCCCCAATAAGGTGAGGATAAACCAGTGCCCACCACACCAATATAACCTACATATCATTTAAAAAAAGGGTAATTTCACTTACATTTGAGGAAGAAAATGTTTTCTAGCAACATTTTGAGATTTCCACCTCTCAAAGTAATAACATTACATAACATTAATTTTAGCAGAAGAAATGTACTTGGTGGGAATAACTTAGGTTTAGAGTTTTGATGTAAAACAAGCAAATATTTTAAAGGGGCCTTTTCCTTTTCTAAGCCTTGTCTAAGGAGTTTGGGCTGTAACAGCTGCAGAAATATGGCCATGGTTTAGAAATGAGGTGTTTAAACAGCCACAAACCTTTGACCATGTACTGTTAGCTGTTCCATGCAGGTTAAGCTAAAGCTAATCACAGGCCAAACAGAGAAAGCAAAGAGATTAAAGGGATTTCACACACAGCCTGAGGATTGATTGATTGATTGATACATTTTATTTCGAACAAGTAAAATAAATAATTACAAAAACAAAAAATGTTGCAGTGTATAGTCATGTAAGAGAAAACAAAACAAAGTGACATTTACAACAACAACAACAGTATTAGCAACATAAACAGTCCCACATCTAGTGTTCGAAAAGGAGTGAGAAGAAGTATCATTTATTTAATCTCACCCCCTTGACCCTAAATTATTTATTTATAATCTATAAATAATATAATCTATAATCTATAAGGAATGTTTCTTTGTGATCAAATCTAATCTTGACTTGGCTCATACATTTGCCCTTCAATATATTACTTTTAAATTAGATTTAATCTAGGCCTTTTATTGTGGTAGTTGTTGCAATTCAGCTCAGGTTTACCATCTGTGAGCAGGATGTTGAGCTGGAAAGGGTTTTTATTCTGATATTTATAATTATTTTGGTGCACTAGTGTTTTTTAAGGAGCTCTGACAGTACATACCTAGTCTATATTTGACTGAAGATCCCATCTAGCTCCCATCTCTGCCAGGCACGACTTCCCACACAAGTCTGCCTTTTTTTACTTTCTATTTTGGTGCCATCCATTTTAATGTATTCTGCGATGGGATTGCTGTTCTCCAACAATGGTAGCCCACTCATCTCCTTCCGCATACTGAAACATTTCTTTCCCAGAATAGTTCAGGGAAGTGATGTGCATCGAGAGCAGACGGCACTGCCAGGAGATGTTCTGATTTATTCATCATTCTCAGGTTTTTTTTTTTCTAAAGCAGCATATCACACATTGATGACTTGGTGCCTGGATTTGTGTTCACTGTCAGCTGCAGACACTGGGAAGAAAAATGAGAAGGGTGGCATTGGAAATGTCTCCTGTTCTGTTTACAGCAGAATAAAACAGGATGAATGTCAAGTTGTAACAGGAGGGTATTGATTGAAACGCTGCTTTCAAACAAGCTTATTTTCTAGTGGGAATTGATAGTTTTTTTAGGGGGGAGTGTGGGAGAGAAACTCACTCAGGGTACTTTGGGATTGTAGCCTATGCAGACCATTTACATGCACCAAAACATATAAAAACCTGGAAAAGTCATGGAAATTCAAAATGCTAATTCCAGGCCCTGGAAAAGCTATGGAAAACAATATTTTTCCCAAAGGAAATGTAACTAAAGTTGCATCAAATATAATTTATATTTTATCTAATCGCCGAAATAGTAATACTATAATGATAATAAATACTGTATCGTATAGTAATGAAACGTAAAATGGCATTTAACTGTCGAGGTATTTTGCTGGTGAGAGATTTTAGTTGCTTTAGCGTGTAGAAACTACTAAGCCTACTATTTGATTTGTTTTAGATAGGCACAACATGTTTCATATGCAGACCTTATTTTCCTGTTCCATGTTAAAATAAACCATTTTCAGTGGTACCGCTGAGAAAGAGTTCTTTTTTTGGTCATGGAAAATTAGGTAAAGGTCATGGAAAAGTAATTGAAAATCATTGGTGAAAAAGTGTATGAACCCTGATAATAGGACCCCTATGAATCTCTCCTGTGATATTTGTCTCCCTTTTCATCCAGTATGGCAGAACTCCCCTCCACCTGGCGGCGAACAACGGGAGCCTTGAGGTTGTCCGTCATCTCTGCCTTGCTGGAGCTAACATTGACGCCGTCACCAACGTAATTAAGGCTTTTCCCTGTTTCCCTTCACTTTACAGTATTAGTATCTTAACCGTTTATTATAATGTGATCTGAGGAGAGTAGCGATGTGACGTTAGGTCCTGACAATGTTCAAAGTCAGAGTCTGGAATCAATGATTGACACTGTAAACCTCACGTGAAATCTTTAAAGTATTGCAATATCTATCCACATTAAGGTTCCATGCAGGCTTGATTTTCAAAGTCCTAAACAAATCACAAACCACATTTCTTTAAATGCAATCCATAGTGTGTGTGTGAATAACACACACACTATGTACATTTCCCATTCACAAGTCAATAACTCAACTTTGAGTTTATATTTGGAGCTGATGCATTAGCATGTAGAGAGCATTTGCCACCATGATAGATTTGATAATGTTTCCTCTGGGATCTTCTCTCATGGTCGACCAAAATGGAAAAACAACATACATGACAGTATACAAACAGAGAATCTTACTCTCTATTTGTTGAGATAATTGCTTATTTGTTGGGGAGATATCATTTCCTGCTTGAGCAGCAGAGCACGACTTTGCTCCCCCACCCCCCTTAAATAAAGTAGAAAAGCTGCTTTTGAACTTAAACTGGGTTTAATCTGCAGGAATTCATTATTAGCACTGCTGTCCTGATTATCAGCTGCACTTTCTTCTTCTCTAAGATATCTACCTCCTTGGGATTAAAGCTTAAAAGTCTTTTGATTCTGGAATTGCTTTAAACTATTGAATCCTGAGCCTCGCCTTAAATGTCCCTAGAAGTCGACAAAACACTTCTTTCCTCATCATTGGTCCAAAGAAATGAAATATTCCGATTTAAAGCCGCACCATAACATCTTCGTTTTGTATTTCTTTGTGTAATACATTTTCGAAACCAGAAACTGCACACGATTGCCTTGTCTCTTAACAGCTTTATTATGGTTATGGTGACGGTCTTATATCACTCTGATCTGGCAAATAAATATGGGTATCTGGCTCCACTGTCAGATGTAACGCTCAGGGTTTTTACTCTCTCTCTCTCTGCATTCTCTAGTACTTAATATTGTATGACAGCTGATGTGCTATGCATGTTTAATCTGGCAAAAGCACATACTGACATGTATAATTCCTGGTCCAGTGGCCCTGCGGTCAGCAGCGTTTGTTGTTGCGCGGCTGAGGGAGGATAGAGTACATTCAAGGCTCCATTTGTATCAATCCCTCTGTCTTAACTTGTGTCATTGTTCACTGAAAGATTACAAGGCTAGCTCCGTTTGATGGTCCTTCCCGTCCTGATGGTTTCCCAATGATATCCTCAGATGTTACTTGAAAATATTACGAATTGATATTAATTATAGGCTTAACGGAAACGTTTTGAAACAATTGTTCAGGTTTATCAGTGCTTGTTGATTTATAGGGCAATTTCCTTGAAAGAACCACTCAAAAAGTCTAATTCAATATATAATGTTTATTTATATTACTATATATTTTCGGCATGTTGAATGTTATGCACGCCTTCTTTTATGTCATCCTTCCTCTCTTCTTCCTCTGTTGCTCTGGCTTATTATAAATCAACTCAACACTTTTAGAGGATAGATATTATAAAGCAGGGATATTAAAGATGATATCATATTTAGATATTCATATTGTGGCCAGCATAACACCAGCCGGTCACATCATCTGCCTGTCGCCAAGCAGCGCTAGTTATAGTCGTAACACCCTGCCATCTGTAAGAGTGGGTCTTGTGAATGTTCTCACGTTTATCTCACAAAGTGATCAACTATGGGTTAAAGCTGCACTTCATTTACATTCCCATTGCTGACATGTACCTGACCCAAACAAAGTATAGGTCAGTGTTCTCATACTATTAGCCATCATTGTGTAAAACGCCTCACCTCTGGCTAACTCCAGGCTTCTTTTTGTTTTTTACCTCCACTCTGTTTTTCTCATGTGATAACCCTAGATTATTCATTTCTACATATTTGACTCGCACTGTACTTTAAATTGTGATTTAAAACTGCAACTTCAAATAGTAGCTTGTGTTTATATTAATTTAGCAGTTGGTTGGTCAGTTATAGTGCATACTAACATATTATGTCCATTTTATTGTGTGCATTTGATAGTGATACTATTGATGTCTGTCTACTGTTTATGAACTGTTCATTTTCGATTGTATTTGTAACTCTTTTGCAATGCCTTGTTTACATGCTGCTAGTAACAAAACAATTTCCCATTTTGGGATCGTAAAAGTACATCTAATATTAGGTGACCTTTTCGGAGAGGAAAGAGGCTAAGAAATCCTAAGACTTGGAAGAATTCAATCTAGAGAATGTCTTCAGCGAGTATTCTTTATAGATTTTTTTCTAGATAAAACAATCAGTAATGATTTTCATAAGAAACTCAGTTGAACATTGTCAGCGGTCTGCAGCGCTCTGTGGGCGTTTCAGGCTGTCGGTGCTGTTTGTCCCTGTGGAGCCGCAGCCAGAGCCGGACAGTGACAGATGGCCGTGTGACTGAAAGAGACGTGAAACCCACAGAGAATGTGCTGTTTCTGTCAGTGTGAGGAGGGGGAAATGGAGCGAGAGTAACAGGTTAGGGCAGTTGTGGAGCTGGATGGAGAGAATGAAAGTATGCACATATTGTGAGTGTGTGTGTATGTGTGTGTCACTACTGCAATCAATTGTCAATGCTTAAAGATCAACTCCACAATTGTTTCAACTTTAACTGAGCAAAGTCAATCCCGTTTAAATGGCTAAAATGATGTATCAGTTTTTTGTATCTCTAGAGAAACCGTAACTTGAATCCGAGTCATGGTAATTATGAAATCAACTTTCCATTGAAAACATCCCAGGCAACTCTTCGCAGTACGTTGTTTAGTTAGCCGTGTTGTTAAGAGCAGCAAGAGCTAGCCGTTGATTTCGTTAGCTGGTTGGCTAGTTCATCTAGCTGTCACTTTAATTGACCGGAACTTTTTTTAAACTCCTCTTGAGGCTCAATGAGCTGCTACTAGCATAACACATCAGAAACGATTACCGAAGCTGTTGAGATGCATAGTGGGGAGTGTAGCCGCCAAGTGATGACATGTTGAAGAATGTATGGAATTACATTTTGTATCCCTCATTTTTAATCCATATTGTTAGTGGCTGTATATAAGTGATAAGTGCTGCCTTTTGTAGGCTTGTGAAATGTCATCAAAACACTCAGTGTCCATGTACAACAAACAAAATGTGAGGGATTATCTGTTGCACAACATTTCTAGTGCCTATGTTAATCCCCTTTTCTTTTTTTCTCTCAGGATGGAAAGACAGCAGAGGATTTGGCTCATGCTGACCAACATGAACTCATCGTTTCTCTATTGGGAAAGCTTAAAAAGGTAATAGATGTATTCTTTAAATGTTATGGGGGGGAGAGAGAACTCTGTATGATTCAAAACCCAGTTTCACAAACACTCTTCACTCTTTTTGTGTACCAGTGCAGCGACATCTGCAACAGGGGGGTGCCAGAGTCTCGCATCGTCCCATTTTTAGACATTTTGTAGCAGCACTTTTCCCAACACAAGCGGGTAGAATAGATTATAAAAGAAAACAGTATGAAACCGGTTTCTAATTTTAAATAATCAGATACCAGTGATGTTGATTGATTTTAATGTAGTCAGTCCTGAGACCCCAATAGAAATGGTGTTTTTGGAAATATTCTAGTGTTAAACTCAAGTGAGATTTCCTATGGCTATAATTATGGTTATATTAATGTTACAGCTATACAGCAAACATTTGAGGCAAGAGATAGGCAATGCAATAAGTGATTGCTGATTCATATTTGATCTGTTCTGGCTAGTTGGACACTTTGGTCACGAGGTGCGATTGACATTCTGCTAGAGACTTTCAGAAGAGCACTTGGGGAAGCGCAGAGGAATATCATTCTTTTAAAGATAAAAAGTCATTTTTATAAAAGTCAGCAACTGAACTTAAGCCCTATCTGTTTGCACCAGTTCAATCTATTTGTTTGAGTACTTAAAGCCAAAAATTCCCTTCCATTTTCCCAGAAAACCTGCAAAAATGTGCTGTGTGAAAATGTGACAGCAGCAACTGTGAAAAGTCAGCCTGTGCATATGCTCGGCTAAATTAAGACACTTTGGCGCTTTAGAGCCAATTTTCACTTCCCAAGAACCAAGGGAGGAAAAAGAAAAGACTGTTCTCTTCCTGTGACACTTACAGAAAAAACGTATACAAAGTTGTATTCTGCTATTAGTGAATCAAACTGAACACACATTGAAATTAAAACTTTATTTATTGAATGTGTTAACACGACCCAGGTGGGAGTAGGCAGTGCTTTTCATATCCCACGCTACCACTCGCACTGTTCGAGGCCACTTCTGATATATGACTCATCTATTGCATGGGTAAAAAGAAGTGACTTTCATGTTAACAAATATTATCTGTTGAATTGGCAGAATTACAGAAAATAGCTTGCGTTGTTTATATACAGTGTGTTTTATTTTTTGACACGGATAAACTTAGATTAGTGTTTTGATCCGAATGATATTTAAGAGGATCGACCCCAAAAGGGAGTGTTATTCAAAGTAGAAAAATAGATAAATCGCTGTGGATGATTTGCACTTACCTTATGTTACTGTTGCATTTTTCAGCTATCTGACAAGCATAACAAACAACGGACAGATCCCCCTATGTGTGCTGTTTTATTTTTCTAATGTCATGTACAGGGTTATGGTTCGATTACATTTTAAAGGGGCCCTATTATGGTTATTTTGGGTTTCTCTTTCCTGTAGTGTGTTTTTGTGCATGTAAATGGTCTGCAAAGGCTAAAATCCCAAAGTTCCCTCCAGAGGGAGTTTCTCTCCCACAAAGTTGTTGTTCCTCTATGCCCATTATTAGTTTCTCTGGTTTTACTGTTTATAGGTATGTGTTTGAGTTAAATAAATAAAAAATGTCTTCTATAAACTGCTGACAACATTTCTCTGTGTTGGAATTAAACAGACACTGGAATGGCTGCCATACATGTAGAGATTGAGATTTAAGAACAAATTGGAGTGCTCTCTTAATTTTTTTCAGAGTTGTATATTGGATTGACTGACTGTCTCCAAATGACATTTTTAAAAGTCTGTAGTATCAAGTAAAACCTTGATCATGCTACAGTGTGTCTGTTTAAGCTTTTCTCAAAAACACAGTACGCTATGTGGAACAAAAGGTGATAAATTGAAGATTTGTGGAGCTGCTTGACATGAAAACATGTGGGAGTCCATGTCATACAGTAGATCATGTGTTTCTCAATGTGACCTCAAATGTCAGTGGGTTTTAAATGATCTCTTTTCTTCTTATTTGGGGGGTCAGGACAACCACAAGCTAAGCTACATCCAGCAGCTGCGGCCCACTCAGACCGTGCAGCCCAGGATCAAGCTGAAGGTGTTCGGAAACTCCGGAGCCGGGAAGAGCACTCTGTTGGAGTCTCTGAAATGTGGCATCCTGCGCAGCTTCTTCAGGAGGAAGAGGACACGCATGACCAATACAACCCGCCACCCAAACTCCCCGGTCCACTCCAAACCTGCCGGTAGGTGACCACCCGCTCCGCTGAAGCTGTGATAATCCCTCACAAGATTTAAGATTCCACCTGTCAGGGACTGGGATGATGCATCTGACAAAAATACTCCAGAATACTTCATTCTAATCTTTACTTAATGTTTTTTTTCCCTTTTTGACATTTTCAAGTGATTTTGAAGCTTGAAAAACGACAACTGTTTTTGTCACAGTTTGGACACTCATTGAAATCATTTGTTTTTACCATTAATTCAGACATTTTTGTGCAAACATTTTTTTTCAAAGTAACCACGGATAGTTCATTTATGCTCATTAGCATGTCATCCCCCTTTTTCAAATCTTTCTCTAAATGAAAGCGGTGGTTAAAAAATATTTGTTTCTAATAATTGACTGTATAACCCTGGCTGATAAGATGTCATGTATGTTTGTTTATTTATTTATTTATTTATTTATTTATATCTTACCCCCACCCCTTAACTCCCAATCATCCCCTCCCACCCCTTCTTTTAAAAACCATAGAGATACAAGACACATTTATTCATACTGAAAAAGAAAACAAAATACATAAATAAATAAAATAAAAAACAAATAAGTAAATACAAATAGAAAAAAAGGGCAAATACAAAAAAAAAGAAAGTATCAAAAGGTGTTGAAAATATATAAACATATCTCATTTTTCTGCACTTATATTACTTATAGAACTGGTCTACATAGCACCGAAGAGTACATTTAATCTTCTCAAGTTTGAGAAGGAATACCAGGTCCTTAAGCCAAATAGAGGACCGTAGGGGCTTAGGGGATTTGCAACCTAGTAAGATTCTGCGACGAGCTAATAAAGATGCATTTTCCACTATACCAGCTTGTTTGGCAGTCAAAGTGCCAAGGTCTCCTGGAAGCCCAAACAGTAGAATATAGATGCAGGACTTCAATTAAATCCCTACATTCTTAGGAAGGGTACCAAAAACAAAAGCCCAGAATTCCTTTTGATTGTGAAAAAAAAAAGACCAAACGGTATGAGCCAGGTTTGCAGTGCTGTTGCTGCAGCGGTCACATCAATCAACAACATTCAGGTCAATCAAGTCTTGCCTTTTCCAGATGCATACGGTTAAAGATTTGTATTTTTAGTGATTTACAATCATTGTTCAAATTGTCTGAATGATTGGATACATCTCAAAGCGTTTGCAGAAATCAGAACACGAGAATATCTGTCTGCTGCACAGTATTTTGATCATTTATCTGTCTGTGCCTGTGTATAAGCTTTGTGTAGGATTTGTGTTTAATACATCTGACTTTGGTGACGTAAGAGTATCAAAAAGAGAGAAGAGTGAATGGAAACAAGTCAATAACACTCCTCCCCCCTTTCAAGGATCTGCCCCAGGAACATGAAGATGGATGGTCTGAAAGTTAAACAAAGCAAGCACCTGGTTGTAGTTTATTTTCAAAACAAGACACATTTAAAAACTTTCATCGCAGAAAACTTTTCCACACTTTAAACCGTTCACACATCAAAATGAAAGCACTAATCATCTGCACACCGTGGAATCTAACCCACCATCATCCCCTTTACTCGAATAACACTGACTGTAATCTTAAAGAAGAAACTTCTTTACTGCTCCTTCTCCTTAGAAAAGTGTTTTCAATGGATGTGTGTCCTCCCTGAGATATTTAGTGCAGTCCACAAAACACACACACTTGCACTTGCTTTGTTTCAATCCCTCTGTATCTGCACTCTATCTGCCCTCCCTCACACACACACACACACACACACACACACACACACACACTTGATGCTCACTGAGGTAATGCTCAGCTACGTGAGCCAGTGTAGTGTTACCCATCCCATCGTCTATACTATCAGGAAATCTGGGGTTGAAAGAGCTTGTTTTATCCCGTTCTTTGAATTCTAGCTGAACTGCGTGATGGTCTGTATTGACTCTTCAGCGGTCTGTGACGAGAGTCCACAGTGAAACACAGAGAAGCTGAGAGCGAACCAGTGGCTGAATTGGTGTCCATTTGTCTAATTTAAGGCTTCTTTTTAGAACAACTTGCATTTTGTGTCGCTGTCAGCCTGTCGAAAGTCTAGATGTGACCAATGAATGCATATTTACCTTCGTCTAGTATCAATATCTGTAACTTTATGATGCCACTGGACAGAAAACTTAACTTGACATCTGAAACTATTCTGCACTCTGCATCCATCACTGGCCTTTGGTATTTGAGAGGCACTTTTATTCATTATCTGGACAGAAGAGCTGTGAACACAGCTTGATGTTCTTATTAATCCTGTCATATAAAGAGGTGTTGACATATGTGCACCTTTGCATCCCTGAAGTCCAAACCTGCGACAGATGTTCTTATTAATGCGGCCTGACATTAAACCAGAAAACCAATTTAGGATCCTGTCCATTTTTCATGTACTGCAAAAAAAGTCACCCTTTTCCGTTGCCTTCTTATTTTTCCCTTTTTTGGGCGTTCCTTTTGTTTTTTTGTTTTTTTTATGTGACCAATGCAATAGTGCTATGAATTTCACAAGACCTCAACCTGATTTAGCAAGAAACCACACACTGATGTTGAAATCCAGCTGCTGCAGTTCCTCATGGTTGGAAATCTTTCGACTACCAACAGGATTAACTTTGTATGGTTTTGGGTTATAAAACTGTATGAGTATTCCCAAAAAGACGTTTTTGATTTGTAGTTTAAAGCCATAGACAACAAACTGTAGGTGTGGCCCTACAGAGCGTGAAGGAAATCCAAATGTGTTCCCTGCATCTTGAATTTATTCGCAAGTAAACAGCACCCCCGTGTGTTTGCAAATTGACAGTAGTGGATGCAGATCACTTTTCATCATAGTAGGGAGCAAAACATTTTCGACAGATAATAATTATCTGAAATATCTAAAAATAAAATAGTTTTTCTCCCACACACCCTGCCCTCCTGCCTTAAACGTCCCCATTGGACCCCTTTGATTACTTCAATAACATAGTGACATTACTATGTAACACTCGTCTCCAACACATTGTACATAATAGGCTAAGGGCCGGGCTTATAATAAACCATAAAAGCATAATGGGGCCCCTTTAAGACATTTTAAAATATTTAAAGGGCCCATGTCATGCTTTTCCGGTTATTATCCGACCCTTGTGTGTTATGAATGTTTTTATGCATGTAAACGGTATGCAGAGTCAAAACCCTCAAAGTACACCCTGTAGCGAGTAAAACTCTAACACAGAAAATACCTCCGCAAAACGCCTCGTTGGAGATACGTCATTGTCCGGGATGATGTAACCCCGTACCCGGAACGAAATGGACCAATCTGTGGAGCCGTTACGTTACGTCCGCGGAGCCGTTACGTTAAGCCCCCGCTGATTGGTCCAAATTGACCAATCCACGGACTTCCTCACACACACACACTCAGTGCAGGCAGCTCTGCTGATTTCTCCTCCCTGGCTGCAGGCTGATAACAGAGAGTTGGGATCACGGCGAAATTCTCTCTGCAGACCCATTCTCACAGCGTTTATCAACCTTTTTCTTACTCAATATCAAGCCACACTTATTGTTTTTACTTCGGCTGTGAGTTTGTGTGTGCTCAGGATGAGTTTGGCTGTGTTTCGCTATGTATCCTAAACAAGGAAACAACACCTCCACGGAGCTCAGCGCGATTCACAACGTCCCGACCAATCAGAGCACACTGTGCTCACAGGGAGGGTGGGGGCTGGAGCTTTGGGAGCTACAACGAGCCGTTAAAGGCAGAGAGTGAAATTCAGTGAATACACGTAGTTTACAGAGATGCTGTATGAGAAACCAATGTGAGTTTGGAAAAATGCACAGTATAAATCTATTCTAGTATACCTCAACAATGGAATTATGATCAGTGGAAATGGCCATGACACCTCTCCTTTAAATCGTTTTGTATTTACCTGTATTGAATGTCACCAAGATATCATCTAAAATGAGATACAAAATGTATCCATTGAAACAACAGATGAACAGTTTTTTTTTTTTTTTACCAACTTTTTGTACATTTTTCAAATCATCTTCACCAAATGGCACAGACAAACAGAAACAAATTTATTATTTGAATGTGTAATGCATCAAGTCCGTTTTTAAAGGCCAATTACATCTTGATTTCCAAGTTCTCTAAATCTGACCGCGCTGCAGACCGTTAACACGTTCTTTCCCTCTTCCTCTGTTCAGTGTCGGTGAGCATTTCCAACCTGTACCCGGGCTGTGAGAATGTGAGCGTGCGGAGTCGCAGCATGATGTTCGAGCCCAGCCTGACCAAAGGGGTCCTGGAGGTTTTCTCCCCGGTCCACAACGCTCTGTCCACAGCTGACGACCAAGCTACAAAGGCCATCGACATCCAGTACAGCAACATCCACGGTGAGAACCAGCAGTGGAGGGAGTAAACATTTACAAATATTCCACAATAAGTTAAAGTCCTGCATTGAGAATGTGACATCCTGTAAGTAAAAATATGTAGTGGCATACAATATTAACCTCTGACATGTAGTGAAGTAAAAAATACGCAAATAGGCTGAAGTTCTTAACATTTTTACACGTGTACAGTACTTTTACAGGTGGTATCAAATTTACATTTTCAAAATAAAATAACCTTTGCTTGCTGTATTGAACGAGGTAAGCAGGAGTCCTGCTAAAGTCCCGATGAAAAGTGAACTTTATAAACATGCTGCTCACGTCTCTTATTTCCCTCTCTGTAGGTGTGGGGGAGTTCAGTGTGTGGGAGTTTTCGGGGAACCCGGTTTATTACTGCTCCTACGACTACTTTGCTGCCAACGACGCCACGGCGATCCACCTGGTCCTGTTCTCTCTGGAGGAGCCGTACGAGACCCAGCTGGGACACATCACCTACTGGCTGAACCTGCTCAAAGCTCTCAGCCTGCCGCAGGAGAACATCGGTGAATATCAGGAATCCTTTATTCGTCCCACAGCTGGGGAATTAGATCCACAAATTGCTCTCCACAATTTAGACGCAATATTTGAAACCAGATTTAAGCAGAAGCTAAAAAAAGTTACGCAAGTAGTGCAAAGTGAGCTAAAAATAACTTGAGCAAAACACTCATTAGTGCTTTAAATCAGAGCGTAATTTCATTAATAAATAGCTGTCTTTGCCCACTTGAGAATAAAGTATATTTAAAAAACAACTGGATTACAACTATTGATGTAGTAATGTGTAAAACACTTGCGCCTGGTCATGATAGAGGTAATTATAAAAATGTATTTACTTTCCCACTGAGGATAAATTAAGTTTTACCTTATATTTACCTACAATAAATTGTATTTGCTGATTCTATTTTGTGTTATTAATCTGCAAAGTTCTCACATAAATGTAGTGGGGTGAAAAGTACAATGTTTGCTTCTAAAATGTAGTAATGCTTACGTTCAATTACAAAATGATTCAGTGCAGTACTTGAACGAATGTTTGGCTGCCGAACCTGCTGGCAGCTGTCAGATGATCTAGTGTTTGGTTCATACAGTTATTGAGTCAAATGTGAAATGTTCTTTCTGCAGCTTTCGGAGGTCGGACCCAGCAGCCTCTTGCGGTCGTTCTCGTGGCGACGCACGCCGACCTCGCAGACGTCCCCAGAGCGTTCTCCGGAGAGTTCACCTACGACAAGGAGAAAGCTCTGGTCAAGGAAGTCAGGAACAGGTGGGGGCTCAGACCACAGCACGCAATGCCAATGTACTGTATATACAAAAAAACAGCAGTAACCGGACTGCATGCTTAAGTTTTTACGTTGAAACGGGGTAACCTTGTAAGCCATTATCTGCTATTTGAAAATGGCCGAGAGACAAATGTAGATTTCATTCGGACCTGCAGAAAGTTTGTGTCGAAATGCAAATCTACAAACTTAGAATTGAGATCAACAAATGCATTTCCCTTTTACAAACACAAACTGGATTCACAAAGGCCGGATCGAAGGTTGTAAATGTTAGAAAGATATTCACACGTATATCAACTTCATTCATTCACAGATTTGTGTCCGATCTGGGTACATTTGCACAACATTTTTAGTTAAAAAAGAATGTATGCATTTGTGGAAGGTGTTTTACATTTACAGCTAACATTTACACACAGATTCTCAATCTGTTCACTGATAATATTCAGACAAATCTACCTCCATAAATAACTTGAATGCCGCTATCATTAAAAACTTGATGTAATAATGTCAGGTATATTACTTGACTGTTCCCCACCTTTATCTCAGTGCTGCTGTAAACAGATTTGAAATGGTGGTTGTGGTTTTTTGTTTTTCTTCAGATTTGGGGTGGACATGGAGATCAGTGACCAACTGTTTGTGATGGACGCTGGGACCTCAAACTCCAAAGACGTGAAGCTGCTGAGGATTCACCTGCAGGAGCTCCGCGCCAGCATCATCTCTGTGAGCAAACATTTAATGTGTTTGTGTATTTTAAACCACTTACCTTTTTCTCATCTGTTATAATGAATGATCTAAAAGAGACTTGTATTTCCATCAAAGCACTGATTAAAGGGTTTCAAGTTGTTTATTCATTCTAGTTTTTATTGTTTTCAAACACTAACAAGTCAAAACAGCATTGTACATGTACATGCCAACAAAAGGAAAGACACTGCAGCCATTTATACAAATACAATCATTCTTACAAAAAAAACCGAATGCATTTGGAAGACACATTCCCATTCATCAGTTAGTTAGACTGTCCCTCTTAGAAAGTCAGTTAGTAATCCTTGTCGCTTGTTTGATTCCTAATTATTGTCAATTCCTTCCATTTTCCTTCAAATGATTCTTGCCGTCTCAGTCTGTCAGTCTTTCCATTATATTGATTTTCTCTGCGATCTCTTTCCATTGTTCCTGAGTAGGAGGTTCCACCTTGCACCATTTTTTAGTGATCGCGTTTCTGCCAGCTATTAACAATATCTCTTCATACTTTGGACAATTCCTTCTGTAAAATGACCCAGATAAAGTACCATGCACTTCATAAGTTCATCATATCCTAGTGTGTTTTTGCAAATCTTCAATTTCCATACCTTGTAACCATATTAAGCCTTTTGGGAACACAATCTTCACTGCGCTAAAAAAAACATGTGCTCTCCCCCTTCAATTAATTCACAAGACAATCTTATTATTATGTTTCCATTAAATATGACTCAGCATTCAAATCTTTATTGGAAAGAGACTCAATTATTATGAATAAAGCATCAAGTCCAGCCTTAAATTAAATACATCAAAGCTTTCTTCTTTTTTTTGCGGTTAGAGATCTGATAATGACAATCTTGTTTTAAAAAAATTCATTGTAAGTCTAAGGTAGCCAAATACTTTCCCACACTATCATCAGATTTTGTGTATCAGTAATAAACATACAGCAAAAAAATACAAAAGTATTTTCTACAGCCCACTATCTATGTGGGAGGATCGTTGTTGTTGTTGTTGTTGTTGTTGGTTAATATCTGAAGGAAAGCTTTATTCACCTCCCTTCTCCGTCTCTACAGAGCTGTAGTCCCATGACGCTGCTGTCGGAGCGGCTGCTCGCCACCCTGCCGACCTGGAGGAAGCTGAGTGGTCCCAACCAGCTGACGTCATGGCAACAGTTTGTCAGCGACGTGCAGGAGCACATCAACCCTCTGGTCAGCCAGGATCACCTCCGCACGCTGGCCATGCAGCTGCACAGCATGGGGGAGGTGCGTGTAGTTTTTCAGTTTAAAACTAAGATGCACTGTAGGTAGCAACAGGGAGAAGACATGCAAAGTGTTAGGGCTCGAAAAACCAACAACGTCTTCATTTTCAGAGCTAACAAATGAAACAACAATAACCCTACTTGTTAAAATGACATTAGAAAACAAAAACCTTTTTTTATTGGAATCTCTTTTTGGTAAGGATAAAACAAATATCTATTGTTGTTATTGATATAAACAACTACAAATAACAATGATTTATTAAGATGGGACTGGTATCCACTTGTGAGTTCAAAACAGAAATGAAACTTTCAAAATGTGTTGCAATGAGCACGATAAAGGGAATGTTTTATCCAGTTATCTTATTAATATAGTTTAAAAATGCTGTGTTTGATGGTAGTTGTGAGATTAAATCAAAGGTTCTTGTACAATACATCTCATCTCCAGCAGCTGACTGTCCTTTCACCAGACCACCAGCAGGGTGCGCTGTTTGTTTATGAATAAATAAGTCCCAATGCTTTGTTTTCATGTGTAAACAATTACTCTGCAGGGGCCACATGTTTATTTACCTGATGATTCAGCTCAGGAAGCCATGTACCGAGGCTCAAACAATGTTTCTATATATACTAGGTATTCGTATTTCAATTTGTTGTATCTTTATCGATTTGTTTCACTAACATTTCATTTGTATTTATTCCATTCATGGTATGCACAACTTAATGTATAACAATTATTTACAAAACATGTCTCTATAAACACACCATACCCGAAAAGGAGCAGGGAGAAGAAAATAATCTTATATTACCTGACTTTCTAATACATTTCCTCTCCCCTTCCCACAGATCAACATCATGCAGAGTGAGACAGTGCAGGATGTGGTCCTGCTGGAGCCTCGTTGGCTCTGCAGCCACGTCATCGGCAAGCTTCTCTCCATCGAGACGCCCAAGGCCATCCACCACTACAGGGGGCGATACAGGCTGGAGGAGGTGCAGGCTCTGGCTCCTGAGAGCGACGTGGACGAGCTGCTGCAGATCCTGGACGCCATGGACGTGTGCGCCCGCGACGCCACCAACCCCGCCATGGTGGACGTTCCCGCTCTCATCAAGACCAACGGCCTCCACCGCTCCTGGACCGAAGAAGAGGAGGAGGAGTCGCTGATTTACGGCGGCGTGCGTCTCGTCCCTGCGGAGCACCTCACCCCCTTCCCCTGTGGCCTGTTTCACAAACTGCAGGTGAACCTGTGTCGCTGGAGCCACCAGCAGAAGCCCGAGGAGGAGGGGGGCGAGGATTTAGACGGCGATATCCACCTGTGGACCAACGGAGCCAAGGTGAGCCAGGGAGGAGTGGAGGCCATGATCCTGCTGGTCAACCACGGCCAGGGGGTGGAGATTCAGGTGCGTGGGCACGAGTCTGAGCGGGCCAAGTGCTACACCCTGTTGGACACCGCCTGTAGTATAACGGAGAACCTGCTGGCCTCCACGCTCCCCGGACTGCTCACAGCCAAATACTACCTGAGTCCTCAGCAGCTGCGGGAGCACCACGCCCCCATGATGATCTACCAACCCAAAGATTTCCTCCGGGCACAAGTCCAGCGGGAGTCCTCGCTCACCAACACTATGGGCGGCTACCGAGAGAGCTTCAGCAGCATCCTGTCTTTCGGCTGCGCTGAGGTCTACCAGCAGGGGACTCTGGGAACAGACATCCACATATCAGACGTCCCCCTGCTGGCCCGCAGGAAGCTCTGCCGCATGCTGGACCCTCCTGACGCTCTGGGGAAAGACTGGTGCCTGCTGGCCATGAACCTCGGCCTCACAGAGTTGGTGGCCAAACACAGCAACGGGACTCCCAATGGCGCCTCTGAGCTAGACTCTGAGCAGGACTCCCAGCAGGCCGTGCTGCAGCCCAGCCCGACGGCGGCGCTGCTGCAGGAGTGGAGCGGGCGAGCGGACAGCACGGTGGGCGTGCTGATGGCCAAACTGAGGGAGCTCGGCCGCAGGGATGTCGCCGACTTCCTGCTCAAAGCTTCTCCTGTTTTCAGGGTCAACATGGAAGCGCTGGCCAACGGCTACCCCCCCATCTGCAACGGCGGCACGTCGTACAACTCCATCAGCTCCGTCATCTCCCGCTGAACTGAGCGGGGCCGGCTCTCCGTCCTCACCCAAACTGCGGATTGTGTTTAACTTGACGTTTTCCCCCTGAAACAGGACTCGTGTGTGAATGAACATGAAGTGCAATCGTTCAGCTGCTCGCTCCTTAATCACTCCATTAAGTTGCCGTGGGAACCAGATGTCGTGTTTGTGCTCTCCACACCTGTATAGCTGACCCTTCCACTATGAATGTTGTGAAAGAGCTGATTGTCCTGAGCTCCAAAGAGGAACCCTGTGCTTTTGTTCTGTTTCTTAATCTTGTCGTGCTGCTTTTTAAAATCCCTTCTGCTCTCCTGCACACTTAAGACTCACTCGGCTACATTTATCTAGCTATCAACTCGATGTGAAGGGGTGATTTTAAAAGATGGCCGCCTCATGTTCAGACCTTTTCATATCCTACTGAGGACAGGCCGTTTTACTCACTCCATCCGTCATAGTTACAACAAATAATATGACTCTTTCCTTCCTACTGACTTGTTGTTTTGTGACATTTGGGCCGTTCAGCTTAGTGTTTAATAACTTCAAAGCATTTTGTCAGAGTGTGCCTTTGTGGCCTTCTACCTCCCTAAAGAGCACAATAGTCTTGTTATTATAAAATAGCCCTTCTTTCCAATATTTAAAGAACTGTGCCTTGTTGACACTAATAGGAACATTTCAATCAAGTTTTTAAATGAAACCATCCTACATTTGAGACTTGTAAAACGATTAAGGAAAAAAGAAAGCGAGGCTCATTTTACAATGACATTTTGCCGGCATTAAAAAAGCTGAAATCAGATATCTTGCTGTTTTCTCTTTAGTGTTTGGGAGTCGCTGTAGAGATCAAACCTTTTATAAGAGTCAGTGAGGAGACGATGTGGGGTCATTCCTGTTTGATGGATGCTTTTGTGGGTTCCTACAGATTAGCTTTGTGCTGACAATTTATTGTAACGGTCGCATAATCGCCTAAGAAACGTCCTTAAAAGAGCAATTTCATGTGGTATTAACTATAGTGTGACAAACTTGTTTTTAGTTGTTGGAATTTCCCTTGAAAGACTTGCTATTCTGTTCAAACTGTAAGAGAAATCAAATTGCCCTTTTGAGCTAATGTTCAGTTATTATCTTTAGTTTCTCCACCAGCAGGTAAGACTTCAATCTTCACTAATCTGTTTTTTCAATTGATTAAAAACCCAAAGATGTATACCGTACAAGACGCAGAACACCAGCAAATATGTTTCTGTAGCTAGAACCAGTGACTTTTGGGAAATTAGTTTTAACATAGGTTATCGAAACGTGTCCTAGTCTGCTTACTGATTTTGTTTGGTATACTTAATGTTTGTTACTTTCCATCCAAAACAGGCTTTAGATAAATTTGTATTTCTTTGGAGGGATCGCCTTTACTACACATTTTCCTATAATTATTACCAAATTACAAAGACAGTTCTTTCCAGGAACCTTTCAAAGAGTTTACAGTAGAATATTTGCTTTATTGGACATTTTAACCAACTATGGAAGCTGTAAAATAAATTGTTCCTATAAATGTTTTCACTTCCAAGTCTGCTCATTTTCAGTGCACAGAAAGGGACCTTTAGCCATTCCCCCCCCCTAAGTGCATTGTCTTATTGAAGGGTATTGGGCCTTCTACCACCTAAATGTATTTGCTGTAAAGGTAAAGTGACATTTGAAATCCTAATGGCGGACAGGGTGGAGCAGACACTGCTCATCTTCCTTTACTTTAAATAGAGAGTGCCACCACAATGATGGAAACAAATGTTTTCTACTAAAAAGTAATCTATGAAACCCAGTAAACACACCTGAAACGGCACCTTTGTGATGCTTCCTCATCAGGTTTTCTGCATTGCTGACATCAACGTGAAGTAACCGTCCAGTGTCAGATTAGTAAACTCCGTCGAGGTACATTTGAGCGTCACTCGGCCGCGCGTGGCGTCACATCTCCTTTCACTTTCTGTCTTTTTTATAACATGAAGCTGCGGCCCGGCTCGGTCAGCAAAAGCAAAGTAAAAGATGGAATAAAGTTAGTATTGTTAGCTGTAGAAAGGGCCAAAGGCTGCTGGTGACAGAAATGTCGTATCGGTGTAAGCTGGGCGTTTTATAATGTTTGTGATCAGAACAGTTTTTCATGTGTTGATGTTTTGGAAAAGAGTCTTTCATTCTTAAAAATATGTCAATACTGTGTGGCCCTTTTTCAGGACACTGTCACAAGTTGGTAGTAAACAGTTGCGCTGACGTGCCAGAGTGCAGTATTTCCTGTCCGCTTTACTTTCCCAGTGTTACTGTCTGTTTTGCAGAGATAACGCTTTGAATACTTTTTCAAATATAGTACTTCTCTAACTGTATTTGTCTGGGCCTGAACTTGCCAATCCACACAGCAATATCTCCAGCTGTGATGTAAATACTCCCGGCCTGGTTCTTCACTTCCCTTTTCACCCTCTTGGCCTCAATTAGTTGATTCCAATTTCAACAAGGCACACTGAATGTACTGCACATCGCTCCTAAGAATATAAAAACTAATCAAAGATATGCTACAAATGTGCAAAATGTACAAATGTGATTAAATGTCCCAAACTGGTCAGACACATATTTTTACTTACTTTATTTTTCTTTAAAAAGTTTGCCAATGCTGTGTGCCTAGCTAAAACACACTCGTTCATTCCTCTTATTATAGCTTTGTACAGTATACAAGCTGAGAAGTGATGTTTCAGAAAGGGAAGTGAATATTATGTTTTTGTAAAAGCTGGGAATCACTATATTATTATCAACTTTGTCTCCGCTCGGTGTCTTTATTTCCATATGGTTCAGACATAAATGAGTGGATTCAAAAGTATTTGTCTGTATGTTTTTGTTTGATGCTTATTTTCCCACCTTCAGAGACTGCGGTCTAATCGCCACATTGCACACATTGTCTTTTTGTCGCTATTTATGTTACGTTCTTTTAGCATGTCTTGGAATGCCATGTTGTTAGTACTTCTGACACTTTATAGTGTAATACATTTTATAATAAATTCTTTACCTAATGTCATTGTCTCTGTTCTAATTGAAGACATACAATTAGGTAATTTAACAAGTCTGCTCCCTGGTTACCTATCTATAGAAGTCCTTAGTTGAATAAAAGGACAACAACAAAATATTACCACACATGTTTTTCTTCAAGCTTCTTCTATGACTTGCTTTATTTCCAAGTAACAACATCCTGTTTTTATGGGTTTTGTCCCTGTACTGATAAGGTTTTAGAAGACATTGACTTTATATTTGTTATCTCGGTGAGATGCAATGTACTGTTTAACTGTTAGGTGTGTGGAATATAGTGGAAGTGAAGCAGTTTCACACTATTAAATATAGATTTTTGGTTTTATCGTCAAATGAGTGTATTAAATGTGTTTTTCTTTTTCGTTTAAGGACAAATTATGCCAGTGGGGTGTTCCAGGTGCAATTAGTTTATTTTAAGGATATTTCCTCCGAAAGAGTGTCATTATCATATTACCAGGATTGTATGTTTCATCCCATTTTTTATTTATTAAAGAAAATATTACTCTAGGGCTCAATTAAAGGTAGGATAGGTAAGTTTGAGAAACCAGCTCGAGATCGCTAGAATTTGAAAATACACAACCGGAGAAAATCTGCCACTTCCTTATAGAGCCCCTCCTCCAACACACACGAACGCGCACATGACCAATGAGGGCACGAGATAAGTTTGTGCACAGATGGAAGGCTGACAGGCAGGTAGGCCATCCAGTTATTTTAGCCGGGCCGGCTAAAATGATTGGTCGTGCTTTTTACAGTACTACGGCTTCCACAGATGAATTTTTTTTATGGATTTTTTGTCAAAGCACTTAAGATATTCATTGCTATCGGGATGTTAAGAGCATTCCATGGAATATAACAAAAAGTGTTTCTCGAGCCGGTTTCTCAAACTTACCTACCCTACCTTTAAAGATTAAAAACCCTGATCATTTTTGTACCAGTGTTACATAAAGTAAATTCCATTTGTATGTAGTGTTAGAAAATAGTCTATGCTTTTACTTAAGCAACGACTTAAACCAAGATAATAGAGATATTAAAAGGATTTAAGTGTATGTTTAAAGGACGTCCTCACTTCTTATGATTTCAAATCTCTTTGGAGAGTCCGGGTCAGGTGCATGTCTTCTAAGCGTTACCTTTATTTGTCCTCCAACAGATTCCAGGCTGTGTTATTCACACGTCTCTGAGTTCATTGTGGAGCTGCAGGAAGTCGACCCTCGGCCCACACAAACACACACTCACATGACTGGATTTGTCTCAACTTGTTTCAAATGCTGACAGTGTAGACTGCCTTTCAAAACAATTTGTACAGAGAAAGGTAAATAGAGCAGAAGGCCTGATGATTAAATCACGTGTTTCTGGATTAGTTTGAATCTTACAAAACAGAATTATAGACAGATTTGGTGATTATTATTTGTTTTGCTTCATAAGCCCGATTCAGCACAATCAACACCTTCAAAGTGATGCAGGCTTAATTCCCCATTCAATGTGTTTTTAAGCTGTTTTGAAATGAAAGTAAAAATGAAATTTGAACTTAAATAAGTTAATAAATACCAACATTTTTCTTTAAAAAAAAAATAGTTTGAACCACTACCACTCACCTTTCAATCACATTTACAAAAAAAGCATTAATTTCCTAACTGTGCCTGTACAATAAGTTGAATAAGAAATACATATTCACGTTTCAAAATGAGCACTTTTTTCATGTTTTGGAATCGGTTTGGCCTACTTAAACAAACGGCAGTGCACACCAACAAGAAATACTGAAGATACTCAAAAATAATAAAGAAATATTGAGATATTGATATTTCCATTGCTCAAAAAAGTATAAAAGTAAAACGAGTCATTGTTTCATCTTAAACATGAAATAGTGCAGTTATCAAATAGGAATACAAAATATATCCTATACGGTAAAATAATATAATGGTACATTTAATAAAATAAGAAGTAAATGAACTGAAATGAAACTGATGTAGAATGTAGCATAGCAGACTGCACAAACATGTATAAGTACTCGTAAGTACACACTATAAATACATTTGTGAGGTAATGCCAAGCTTTCTCAATTTAAAGAAAAACCGGTTGGGTTTAATTCCTGTCAGTCTAGGGAGGTTTACTGTCAACACAGCATAGCTTTTAATCTGCTTGCCTTCCTTAGCATTGTGAAGAACACTCACTCTTTATCTTAATGCAAATACCTCATGTATCAACAATGTTAACTAACTGCTCATTAGAGGCTGTGATGTAAAGAAAAAACAACATGGAGGGATATTGACTGGTGTGTAGACATAATGGTCATTCAACTCTGTGTTTGTTTGTGTCTGAATGTGAAGACCACAGACCGCGGCTGATAACCTTCTTTAGTTTAGCTAGCATCCTAATCTTAGGAATGTATTAATCAATCAATCAATCAAGTTTTATTTATAAAGCAATACCTCATGTATCAACAATGTTAACTAACTGCTTATTAGAGGCTGTGATGTAAAGAAAAAACAACATGGAGGGATATTGACTGGTGTGTAGACATGTTGGTCATTCAACTCTGTGTTTGTTTGTGTCTGAATGTGAAGACCACAGACTGCGGCTGATAACCTTCTTTAGTTTAGCTAGCATCCTAATCTTAGGAATGTATTAATCAATCAATCAATCAAGTTTTATTTATAAAGCACATTTAAAAGCGATTTTTGGTCGAGCCAAAGTGCTGTACATGTAATAAAAACACATTACTACAATCACAATAAAAGACAATAAATTACAACAGATATATATAAAAAAAAAAAAAAAAATTTAAATTTAAAAATGTATGATATGGTAGCAATTGTCTGAGTTTACCAGCAGCCTGTAACAGTTAAGATAAACTGAATATTCATACGTTTCTTTAAAAAAATAAGGAAATTAGCAATAAAACTAAGCAGGGGCATTGTCAGAATTGTCAATTTAGCGACTTTCTTGTAAATGTGGCTACTTTTAAAGCTAGTGCTGCTAGCTACTTTCACTGAAAGAGAGATTGCAACAACAGGCTGGGTATTTGTTTGGACACTTTTAGAAATCTAGCATACTCAGCTGTGCAAACAATCATTTAACATTCTACTAAACATAGCCTACTGTTCTTTTTGTCAAGACTTGAAGGAGAAGATACCACTGTTCAAATATTTGAAAGATAAGAAGGAATTTCGCCTAGCTTAGCATAAAGACTTAAAAATAGCCAGCCTACTTTATAAAACTTAGAATATTAACTATAACTTGAATGCTTATACAGGGATTTATATTTAGGCCAATGTGATAAAGTAAATATATTATTAATTGAAAATGATATAAGTATCATACTCAATACATTGAATGCTAGTGCTACATCTAAACAGTGACACAATGTGACACGAGTCAGTCATTATGTCACTGTAATGCATCACATGTTTATGTTGTAACCGGTGCATGATGTTCCAATATTTCCACTGCATCATATTTTACACAAGCTAAAAAAGAAACATAATTGGCAGAAATGAGAGAGCAGACATGCATCCTCAGCAGCTGATGTGTAACTGGATCAACATGACAATGGTTGACGAGAACTTCCTGTGTGAATATGCAAGTATACTCAGTTATATATTATAGAGTCAGCTTAACACCAGATTAGAGCATCTTGGATGTCTCTGATGAGTCAGTGGTGTCAGCCGAGGTTGAAGCATTCACATCCATTTTGTGTTAATTGATGAGGGAAGCACAAGCTTTATCAGCATAGTGTTAAAATACTCATTTGTAGAATATTTGGCTTTATTTCAACTGATGCAAATGTATGTGTTTCGTTACATTTAAAACAAATCCGTGTACATTATAGTCTGTTTTAAATCTGCAAAGTAACTATAATGTCAGATAAATACAATGTAGTAAAAAAGATTCCCTCTGAAATGTAGCAGAAGAAGTAATAACTATTATTAAAATTAGGTCAAATATTATTTACTTAATTGTGCAGTACTTTTGTAAATAGTTACTCTACACACCAATGGTTGTGAGTAGGTCCAGTCTGTAGAATAAAAAGCCTTATATCAATATTCATTTAAAAAAACTCAAAACTCTACTTAGGCAGTACAAAGTAGAATACTTTAGTACATTTACTCTAGATTAGGTAGAGTAAATGTACTTGCTTACTTTCTACATCTAATGTCAGATTATTTCATGAATAAGAAGTGTTCACACAACAAAAGGTTTAGTTCCGAATGCATAAACAACTCGGCCTAATCAGAGTTTCACAATCTTTATCAACCACATGATCAACTCAGACTTTGTTCCAGCAAGTTCATGTAAGTCTTGCATGTTCATTCAATCCCATTGTTATAAAAATGCAAACATCGGCCATCACTAATAGTATTGAACATCTTATTTAACCTTATTGAGTAATACATTTTAATTTCACTGCCATCCTTCAAAAACACAGCTTTGTCTGAGACATAATCAACCAAAAGTATGACATAATGTGTCGCCTTATCTTTGTAGTTTGATTGCACATTTGGCTGCTTTACTTTGATTTTATAGTTCTGCTGTTGTTGAAACTTCAGTATTAATGCTGGAGTTGAAGGTAAAGATAGGCTTATTATCAATCTCCTTCCTATCAATTATTTAGGAGTAGCCGTAGGCCTACTGTTTTGCAGTAGTTGTGTTATGAACTGTATACAAGTGGTAGAAACAGACTTATTTATTCAATTTCAGCTGTCACAACAATACTTCCACTGTTTGAAGAGTTTTTCATGTACATGCAAACATGTTAAAGGAAGATAAGAAACCTGGTAATGAAACCGATTGCCAAAAGGTGTCTTCAGGAGAAATCTAGTTGGGAAAATCTGCATTCATCTAAGCCTATACTCGAATAACCAAAACTACTGCATAAAGCAACATGCATGTGAACACACTGAGGAGAACACAAATAGGGATTTAGAATTTTAAATTATTTGAACAGTTTGTTTACTTCGTAAGCTTGTCGAAAAGCTGATTTGATTAGGCCTACAAAAAAGGGTCTTTGCTTCACCTATATTTGTATACGTGTCCATAAATATATATTGAATGGTCCATGACATAACTTAGGTTCAAAGAAAAAACCCTGAGTTAATATAAATTGTTTTCAGCTGCAACAATCCAACAGGAATTGTTGTTCTCTTTTCCAGAGAAAGGGAATCACGTGCTTCCAAAGATGACGTTGCAGGTCGGGGGCGGGTGTGGTCATAGGAGGGGACCAATCACAGAGCTTCCACTCAGGCCTTTATAAACTTTGTGTACCTCCACCAAAGGACAATTTCTTCGTCGTCTTCAACTGTTGTCGTGAATATACAGTAAGTGCTATAATTATTCGTTAGACTTGCTTTCTGATATTAGCATATTAAACACCTGATGGTTATACTTGCTTTAAAGCAAGCATATAGATGAATATTACTGTTTATTCTGGATTTTTTTCCGTCGTTTAATCCCAGAAAAAAACACCCAAGTGTATGTTTGAATGAATGTCGACTTGATAGCATCTTCATTTTATTTATTTTTTAAAACACTAACATGTTTATCTGCCAGCCTTTGCTATGTTGTTTCATTCGGCTGTCTTTGTCTTCGTCTTCTAGCTCCACTATAGCCTAAAGCAGCCATTACTAGTGTTGTTCCTGCGGTTTAAAAGAACATCCACCAGCACCGGGTTTCGTTGGAAGAAACCGCTCTCTGCCAGCTACCGGTTATAGTTTTTCCTTTTCCTTTTCCTTTATCATTTGGTGGTAGTAGTTTCGATTTCCTGGTCGGGTTATTGGCTCTCGGCCACCGCAGCAGATCCCGTGATAGCGAACAAAACAAAAACAGGTTCGCTGTGTGGTCGGAATGTGGCGAAGTTTCTGCTCCCTATTTTGAAGGAAAACATCCCCAAACAACATATTCTATCTAACAGTCACTATTAAACAAGTATAGGGGTCATTCGGTCTCAAATATCTTATTTTGCCTGATAATTATCGAGTCTTTGAGCCGAGCCGTCGGGAAATGAGGCACTGTCGGGAATGTGTACTGCAGCTTTAATGCGGCTGTGGACAAACTGTACCACAGACTAATGGATGCATGACGCACAAAAAAAAAGTGGATTTCGCGGCATGACTTAACGCTTTTCCTAACGATATTCAGTTGTTGGTAATGGATTATGTTACCCGGGAGAATCAATGATTAACCTTCCTTGGAAATTGTTTGTTTGTTTCCCAGTAAGAAGCAACAATGCTGCCTCTCGCCGTGTTGGCCGTGTGCCTCAGCGCCACCCTCTCTGCCCCCAGCCTGGACCCGAGACTGGACGACCACTGGAACCTGTGGAAGAACTGGCACAGTAAAAACTATCATGAGGTGAGGAATTTTTTTATTTAAGTTGCTTTTAGTTTGCCATTTGCCACAAACAAAATTCTGAATGTTTTTTCTCCTTTGTTTGTAGAAGGAGGAGGGCTGGAGGAGAATGGTATGGGAGAAGAACCTGAATAAGATCGAGCTGCACAACCTGGAGCACTCCATGGGAACACACTCCTACCGCCTGGGCATGAACCACTTCGGAGACATGGTGAGCCCACAGTTTGGACACATAACTTACTTTAGAACGCATATCGGGGATTTTATAGGGCCTGGAAAACAAAGAAGCACGGAAAACTGATTCAATAACAAGAGGCGTTGAGAACATTTGCCCTCCAAATATAGACGGGTGATGCCGTAAATCAATTGTATTGTCATAAAACATTGTATATATTAAACTCATGTCCAAATATACACACCTCCAGTAATAGAGTGGCGAAGTCACGCCCATCTACTTCCGCCCCATGGGACCTTATTTCGGAAAAATAATGTATTGAAGTCAATGGAGAGAGAAAACTTATCTTTCGATCCCGTTTGAATTGTGCCATGAATTACACATATGATGTTTGTCAATCTTAAAAAATAATTTCCATGTCAAAAAAAGTCACAGTTTGTCGTAAAACTGTTGAAATATAAGACTGAAAAATACGTAACTAGAAAGACTACAAATCCCAGAGTCGCGTAAGTGATGTCACAATTGTTTTCCTCCACTAAGATCTAAGATCAGCGCCATATAGATATAATCTATCTATATGGCGCTGGCTAAGATAAGATAACTTTAACAAGATGCCTGTGTGCTTAGTACCAGGTTGTTATTATACCAGCAATGGGTCTTGCTCGTTCTTTCGCTTGCCGTCTGATGAAAGGACCAGGAGTACTCTGGATCAAGCTAGCTAGTAGCTAGCACGTTAGTTAGCATTACAGCCTTGTCATTTTTATTAGCCTTAACATGAAGTAACATTAAGTAACCCGAAATGTTAAACAGTAAGAGTAGTAGTCATATTTCGTGAACCCTTTGAAGAGTACTGTCACCAGTGTGATCATTCTATAATACACAATTTAAGCCCGGGGGAGAAATGCTAACGCTAGCGATCTTCTCTACTTCATGCTATCTGCACAAATGGTTGACATTAAACATTAAAAAGACCAGGCAGTTCAGAGAGAATCAAAGGAAGGCAGGCAGGCAGCTTTGCATGACATTCTTCAGGACGTGTTTCATTGTGGTGATAGTGAGGGTAGTCTATCGTTTTGTTGACAAGACAGTAGTGACGGCCATCTTGGTGACGTGTGTTGTTGACCAGAGATGTAGTTCATTGAGCGTTTCACACAAACAAATGTGTTACTTCACAGTTTTAAGACACATTTTTTTTTTTTTTGACTTGCAAAATTATCTTTTAAATTGACAAACATCATATGTGTAATTCGTGGCACAATTCAAACGGGATCGAAATATAATCTTTCTCTCTCAATTGACTTCAATACATAATTTTTCCGAAATAAGGTCCCATGGAGGTCCACCGGAAGGGGAGGGACTTCGCCACTCTATAACATATTGGATGTGTGGGACAAAGGCATGCTAAGATGAAAAATAAAATAGGGAAAAAACTTGGCATATGGCATTAAACACACTGTTGTTTTTATGAAACCGGATGATGACAGGACACAAAACTATAGTTGGAGATACCAATGACAATAATTGCAAAAAATGCATCCACTTTAGCACTAAAATATACTTTTTGCTATAGCTATAAACACAAACAATCATAGACCACAGCTTTTCTATTTTCAAGTCTTTTTGTTGGAGTAACTCAGCTTCATTTACTCAGTTAATGTTCTCTTTCTACAGACTCACGAGGAGTTCAGGCAGATCATGAACGGCTACAAGCGCAAAGCGGAGAGAAAGGTGAAGGGGTCCCTGTTCATGGAGCCCAACTTCCTGGAAGCCCCCCGCTCTGTGGACTGGAGGGAAAAGGGCTACGTCACTCCCGTTAAGGACCAGGTAATAACCTCTTTATATCTCGCCGGCTCACACAGCCACACCTGGTGGCTTATAAAGGTGCAGCTATGTGTTTGCAAGGAGGTCAAATCTAGAAAATATTTTCCGGTAACACTGTGTTAGCAAAATCTGACTCGGGTATAGATATTTGGGATAATTTATGAACTACCGTTAAGACAAAAACAACTCTTAGTGATACACTTTTTTCCAAGAACAGATACACCATCTGTTAATCAGGCAAATCAATGGCTCTGTTTTAAAAAGAAAAGTCACATTTGGACTGAAATGTCATTGATTTTAAGCCTTTATTGTTACATAACTGACATTGATGAAAAAAAACATGCATATGGCCAATTGTTGTTGCAGGAAAAAGCTTGTGTCAAAACACACACATGCTCATTTTTGTATCTTTGTTAGCACTGCAGGAGATACACACACTCGTATCAGCTGTTGGAAACATTTGGTAAACAGAATTACGTAATGTGTGAATTTGAACAGCTTCATGGTTACGGATTTGCTTGTTGGAAGAAAAAAAGGGCACCCTGTCCACTACTTGCTCGAACAGGGAGATAAGAGGGCCACTTGCATGTTGTTTTGGTTATCTAGCGTCACACACACACACACACACTCCTCTGCCGCCCTGAGTGTACAGTCTGTTCTCTCTGCTCACCCCCTGCAAATACATTAACACTCTGTAAGCTGAAACCGGTCCTACCAGCTCCCTGTAAACTGTAATCATATACATTAGGCCAAAGTACTGGAGTGCAGCTTCCAATACAATGTTATCTATAAAAGAGAAGTGTCCGGAATCAGGGAGATAAAGTGCATAACCAGGAACAGAATGGCTCACACAAGTACAACACAATCAAATGACTCAAATTTAAAACATGATGCAATATGCTAACTTCAAAAATCATATTGGTCTGTCCTGAAGGTGATGGTAATAAAGTCAGAGTTATTTTAAATAAGAAACTGTCACAACTGTTTGGCGAATCCAGAGGGATATATGTAAGGAAACTGATTTCTAAACTTCTTCTTTCTGTCTGTGTCTTTATGTTAAAACGTATTATGTCTCAACCACAATCGCACAAAGCTAATAAAAGATGGCACGTATTAACAGTTAACAGACTCCCTAACAAAGTGTCTACACTGTCCAATGCTTCCGGGACACACAGAAGAGAACAAAAGTAACAAAATAGCCAACATCAGAAAGGGATGCATGCTTTTTTTTTAAACACAAAAACATGTACAGGTGCCTTTTTAACTCTGTAGTCAGATCTTTAAGGCAAAGGAGATGAACTGATCCTGTGTCTGTGTCCCAGGGTAATTGTGGCTCCTGCTGGGCCTTCAGCACCACCGGAGCTCTGGAGGGTCAGATCTTCAGGAAGACGGGCAAGCTGGTGTCTCTGAGCGAGCAGAACCTGGTGGACTGCTCCAGACCGGAGGGCAACGAGGGCTGCAACGGGGGTCTGATGGACCAGGCCTTCCAGTACGTCCAGGACAACAGCGGCCTGGACTCCGAGGACTCCTACCCCTACCTGGGGACGGTACGTGTCTCTATCAAGTCACCAAAAAGTCCCATTTCAAAGTGTAGAAAACGTTTTGCCGCTGTGTAGGGCTGTGTATTAACTGATTTTCGAAGATGATAAAGTAACACACAGTTGTAATAATTGCACTGTCCATTAATGAACACTTATTATAATAATAGTAATAATAATTTAAAAAAAAAACGTTTATTTAGCACCTGTCACAGAAATTAAATTCACGAAGTGCTTCACAAGAAAAAAGAAAAAACATGAAGACAAATAAAACATGTGCCAGGAGTGAATCGTAATTACTCCCCCATAAACATGATTTTTCCTCCTTGGAATTGGCATTAGAAAAGTGTTTAAAAAGTCTTAAATATAAGTGAAGAAGGCACAAAGACGAAGGATGCTACCTAAATATAGATATAAAACTAATTATTTAATTTGCTATAATAAAGTGATTTGCATTTAGGCTAGGAATATACCTTTTCAAACCAACTATTTGATTGGTTGCAGATGAATCATTGAATCCATGAATAGCTCTGCATTACACGCACAGAGTTTGAATAGGGGGACGTGTTTTGGATTCAGGAGGTCTGTGTTGATACCTGCTAACGCTCCTCCTCCTCTTCTTCTGCAGGACGACAAGCCGTGCCACTACGACCCTTCGTTCAACGCTGCCAACGACACAGGCTTCGTGGACATCCCCACCGGTAAGGAGCACGCGCTGATGAAGGCCGTGGCCTCCGTGGGGCCCGTCTCTGTCGCCATCGACGCCGGCCACGAGTCCTTCCAGTTCTACCAATCTGGTATGTAACAAGCCTTTTCTGTTGGTATCCCTCGCCTCTCTTTAAGCAAGTATAAATGAAACTCACTGGGCTTGTGTTTTTAGGAATCTACTACGACAAGGAGTGCAGCAGCGAGGAGCTGGACCACGGCGTGCTGGTGGTGGGTTACGGATTTCAGGGAGAAGATGTTGACGGAAATAAATTCTGGATTGTAAAGAACAGGTCAGTGGAAACTCATTTTCTCCCAACAGTGCAGAGAATCAGTCTGCTGCTTTTGTTAGTGCTACCTGAAGAAAAAGTGGCGCTAAGACAATGTTTATCTGCTTACAAAGATATGTTATACTGTGCCTGTAGATGGATTTCAATACTCTTTCTGTTTTGGAACTATTTATATTATTTAGGGGTTGTCGAGTCCTAAAAGGCTTAAAATAAATATGTTTTTTATTTTAGTCTTGAATCATTAATAAAAAAAAGCTATTCTCGCAAAAACATGATTTTTCACATCCTACATGGGTTGAGAACTTTTACTACTTAGAGTATATTTAAAGAGTTTACATCTTTTCGTTTTGGTGGTCAAAACTGAATACATTTGACCTCCAGTCAGCATTTTCATTAAATTTGATAGGGTTTTTATCTCAAACTCGTCAATTTTGATTAGTTGTTTGTTTATAACGGAAATATTAAAACATGAATTTAACCGTTTAAGGCAAATGAGACCTCCCTCTGAGGCTAGCTGGTTATGTTTTTAATTTGATTTCTCTAAAAGCTTCCAATCCAAACTATGAAACTCATTTCCTGTCCTTTTTGTTTGTGTTGTTGCAGCTGGGGTGAAGGCTGGGGAGACAAAGGCTTCATCATGATGGCTAAAGACAGGAAGAACCTCTGTGGCATAGCGACAGCAGCCAGCTATCCAATGGTCTAACGTTAGCTGCTCTTCGTGGCTCCTTAGTGTTTTTTTTATTGCAATAGTTTGGTTGGAGGCGGCGGCGAGGCTTCAGTCACAGCGACAATAACCGCAGGAGATTCTGCGACTGTTAATCAAACACTGTTTGTTGTTTTTAGGGAAATGGCGCCATTTTTCTGGCTGGTTTTGTGCCACTTTTATTTTTGTCCAAAACTAATTTTTGTTTGGTGTTTTTATTATTTGTAAATATGTGTATGTTACTTGGTAAGTGATGCATAAAAACTTGCTGCGGTCATTGTAAATGTTTTTTTTTCTACTTTTACTTTGATCAATTAAAAGTTGTGAAACACTAGACGGTTTTCTGGACGTTTTTAAATGTAATTTGTATTTTTAATGTCTTATTTCAAGACATGGTTTTAGCTGATTTTCTTAAATGACAAATAAGAAACAACTGCCTTAAAGGGGCCTATTTTGGGTTATATTAGCCTTTGGGCATGTACATGGCTCTGGTTTCAGACAGAGGGTGAAAAGAGGTGCCGTATGAGACAAATAAAAAATGTCACAGTAGTAGAGGCACGAAATGCAACTAGAAAAGGCTTGCGAATGCTGTAAACTTTGAATATTTGTGGCTGAAAATGCAGAAAAAGCTGAATATTTTATTAGCTGAATGGTAGCTGCTTTTAGCTACAAAAACCAAGTAAGTGTGTTGCTGAACTTAGCGGAGAAATGCAGAAAATGCAGTGAAATGATTTGAATCAAATTGTTACAGCTCAAATGCATTGCAATGACTTTGTTGAAAACTTGAAAGTGAAATGTTCAACTGGAAGAGTAGGAAAAATAGTGAAGAAGCTTAATATTTCAAAGAAAAGGTATAAACAATAAAATGTATAGCCTCAATGTCCTGAAATAGCTGAATAATTTAATAGTTGAATGGTTTATAGCTGAAAGTAGGCTTAAGGAGTTAGATATGAAATGTAAGTAGTAGTAAATTATTAAGAAGAGAAAAGAAAGTAAAAAGGCAGAATATTTTAACTGCAAACTTTTGAACTAACTTGATGGCGAGTGATCTGTCACCATGGCAACGGAATTTGATGAAACCCCATAATACGCTTAGATGTGTTGATGGCTGCATCGTTCCCAAACCTGTGAAGTTTTGGGCCGTTTTCAGCATGTTTCACTGAAGTTATGAGAAAACAGTGTTTCATGGTTAGCATTGTGTTGCCATGGCAACGGCATTTGAAGAAATCTCAAAACTGTCCCATAGATGTCTTCACGGCTGGACTGTTAGCACACATGTGAAGTTTGAGCACTTGTTGACAATTTTCATAGGAGTTATAGCAATATCGTGTTTTATGGCGAGGGATGCGTTGCCATGGCAACAGCTTTTGAGGAAAACTCACTATTGGCACATAGACATGTTGAGGGCTGGACCATTAACCATTATCTGAAGTCTGCTGCTGTTTTGACCCTTTTCATAGGCGTTACGACGACATCTTGTTTTATGGCGAGGGATGCGTTTCCATGGAAACGGCATATTTTGAGATCTCAGATTTGGCTTAGAGCTGTTGAGGCATGGACCGGTGATATACAAGCGAAGTTTGGGGGACGATCGGACCATGTCCATTGGAGTTACAGCGACATCGTGTATCATCACGAGGGATGCGTTTCCATGGAAACGGCATATGATGACACCCCATAATTGACGTAGAGCTGTTGAGGGCAGGACCATTAACCAATATCTGAAGTCTGCTGCTAGGAGCATGTCAGTTGGAGTTATGACATCATCGTGTTCCATGACACAGGTGTTTATATTTGAGCTAACGACGACAGCTGTGTGTGTGTCCAGAGATCAAAGGTTTCCATGGTGATGTGCAGTAATCAGTCAGAGGAGAGTCTTTCCATTGTTCTGAATGAGAGATAAACCTCTTGCATTTCTAACTTTTGTTGAAAAAATAATAATACAAACCTCCAGTCTGTCTGTGGGCGTGTCTGCTCTGACTAGATGATGTCACTCAGGTGTGTGGGCCCAATCTGCCCAGCAACACCATGGTTACCAACTGCAGTACTGAGTGCCATTAAGAATGCATTGCGGATTATATCTGACAATTTTGCCACCTATTCAAAAACTATGGCTCCTATAAATAAATGACCAGAAAGTGAGCATCAGGGAACCCCAATGAACTGATATATGTTTGTTTTTTGGGTTTTGTGTGTCAAATGTGAAGATGGGAGCAGTTTGTCTAAAGTTGACTTCTCTCTGTTCTGTAGAAAGTTCCGGTCAAATTTAACATGGGAGTCTATTTGAAGTTAGGTGGACTTTTTGTCACTCAGATCACTATTGGGCCAGAACGGTGGGTCCGTTTGATATGATGAAGGCAATTGAGCAGGCCAGACTAATTATGTTCCTGAAATCTTTTGAAATTATTTGAATAGAGTGTATATTTTGGCTCTGAGAGCAGTTTTAAAATATTTTTTCCGAAGATTTTTAAGACTCTCTACACTCTGTGATGATGTCACGCACTCTAGCCCTGAAGAGTCCCTCCCATAGACAACCATTATAAAATCTAAAACAGCCTGAAATTGTACCAAAACTTAAACGTTGATAAGTCAAAAACCGTAAAAGATATGAAGAATCTGAATAACAAGTTTTATAGCTGAAGGTCTTGTGATCATTTTAAAGTTGGAATGAAGCTGAAAGTATGTGGAAGGAGTAGCATTTGGCGTAAGGCAGGGGTCACCAACCTTTTTTAGGGTGAGGGTTACTTTTAAAAAATAAAATAAGTCGGGGGCTACTTTTGTTCCTCTTTTTTTGTTTTTTTGCAGTGTATATATTTAGCACATTTTAACATTATTATATGCTGACCTTTAACCTTTGTGTGCTGTTTGGGTCTGTGGGACCCGTTTTCAGTGTTTACTAAAAGAACATGTATGCAATTTAATTATTTTAACCTGCTTTATTTGGGGGTGGACGGGCCTCACCTCCTCTAGGGGGGTCCACACCTCCTCCAGGGGGGACCTCACCTCCTCTAGGGGGGTCCTCACCTCCTCCAGGGGGGACCTCACATCCTCTAGGGGGGTCGGGGGGCATGCACCCCCGGGAAGATTATTTTTAATGTTGAAGTGAAATGCATCAATCTGGTGAATTGATGGAAACAGCTCTCAACACTCAGATGAAAGAGAGCTGTATACTTTTCAATAATCCAAACATCTTTAGAATATGATCACAACCAATAACAAATCATTTAAACTGGTTTATTCTTATCTTATGTTACCTAGTTAGCATTCTTTCTTTCTATTTATGCTTATTTTACTAATCACTCCCCTTTCAAACTGTTTTTTTTTTTTTTTACTGTCCTATACACATTGGAATGATTTCTTACTTTATCTATATTAAATAGATAAAGGTATGCTCTCCCTCGCTCTCTCGCTCGCTCTCTCTCCCTCTCTCCCTCCCTAGCTCTCTCGCTCGCTCTATCTCTCTCCCTCTGTCTCGCTCGCTCACAGAGGCTGTGTGCTCCTCCGTGGCGATCGACGGCTTGCGTTAAAAAAAAAATAATAAACAGTGGCGGCCGGTCCATAGGGGCGCTAGGGGCGCCGCCCCACCTCTTCCCATATTAAAAAATAAAAATAAAAAATATATTTAAAAAAATATATATATTTTTATTTTTATTTTTAATGAACAAGGTAAATATTATATAATTGGTATCAGTAAAATGTATAATCTACAATAAAATATCGTTTAAAATTGTGTTACGATGTCTAAAGTTACTGATAAGTCACATGTTTCCTGCCTGGCCTTGCCCGTGTACCTTCTCTCGTCTGGGCGCTAAGAGAGGAGCCCTCAACCAGTGCAGCAGCAGCCACTAGCAGCTGACTGTTGCTATCTGTAACGTGTAAACTATGCCGCGAAAACATAATTTCAGCCAATCAGCGTCGTCAAATATGATGGTCACAGGGCTCCTACGTGAGCGCCCGGTGCAGTCTGTGAGTTGTTTGGACTCGTATCCAAGGAGACAAAACAGGAAGCTGTCATACACTCTGGAAGCTACCATTTAGCAGCTAATGAAAACTCAGTTTTTGACATAAAAATTGAATTATGGATCATCAATCATTTTTCAAAGTGACAGACACATTGGATTAATTTATGGATTAACCTTCAGCTGCGTTTTTCTCGTTTTTGATCAGAATTGTTATTCTGCAAAAGGTGAGCATATCTCCATGTTTTGCTACCTAAAGCTACGTCGTGTGATGTCTGTATTTGCTTCCCCTGTCGCGAGTTCTGATCGCTCAGTGATGATACTTATATTTCTAGAATATGTGGAATCTCAGCTTGTAAGCTTGTTTGTGCATATCCGATAAGTATATCGATTGATTTATACCTAGAGTGCGTTAGCATTTTTTCGCTCAGGGCTCATTTAGACGCTTCTTGTGAGACTTGTGTTTTGTTTCGGTAAACATGGTTCATATCATCAGTTAGATGCGTTTCCTCTGAGTAGGACACATGAATAGTTTATTACATTTTAAGAAGCCCTGAGACAGAGTTTCGTGAGAAAAAAAACGGGGGAAAAAAGCCCCTTAACAGGTTAAATGGGAATTAAATCAGTGTTCCCAAAGCCCCGGTGTTCTGCAGTTTGTGTGGGCCTACTGTACTGTTGCACAGTTTATGCTGTAGAAACTATGTCCAGGACAAGGTGTATGGAAGTTTTGGAAGATTCATAGCTAACCACACTGAAGTTATGGAGGTATTGATCAGTCTTCTCATATTTTTAAGCCTTAAATTGTCCTTCTCCCCCCCTCTAACATCACCAGAAGTCATGATTTAAGGGGTCTTTTCTAAAAAAAAATTACCGGGGGAGCATCCCCCCGGACCCCTCTAGTATTGTTTGATCACCATTTCCACAGCCCCACCTAAAATATTTTCCACCAGCCGCCACTGATAATAAACATATTTGTAAAGTGGGGGGGACACAAACGGGATTTCGAAAAGAGCGGGGGACATTTCCCCCCTGTCCCAGGTGGAAATTACGCCGTGCGTCAAGTGCAATAAATATATATGCAAGTTGCAACACACACACAGTAAAACTCTGCCCTATGTGGCACCTCCCCGCTGATTTTCCTTCTGGCAGAATCTACACAACACATCAGCCCCATTGAACAGCCTATACAACACATGTGGCCCACATTGCTTTTCTTCCAGACTGCAACGCTGGTCCCGCAAATCAAGCAAGAACGTGATTGGTCGATATTCATTGTGGGGATGGGGGGAGGAGGGGTGTTATATAGAGTTGTAGTAAGTAGATAGAGTTCGCTATGATTTAGGTTTCGTTTATGCATAGCCTATGCAGCATAGGGTAGATAATTTTAATTACATTTCCTTTTTTGTTTTGTGTATTTTATACATTTTGGATTTGTTTGGCGAGCTATTTTTAGAACATGCCCCGCGGGCGACTCACGTTGCCCCTGCGGGCGACCAAGTTCCCGCGGGTACCGTGTTGGCTACCCCTGGCGTAAGGTGTAGGAAAAGAGGATTTGAAGAGTCGTCCCATTGACTTCCATGTTAAAAAAAAGAGTTTAAAAAGCTGAATATTTCAAAAAGTATAACATATTTTTAAAAAGTTGAAGGTTTCCCATCGATTCCTGAAAAGGCTGAATAGTTTAATATCTGAAATAATAAGGGGATTACAGATTCGAAGTACTATAGTGGAATGCTGTAAACAGCATTGGCACTAATTAGAAAACCTGAGAATGAGCAAAATATGGCCTCTTATAATGATTATGTATTTTTCACATACTTTGAGTTTTATAAGGGAAATAGGAGGATTAATAGCAACTATGCAATGTATCTGGGGAAAATAAATCACCCAATTTGGAGATGCATTACATTAAAGCTATATAAATAGGGGAGACCAGGGACAGTTGGAACACGGGTTGGTTGTAACACCTTCAATATCTCCAATCACAAACAAGCTAGATTGATGACACTCACTCTGCACATGCGCAGTTAGATGGTGAGATCGCTGAGAAAAAACGGAGCCACGTTTGAATTTCTCGCGTAAGCAAAAGTGTGTTTCTGAGGTAAAATATTAACTAAAATGATATGATGTATTTTTTGGATACTGTCTTGAGTTCAAATGTCTAGGAATCCAAACTAGTATTATTAGAATCACTGTTTTGTAAGCTACAAATATAACTAGCTAAATATGGGTCAAGCTAGCAATCAGGCAGGTTCACAGGGGGTGAAAGCAAGACTGGTGGTCCTGGGACGGTTGTAACGGGACGGTTGTAACATGGCACATTTACAATGATGGCTCATTTGCTTGAATTATCAATTGTTCATTCAAGCATACAGTTGTATTGTTGATTGGTGTGCATTGTCCCTGTAAAAATAAACAGAATAAAATACTGTACAGTAGGCCTAAAGTGTGTGTGTGTGTTTACAGTATGTCAAATGTCAGAAAGAGGAAGACAGACAGGGGAGTGCCACTTGCTCTGCTGCAGATGGGCTCAAATTAAGTTCAGGAGGGCAAATCATTCAGGGAAGTGGCAAAGTCCCTGGATATATGCCATGTCACCCTGTACCGGTTCCATAAGAAGAGGCTGAGGTTGGAGAGTCAGACAAACCCAACAAGAAGCAGAAGATACAGGACTCATCTGATGAAGATGAGGCCCAATACTGCATTGTGTGCCTGGAGAGCTACTCCAGGTCCAAGGAGATCTGGCTGCAGTGTTGCTCCTGTAAAGCCTGGGCACACAAGGACTGCACAGATGGAAGTGCCTTTTACACCTGCCACAACTGTGAATCTGATTAATTCTGGTGTTCTGTTTTAAGTTCTGTTAATTGTTCATTGTTTGTTGGAGGATGTGTGAAACGCCATTAAAATCTTGTTGCCTTAGAATTTGACTGCTTTCCCTATTTTTTGTCATGTAGTGTGAAAAAAGGTAACCGTTATTAACATGTTACAACCGTCCCTGTACACAAGGACAGTTACAGTTGAGTCTTTTTTTTTTAAATACATTTTCCAACCTGTACTTATTTCATAAAAACATCTTAAATACATTGTTTCAGTAGCTGACATATTGATAATGTATAATATAGCAAAATGGCTATCCTATTGTAAATGGTTTTTTACTTATTGGGGAAAAACCCAAAAAGTGTTGCAACTATCCCTGGTCTCCCTACTGTAAATATATATTATTTACCGGTAATCATCAACACTGTTCTATACTGTAAAAAATCATTACATGGCAAAGCATGTGTACTGTTCTGATTGTTCTGAAAGGTGCTTAACAGGCATTAAGTCACCTCCTATCTCGTAACTTCTGAAGACTAATCAGTCAGACTAAAGTGATTTGAGGTGTTTTTAAGATTTTAATCTTGTTTCTTAAGGCTCACTGACAAATGTGATCAATGTCGCCCTATAATACCATCAGCTGTGTTTTTAAACGTGATGACATTGCATTATCTTCCAACATAAGAGCAGAAATCAATGTTCAGTTTTGGTATTCGGATGCTAAATGAGCCTTCAGCTGTTGATAATCCCACGCGACGGTCTAACACGTAGAGTCACATGATTTCCTGTGAGAGCAGCTGAGCTCGCGTCTGGCTCTGGATCAGAGAGGATTATTGATTCTCTCACAATGGGTAAGATTACATGGGTCCTAAAGGTATGAGGGGTTAATCAGGGCTGTAACCAATGATTACTGGTGTCTATTTAATTTAGGGTAATTTGAAATAAAATTATAATTCTGTCTAATTATATTATATAGTCTGACTGATAATAAAAACACTGGACAATATAAATAAAAAGCAGCACATTGTGGGTGTTTCTTCTTAAAATGTCCCATAAACTATAACTTAATTGATTATTTAACTTTTTGTCGTAAAGTAATCAGTTTTCAACACTTTTTGAATTGACACTGTAACCCCCTTACGTATTACATATTTAAATATTCTTTGATTCAGGAAATTCAATAACCTGTGTTTATCAAACAATATATTGTAGTGTATATTATTATTACAACTTCAAAATCATGTGTGAGGACAAGCTGAAATGTACAGGGAGCAGCAGAATCTGTATTTGTTTATTTATTTATTTGATGAAAACAGATGATCCGTTGTGATATTATTAAGGAATTCAATTTGCCTGTGTTGCACAATTATTCTGCAATTAGAAAAAAAACATGGGTTGGAGTAGCCTACTTAAAAGAACAAATACAATTTTATTAAAACTGTTATTCATTTATTTTTTGTATTATTCCACGATTTGTGATCAACTTATACATTTTGATAAAACTGCAAAATAATGATTCTATTTTGGTACATAGAGATCCCCCAAAAAATAACCTTGTGTCATTTGATAGGAGCTGTATATATAAATCTGTGCAGCTTCACTGGTGCTTCTTGACGAAGGTCAGGAACTCGTTGACGTCGTCGGGGGAGCCCACCACGAAGGGGACCCTCTGGTGGAGCTCTTCGGGCTGGATGTCCAGCACCCTCTGGAAGCCGGTGGAGGCCAGCCCCCCCGCCTGCTCAATGAGGAAGGCGATGGGGTTGCACTCGTACAACAACCGCAGCTTTGGGCAGGAACATGGAAACAAAGGATGGCGTTATGAAACACAAAGTAAATAAAATTGTTTGCTAGTCTTCCTAGGTCAAACACTTTATACTCACGCAAATAGTATTTTCTTTTAGCTTCAAAGACTTTGTGACAGAATGTATTTTAATTGTTGTAGCAGTCATTAGATGTTATCAAACTTGGACATATCATAAAAGGTAAAACACGACAACTCTGGGTCTGAGGTAGTAAGGTAGGTAATAGTATGGAGTCTTAGTAAACGTAAAGTATAAAAACCACACTGTTAAAATACTGCAAACTCTTACCATCAAAATATACGAAAAGTAAAAGTGTTCATTATGCGGAATGTCAAAATTCTGAATAAAGTGTATTAAATTACTGGATTATAATTATCAATCTTGATTTATATTTAGTTTTGTTCACTTAAATTAGCTTGTGACTCAAGCTGCCAATTGTAGTGGAGTATAAAACAGAATGCTTTCCATACAAATAAAGAAAAATCAACTTAACTAAAGTACAAGTAACTAAAATGTGTACTTAAGTACAGTACTTGTTAATATACTTTGGTACATTCTATACAAGGAAGTATTTGTGTAAATGGTTGTGAAATACTTTAAACAGTTTCAGTTCAAAGCACAGACGGACATCTGTGATAAAACTGGACTGCATTTAGATGAAGTGTGAACAATGTACATTTTTAGTTGGGGTGGGGGGGTTAAACCTTACTGTTGTCTTTCAGAGTGTATTCCAGTTTGAAGCATGTTTTTGTTGAATTTATTTGAGGGATCCAAAAAATGTGGTCCTTGGCCTTACCACAAAAAAAATATAGTATGCAGTTTTTTCTTTTCATTTTTCAAACTATGTCGTCTTTTCTCATATTTTCGACATGCTATGTTGTTTTTTCTCATATTTTTAAACATACTATACTATGTCGTTTTTATGATATGTGTGACATAATAAACTATGTTGTTTTTTTTACAATTTGTATTCAACATTTTATACTACTTTGTTCTTTCACATATTTTCGACATACTATACTGTATACCATACTTTTCTATGTCGTTTTTCTTTCAGATTTTTGACATTCTATACTAGGTCCTTTTTCCCCGCATATTTTCGATGTAGTATACAACGCTGTTTTTTCCTATATATTTAAACATAGTATACTGCCTTGTAATTTCTCATATTGTCAACTTACTGTACTATGCTGTTTTTTATGATATTTTTTACATACTACTCTATGTTTTTTTTGTGTTGCTTTTAAGACATACTACACTGGGTTTTATTTGGTACATTTTCGACATATAATACTTTTTCCCTTTTTCTATATTTTTGCAATACTGTACAATGTCTATTTTGTCTTGAACTTTTGACACACTATACTTTGCATGTTTGTTGATTTCTTTTTTACTTATTGTGTATTTTATCCATATCACTTATTTTGTATATTTGTATGCATTGATTTATCAGTATTTTGCTCTGTGTAACCAGACAATAAAAACAGATGAAACAAGGAAACAAGAGATATGTAAAGCCCTTTGAGATACCAATGTGATTTAAATGTGCTAAATCAATACAGCCTTGCCCTCCTGTATGTCTAATAACACATGAAGAGTAAGGTCAGTAAGTTCAGAGTCTGTTATGAGACACGCTGTGACACCACAACAACAAGCAATCATTCAACTCCATGCTGCTGTTAAAGTAAAAATTAGAATCTAATTTCAATGTGTTGTTTTGCAATTTGAGCATCTTGATAATGAAACATTGTTAAAGCTGTAAACTAAGACAGTAGGTTCAGGATAAATGGGGGAGAGTTGTTGTTGTGTATCTCTGTGACGCGCCTCGACTGTCTCCGGGCTTTATTTAGCACAGGAGGAGAAAAACAGCCTCAGGTTACAAACTGCTCCTCATTTAGCCTGCGCTGGCTACCACTTTCTTAGAAAACATTTTAAAGTATTTACTTAGGACTTCATGGCCAGACTAATGTGCTTCAGTGAACGTTTCATAAAGGCTCTCAGTTCTGCTGTTAGCCTACCAGCTGTTCCAGAGTCCAGGTTAAGGTAAAAGGTGACCGAGCGTTTGCTTTGCTCAGAAACAGTTAGTCAGCTGACACAAATCCTGTCTCAACACGTGTTACTAGTCTCTTTGTTGACCTCATACAGCTCTGTTGTTCAAACACCTGAGATTAAGTTCAAATCTATAGTTGCTTTAGTTATATCACTAGCTTCTGGCTACATGTCTGTCTGTATCTTTAGGTGAGGGCTTTTCGGCTGCTGTTGACTTTTTCTTGTATTTTTGTGATTTGACATCACAGCTGATCAAAAACGGAGGAAGGATTGGCCTCATCAAGGAAATAGAGGGGTGGGACTTTGAAAAGAGGCCATTGTCTTCCAGACATGTGTGGACAAGATGGTCTCTGGAATTACACTCGATTGATATTTATTTGTAATCTTTCAATACAAAATAAAAAATGTTATGCTTTATTTGTCCAAAGTATTGCCTAGTATTTCACCATTATTGAACAATGTTGAAGAGAGCCTTGGTGATGTTTGAAGCAGGATACTCTGAGCCAAAAGTGTCACCTCCTCCTCTGTATTTAGACTATAGTTTCTAAACCAGACAAAGATGTTATCATTCTGCCATGAAGTAGATGTAAGTGGAAACATTTAGGTAGCATATGATTCTGTGGTCGTTGATGTCAATCTTAAAGGTTTTATGTGTTCATCTGAATATTGGCCAGATAAAGGTTGGTGGAGGTCAGCGGTTACCTTCCCCTTGGGGCTCTTCTCGTTGGCGGGGTACATGAAGATCCCTCCGTAGGCGATGGTGCGGTGAATATCTGAGACCATGGAGCCCACATAACGCGCTCCGTAGGGAGAGCTGCCGTCCTGCAGGAGGGCAGAGGATGTTTTGATTATTAGTAAATCTAGTAAGATATTTCTCAAACTTTTCACATTTTTGATTTTGATTTAAGTAAAACTAGCAAAATCAGGTAAATTAAAAGGATTTAAAATCTTTAGTACAGATCAATGTTTTACAGTTACTTAAAGTACCAAAAGTAAAAATACTCATTATGTGGAATGGCGGATTTCTGACAATGTGCAGTATATTATATTTGTAGAGAAAAAAGAGAAAGAAATGTCAAAATATGTTTTTTTTAAATGTCATAAAAATGTGAATGCATGCCACATTCTTTGTTGAATTAAATGTATACTGTATATGTATATCTATATGAAAATAAAAAGTCATAGTATTGTTTGCCATAAAAGTCATAGAACAGTACAGGTTGAAGGTTGGTAGTTTCCTCTCTGATAGAGAACAGCAGCTTGTATTCAGTAACAACCAATTCCAATACTAACAGGTTTTCATGGTGGGTGTGGGAACTTTACATAAAGGATTCTCACGCCCCCCCCATGCAGCTTGAAATCGCTCAACTCTTCACTCATTTGGTCAATATGTTACACATATTTCTTTTGCCAAAGAATGAATGAATGAAGAATTTTACCTAAATCAAAACCTTCATCGTGAGGGTTTAACTAGTGAGGAGAATTCTGATCCAGGCAGAACTGTTGGTTTGTTACCCTGTAAAGAGAGTGTGATCCTGATCTAAGGTCAGCTGGCAGTCACTTCTAAAAATGGACGTTATATAATGTGTTGTAATCACTTTGATAAGTCTTCATTTGTCTATGTAACTTCCCTAAAAACAGTCTGCTCACGATTATTCAATGTTAAATGTAAAAAGGCACGTTAAATGGCCTGTTTGGCAAAACAACATGTTGTTGAACAATTGGTTAAAAGAGAAAAAAGAAAGAATCCTACAGGGAAAAAACCCTGCTCTTTAGTTATTTGTGACCATTCACACACTGAAATAGAAACATGTTCACCTCATAAAACATCAGTGAATGTAATGATCCCTTTTGCATTCTTTTGTTTAGTAAAAATAGGAAATCTGGTGTGCAAACATCGTAGTGGTTGATTCTAACACATATTTTGCTTTACTGGACATTTATAGTACATACTTTTAAAAAACCCTGTCATTTATAAAGCAGTCAGTCAGGCTGCTCATTTGAAAACTGCAGCCTCAACAAATCTCGAGGCGCTCTGACCTGCCGACGGAGAAAAACCAAACAGCAAACAACAGACGGTCAAAGTCCGCCTGCAGCTGCTGCAACAAACGTTCAAACCAGAGAGGGTCATGTATCTTACTAACATCTTTTTACATATTTGTTGAAATACATCGCACAGCAAAAAACCAATCACATGTTGGCTGTAGCTGGACTGTAATAAGCCTGTCCAATCATTTCATTTGGCCTAAATCACTTTCTCACTATATTCATTTTGGAGCTTGTGCTTTTGCTTTCATTGGAAAATATTTGGCATCATTGAGCCACATGTTTTGGTTGAATAATTTAATCTAATGTGTGATTTAATCTAATCTAATATAAATATAGCTTACTCTGTCTTGCTGGCTTCTTCACTGTTACCCACACTAGCTTTCTGCCACCACAAAAACACATTTTATTTGTATTGATCCCTCATTATTTAAGAGTTCCTCTAATTCATTTCACCATGTTTTCTAAGACTCACTGATTCCACACTTTAATGCTCACTCCATAAAAGTCCACTGTTAAACCGGGTACTTCAAATAAAACAAACTAAACAACGAAACAACTGTCTTAAAGTAGAACCTGTAGTGTGTTGCGTGTTGAGGCCGGCTCAACGTGATGCAGAGTCATGTGGTGCTGAGTCACATCCCACTCATCGTGAGGGAGGGGTGTGTGTGTGTGTGTTCCCGCATAGTATTTCACAATAACATAAATAACACTCTTAGAAAACACATCCAGTGGGCAACAGTTTAGACGGCATGAAACTTCCTCAAATTAAAAAAGGAAACATGAATAAGAAGAACGTGTGGGACAGTTGTGTCTGAAAATGATCTGCAAAAAAGATTCTACTCATGACGTAAAGCTTATTAACCCTGACAGAGAAGACAAAGAGTTTGTAACCTTGTATTTCTAAAAATGGGCCAATGTTAGACAACTATTTAGTGGTAATATCTTCTGCTTTAGGTTGCAAATTGAATACTTTGACTTATGAAATAAACATCCCGGAATGCAAACAATCTGATTTAAAGTGAGTGTTGTGTCTCTGGAAGAGGGTTTAGGAACTTATGGAAAGATGTGTTGTTAATATAACTTCCATTTTCCTGATTTTCTAGACTTTCACGTGTGATGATCTGCCAACAGCAGGCATGCCTGAGCGCACAACTGGTTAAAGTGATTGAGAAATTAAAAAAAGGTAAAAGGACACCATGTTCAAACTAAATGTCAACTTCTCCGTGCGTCCTTTTTAGCAACATTCACATTCCAGTACAACTTGTGAGACAAGTTTTTGCCATGTGAACACTCACAGGACAGTGAGTAACAGTGTGGTTTACCGCTGCATTGTGCTGTGTCATGATGGTGGAGTGAAGGGTAACGTGATGATGACTGTTCCACCGATGAAGGATTCTAACTGATAGAGTTGCAATAGGAACTCTGTGGCACTACTGATACATTTTTGTCACGCAAAATGTACTTTTGTAAAGTCTTAAAGGCCCTGAAACAACACTTGAACTCTCACAGGAAACTAAGACGAGCATCAGAGGCCATAAATAAGGGCATGGCATCTTATTGCAAAAAGAAAACATTACTAACCTGCTGAATTTACATATTTTGTTTGGATTTGTAACACACTTTGAGCTGTTTTTCATATTATACACTATACAAATATTGATTATACTTGTATGTTATGTTAGTGTTAACTTTTCAACAGTAAGGCAATTCAAAGTGATGTACAAAAGACATAGGAGAAAAGAAACAAATTACAAATAAGATTTCCCAAAGTTAAAGGACATTGTAAGATACACATAAACAGTCTCCAATGTTCTCTGAAAGCAGAACACATCAAAGTTTTGGCTCTGACAGCACAACAAAGTGACTGACAGAAAGTTGTTGTCAGTTATGAGGTCCATAAAGACCGGCTGCTGCACGGCCATTCATTTCGATGGAAGTGTTTGAAACATTAGGAGTAATCTGGACAGAGGAGAAGAAGTGTATTTATTCGGAGAGAGTGGTTTGAAACATTCCTTAAGATGTCTTGTTTACTTTCTTTGCTGTGACCCTGTTGGAATCCTTTCTCAGTGATGTGAATTCAAGCACACTACAGCTGTTGTCCTGAAGAAAACTGTACAGGGCGACTCTTCAGGGTTTAAAGTCTTTATATAAAATGTATTGAGGGTGATACCAAATATAATAGAACAGGCTTGTATTCCAATGTGGTGCCACTGTGGCCTATAACAAGCTTTAGAGATCGGCATTCAAGATGATATTTCCTTAATGACAATGAGATCAGCAAAAGCATCACTCATGACTTCGAGGTCATGTTGGTGACCCTGCTGCAGAAGTGCTGAGCGAGCCTTGTGGGGATCAGAGTTTCCAGATGAGTAGCTGCAGTTTCCTGAGGAACACTGTGTTTCCTGCAGTGAACTGTGTTGCCATCCTGCAGCTCAGCTGACCGAGTCTCTCCTGTCTGAGGGGAACGCCTCACTCTGACGGATCACATGTCTGCGGGTCGGCTGCTCTCTGCCTCTACCAGGCTGCATGGAGACTATCACCTTAAATGTCCCCCTTTTCTCTACATTAAACTTACAATTTAAATGAATTTCTTTTATTTGAATGTCTAGTTTGATGTGTATTTGAAGTTACTGATTCCTCTTAAGTCTATTTGAGCAGCAGCAAACCATTGGCCAATTGTATTTTTTTAACTTTTGACAAACTATTCCACATCTTTAATAAGTTTCACAATAAAACTAAATTCCTTGTTTGAGCTAAAAGTTTGATAATGGCAGTTTCTTAAAGAAAAAGTAAGATTCCTACTTTATTTTTGCTCTTTAGAAAGACTTTTTTAAAAACCCTCCAATTTACCCTTTAGAAAAGGCAGCTTTTTTTGTTTGGTGCCAACCAAAGCTCCTTCTTAAAGGGTAACTATTTGGGGTTTTCACTTTCCTGTAGTGTGTTGTAAAGCTTTGTGTGCATGTGAATGGTCTGCAAAGGCTAAAATCCCAAGAGTTAGGAGCTTCTTTCTAACACACTCCCCGCTGCCTGTAACGCCTCCATTGGACTCTTTTGTTAACTTGTGTTACATACTGACAACATTATGTAACACTCACGCTTCTATTGGCTAGATCTCCAACACATGTTACATGATAGGCTGAGGAGCGGGCCCTTTTGAACTCATTCTACCAGAGAAAATGCTTTGTCAGAATTCATGTGATGAGTGTGAGAGGCTGCTGGTGTTTCACGTCCTGAGCATAGTGCCGTGTCAGCACAACAGATGCTAATCAGTTCTGGTTAGAGATATCAGATTCACAACCACACAGTGGAAATGATAAATGACAAAGCTTTGGATCGGAATAATGTTTGTGATATCAGTTTCTCTAAACTGTGTTTCACTTTGGCTCTCACCTCGGGGTACTTCTTGTGCTGGAGGTACTCGTTGATAGAGGGGTGGAAGTACTTGGCGTAGCCTTCGTTCAGACTGTAGATCTTTCCCTTCTGCTTGATCTTCACGTTCCTCTCAGTCAGGATGAACTCGCCTATGGCCTGAGGAACAAGAACACAATGTTTAACTCGGATAATCAGGGCAAACAACAAGAATGGATTTATTAAAACAACAACAGAGGAATTCAAATGATGAGAGTTGGCTTTGTCTTAATTTGATCAAAGAGAGGTTTCTGAAGCATTTCAAAAGATAAGTGGACACAATTATTTAAACAGCTTTATATGCCTTTTTGGAGAAATAATTATTTGGAAACTCATGGGAAAGAACGTATGTTATTTCTTATAAATAACCTCAATATACTTGTGAAGAGAGTCCATAAAAAAAATGCTAGAGAGGAGAATGCAAAATACATGTTCTGTATTATAAAATAATAATGTAATATGTTGTCTTCGGGTCAAATCTGACCGATTCACTACTTTCATCAATCATAACTTTTTTGTTTTACATTCGATTGCATTAAGGCTTTATGATATCCTTCACAGTAGACATTTGAACATATAGAATTGCTGATCACCACTTTCATTGCATTTTGGATGATTTAGTCAACTTTGTAACACCCATGGTGTTCCCGGTCCAAATGACCACCATAAAGAAAAGGAATTAGTAACCATCCGGATCAGATAAAACACACAAACACACACACACACACACTAGATGTTTCCCCCCCCCCCCTCATGTGCCCATCCCCCCACATGGATCACACCTGGCACACGCAATACATGTTCAGTGTCCATTCTTTGTGTATGTACTGCAGTTGTTCATGTATACCAGTAGTCTGATACAATATTTACAGTTTGAAAGGGTGTTAAATGAAATTTGGTGATGATTAATGGTTTTTGTATTAATGTAATAGCAGTTAAAACAGGACCGGTCAAATTTGACCACGAACACGAAGACAATAGGAGGGTTAAACACACTCTAGATTTCTCAGGTTTTCTGGATGCATAACAACAACTTACATTACTTACAAATATGAGTTGACTATTTCCATTCTGTTATAATAAAAGCTGCTTTTCCTAAGGTAAAATCCTAATGATCAGTTGCGTCTAAGCATAAAAAAAGTTGATCTGAATCAGGAATATGATAAAGGTAAGATACATCATAACATGGCTTTAAAGACTGAAAGAAATTATAAAAACATAAAAGATATTCAAAATCTATATTAAAATGATATTAAAAAAGGGAAACAACTGCCAATGTAAAGAAGAAAGATCTGAAATGTTTGCATCTTCAAGGATTTATATGAAAAAGGTAGCACTTACTACTGCCAAATAAAAAAATATGTATGTGTGTTTACAGTCCCCTCCATCGCTGATCGCATTGTGAAGACTTTCAGCATGGAGGAATGATTGACAGAATAAAAGCATATAACAGTAAACAGCAGAGATCATGTTTGTCAGAGCAGAATGTTAAAAAGAAGAGCCAGCGGTGGAGGTCAGAGGAGAGCTGTAGATATGAAGCTGTGGACATGATGCAGAGTGAAGCTCACAGGGTCCAGGGTGAAGAAGTTGAGGCCGGCCCCGGTGCTGATGGCCATCAGGGTGGCGCTGCCGTACAGAGTGTAGCCCGCACACACTATGTTGTTTCCCGCCTGCAGGGCATCTTTATCTGTGGGCTCCCCATCTGTTACCTGGACCACAAAACAACAGATAAACCAACAAAGAAGAAAACATGAACAGGGGTCCTGCAGACTTCAGTTTCCCAGAAGCTATGGCCCTAAGGATGTCTGTTGGAAGCACTGTATGCAAAAACATTTACAGTAAAAAGGCAGTGGTGGAAGGTAACGCCTCTCCGTTGGACCTATTTGTTTACTTCCGTAACATAGTGACATCACTTTAAGCACTGCACTTAAGTACATTGTTAAGGTACTTGTAGTTTATCTGTGTATTTCTATTTTATGCTCATTGGTACTTCTACTCCACTACACTTTGGAAGCACATATTTTACTTTTACACACTACATTTATTTGACAAGATAAGCTATAAAATAAGCTTCTTTCCAGGTTCATATTGATATAAAAATGTAATTGACTAATGAATTGTGACTCACTATTTTGGTTTTAAAAAGCTGGCAAAACGCAAAGTCATTACAGTTATCCCTGCCTTTAACGACTTCAAAATAAAAAATGAAGTATAATCTTTGATACAGTATAAATCATTTTAAAGAATGGCCAATCTGCATAATCAATACTTTTTGTATTGGTACCTAATGTATATTTTGATGCTAATACTTATTAACATTTTGAATGGCAGATTTTGGTAACAGAGTATTTCTACACTGTTGTGTTTTACTTGCGTAAAAGAAAAAGGTGATACATTTCCTCAAACTGCTGCTGTTCACAAACAAGATGAACAATCAATGCATTTTGAATTAATAGCACGTCAATTCACATACTTAGGTTAAAAGCGGGTGATTAAACCCAGACATAAATAATTTACTACTTATTTATAATAGTGTAAACCGGAATTAGTTGGACAACAGTGCCCCCTTGTGTCTGTAGAGAGTAACTACATATGTTTTCTTAAAATGTAATTATCCTACTATACAACATATACACATATTCTGATGGTTCATACAATGTGATACATTTAATTATTATTATACAATTATTGGAAATAGGAATAACAAGGTGCTATGATTGTCTGATGTTTGTTTTTTTCTAAGTAAAATTGCATAAAAAACATTCTTACATTGTGATATCAGAATCTTTTTTGTCATGGCTCGTGCATCACTGCAGAGGTCACACTCACCCGTTTGTAGATGGCAAAGATGGTGCCGATAGAAGCCAAGCAGTCGATGTTACTGGAGCCGTCCAGAGGGTCGAAACAGACAACGTACTTTCCCTGTGACAAAACAAACAAATATATGAAAAAAATGTCATTATGTTTGAATAAAATCTGAACAATTTCACTTTTAAGCTGTTTCTCTTTATAAGAGACTTTAAAAATGTGACCTCTAAATTGAAAATAGGTCATGTGTAAATAGAATTCAGGTGTTTGTTGCTGCTGTAAATCTGATATGGATTCACTTAAGTCTAATTCAGCAGCACTCAGGAGTTTCATTCAATATTCAATAACTTTTATGTGCTGTCTGTTTGTGTTATTATTTCAATTCCTCTAAATTAAGCCAGACTAATACAGCTAATAGATACAACTCATAAGCATAGAGTTAAAGGGTTGAGAATACACTTTAATGACAAACAAATTGGGCGGTGGTGGCTAAGTCTATAGGGACTTGGCTCGGAAACCGGAAGGTCACCAGTTCGAGTCCCAGAAAGACCAAGTGCTAGGTATCCCTGAGTTCCCTACACTGCTCCCCAGGTGCCGTACATAATGGCAGCCTAACACTGGGAAGGGTCAAATGCAGAGACCTTGTACATTTCCCATCTGTGGGTCGAATAAAGGTATTCTGATATTCTGAATTGATAACAAACGTTCCTCCTCCTCCAAAGTTCTATCCACATACGTATTCCACATGATTAAGTTTATATTGCGTACAAGGAAGCTTTACTCAGCTTAACTCATGTTGAAACATCCTCCATTAACTCGTTATAACTGAAATAAAAGCATATAGATATCATTCAGTAATATGGTTTGTTTCACCTACTTCTGACTCATGGCTAAAAGGGAGTTTTGAGTCAATATGTTACAGTTTACAGATTGAAATAATAATATATTTTATTCAACTGACTTAATTATGAGTTTAATTGCTTTTGAAAAGTCTGCGTGCTGCTGCCTGGGGATTGATATAAAGCTCATCCTATCCAATCAACATGTGGATTACAGGACAGGTGTATTCCGGAACACAAACATATCTGCCTAAGTCCATCACCCCATCCTCAGAGCGAGCTGCTCCTCCTCACCCTCTTGTCTTTGGGGGTGACGATGAGCTCCTTGTTCTCCTCGGACACCATGCAGCAGCTGCCGTAGGACGCCTGCAGCATGTTGATCATCAGGACGTTGGACAGCACGTCCAGCTTCTTCACATCGTCTCCCGTCACGTTCACCGAGCCCGCCAAGCCCTGCCTGTGTGCACCAGAGTCAGAAGGCTGTAGTTATCCCGGAGGAAATTGGATGTCGTGACAGTTGCTCTGTGTTAGACTATAACATATTACACAAATATTTGTACAATCATAAGAAGTTAAAGTAAAAATGTGAGAGATAAGATGACATAACATAGAATACAATAATTCATATAAGCTTCATTTGAAGTTAGTGTTGAAATGCACCTTAAATCAACAAAAGCTCACTGTCTTTGCATTCAACACAGCAGGCATTCAACAGTCATATCAGCATTACCAGTGTCTCATGAGTGAGAGTTTGAATCCTCCAGTTACATACACACCCTGAGCTCTTAAACCAAATGTGGCAGTGAAGCAAAATGTCAAACAACCACCTATAGCTGACACTGAATTCCTACCAGCGCTGGCTGCTGTTCTGCAGCTGACCTTGACCTCTGACCTCTCGTTAAAGGGATGCAAGCATTTTTTTACTTAAACAAATACAATTAGTACCTCAGTCTTTTTTAAACAACATACTACAGTCAGTAGTGTGTGGTGCATGTGTAGCACTTAATCCCATGTATCCCATTCCAGTACCTCAGTACTTACAGGTGGGCCAGGCCTGCCTTGCGCACAGCACAGGAAATGGCTTTGACGGCGGTCAGTATAGCGTTGATGAGCTGGGTCAGCTCCCCGGTCGCCCCCTTAGCCTGGCGGCCGTTCTCGATGACGAACCGGGTCAGGGTCCATACGTCCGTGTCAAAAGCAGACTGGTCCGACATGCTGGTTTCTGTTCCTTCTGTCCCTCCTGGTGGGCAGCAGATAGGGCGAAGGACGGTCAGCGAGTGAGAGACCCGATTACCAGCTACGTACTTTTCATACCCAGAGCCATGACCGCACGCCAAGGGGAGCTATTTGTGAGTGTGGAAGCTTGAGGGTGTGTGTGTGAGTCGGGTGAGGGGGTGTCAGGTGTCAGCAGGAGAGACAGGCACAGCTTAGTCCTGCACAAGGAAAGCCCTGTGTAGTAAACAGGAACTGAACAAAAACTTGAAGGTTCATTCTCAGTATTTTAAACACATGTGTTTGCACACGACACTGAGGTCCTTTGCGTGCTGGAACAACTCTCTACAGTACATATCTGCATACATGTTCTTCATATACTGTAGGTTCATGTGGTGCAGAAGTGGAGAAAGTAATCAAGCTCTCTGCTTAAGTAAAAGTAGAAATTCTAAGGTCAGAAAATACATCATTATAAGTTCTGAATTCAACATTTAACAAGTAAAAGTACAAAAGTACTATAGGCAAAATGTACTCAGAACGCGGCATGGCTTCTCTCACAGAATTATGGTCTTATAGAATATTATCTTATCCTGTCATTACTAACAAATACATTGACATGTTTGTCAATGGGAAGCCATATTTAAATACTTTAAAAAACTGGGTAGATTGGTAGTAAAGTACTGTATCATAACATATAAGTATATCATGTATTCTAATGTAAAAAGTAACTATTAGTGTTAAATAAAGGTAGTGCAGTAAAAAGTATGATATTTGCCTCTTAGATGTGGATGAGCAGAATAAAAGTAGCATAAAGAAATGGAAAAACTCAAGTAAAAAACAGTTATGTCAACACTTTACTTCATGTATTTGTTGTTTTCCACTATTTGTGGTGAACTGTGAATTGTACTCATGTTAGAACATCGTACTGTAACGTTTATTACAGAACTGAAAGCATGTGCATATAATGATGTAATATGGTTTATTTCACTCATACTAACTCTTAGGTTAAAGGGATTATTCCGTTTGAACGTTTCTGAGCTTCAGCACGACACAGGTTAAAGCCAGAGGGAGATGTGAGATGTGAGAGGCAGATTCAGTTCTGCAGCGAGCGTTAAAGGTCAGTAGGGCTCTGTGCTCTCACACTGACCTTTAGCTGAAAGGTCAACTCTGGATTAAGTATCTCTTAACTTGTTTTGACCGTATATCTTCTAATTTTTCAATTTCTTGAAATGCAATGACTTTATTTGTAGTCATTCATTTCCTCTCTCAAGTATTTGCTTATTCTACCCACTTACACTATCGCTCAGGTTTCAGCTGTTTAGTTGATGTAATTCTATCATTTAATAATAATAATGATTTGTAATACTAATATAGATAAAAGTAGACAGTGGATGAGAGTATTTATATTTGAAACAGTTTGGGCTCCATGTGAAGAATATTTTAGAATACTTATAAAGAATGCAACTGCCTGTGTGTGAGTTTGAAAGAGGCCCTATTATGCTTTTTGAGGTTTTGCCTTCCTCGTAGTGTGCTATATCTTTTTTTGTGCATGTAAATGGTGTGCAAAGTCTAACATCCCAAAGTTCCCTCCAGTTTCTCTCCCACACACTCGCCCCCTGCCTGAACACCTCCATTGGAGTTCTATGTTTACATCTGTAACATAGTGACATCACTATGTAACACTTGCGCCTATATGGCTAGCGCTCCAACACATTGTACGTGATAAGCTAAGGGGCGGGACATCTCTAAGAGATTGACCAATTACAACGGCCAGCTAACCAATCAGAGCAGACTGGGCTCTGGTTTCAGACAGAGGGTGAAAAGAGGTGCTGCAGCACAGGCAGTAGGAGGAGAATAAAGAGCTTTTTGAACATTAAAGCATGACACATGTCACAGTAGAGACACTAAATACAAATACAACAAATCTGTTCTCTTTAAGGATTTGATACATGTTTCAAAAATGATGAAAAGACTGCTTGTCTTCTTAAGACTCATTTGAATTTATTGAGACTCCAACATTCACATATTTAAAAGGCATCATGGTGTATGCATAGAGGTTGTATTGGTCCGTCCCCTGACTAGAATGTATCTTCATTTTAAGGAAAAAGGCACAACTGGAGGTAAACAATTCTTCAGTTTTTTTTAAAAGTGCAATTGTCTTGTTATTTGTTGGCACTTTTCATCTTTGGTAACTTTGTGTGGAATGTGTGTGTAATTTAGCTTATTGTACAGCGTTCATGTTTCCGATTGAACCACCTTTCTTCTATTATGTATCAGCAGAACATGAGCATTGCTCAAATGATATTCAAAACCGTGTAACTCCACATTTCTTTAAAGTAAGAAACCATTATCAAGCGTCGTAAAAAAAGCCGACTTCCAGTTTGGGAAACAAAGTTGTTTGCCCGACCGTGATGGGTGTGAGAGTGAGTCAGTGCGGTCTCACTTCTTCTGTGCATGTTTCTGGCAGATTGAGATGTATTCCAGGACGTCTTCTTTGGAGCCCAGAGCCACTGGAGCCCTCTGGTGGATGCTCTCGGGCTGGATGTCCAGAAGGGGCTCGAGGCCGGTGGAGGCCAAGCCCCCCGCCTGCTCTATGATGAAGGCCATGGGGTTGCCTTCATACAGCAGCCGCAGCTTTAAGGGGGAGGGACGGGGGTTTAGCTTCAATGTCAAACTCTTCATAATGTTTATTCAAATCTAACATTTCATTACCTGGTTGCAAGGCTCTGGATAGTTTAATGTCATACTTCGTCAACTGTCTTTGCCTCCTTTACTACCTTAGGTTATTACAGTAATAACTTAATTTATATGAATTCAAGACAATAGTCTGGTGAACATTGAAACTGGTTTTTCCTGCTGTTAGCTTTCCACCATCAACAGATATGACTTCCTTATAAAGGCAAGCAAGAAAAACCAGACTTTTAGGGTGCAGTTTTTTGTTACCCTCATTATTTTATTTTCTCATCTGTAGTATTTTATTTAAAATGGTTGTTTTTGCATCTTTTCAAAGCGTTTAAAAAAAGTTTATTGTACTAAATAAATTGTATCTTGCAAACCCTGGGCGTTTACGTTCACTTTCTAATTTTATTGTGGACTGGGACTTTATTAAACACTTTTGTTCTTCATTTCTCTGCACTTCTTATTTTTCCATCTGTCATATGCAGTACAAGTCAGGCACCTTCTACCCTTAAAGAAATGTGACTACATCTTGTTCGGCTCAGTCTTGCAAGCACTGGAAGGATGTGGAGAGTGAAGAAACAACATTGTGACACTTTCTACAGTTTGGTCTCAACAAAGTCCTGATGATGGAAAGTATCGTCTGTGTATCCAAAGCCTAACATAACTCATTCCTCTGTTGTTGTCAAATAACCATCAACATTCATCCATGAGCCACGGTGCTACACTAATGAAATGATATACCCTTACATTTCAAATGAAACCCGTATTTTAATAAGAAATCATGAAGTATCGAGAGACAGACTAACACATTGGTCGATTTACTGACAATAATGCTAAATACCAGAGGCCTTATCCTTTCAACTTTTGTACATAATGCGTAAATGCAAAATGCAGATTTTGCCATGGTAAAATGTAACTAACATGGTATAGATTCATCCCTTTACAAAATGACCATACACTTACTTATATCATTATATTCTCAATTTGTAGCTCTCACTTCGTTTTAACATGGAACTTTTGTGATTTGAAAGCATTTATAATGTCTTTTTAATGTCATTTTAAAAAAAAGTTGTTTTGATATGTGTAGGCAATCCAGAAATCAGTCGTGGTTCCTTACCTTTCCTTTGGGGCTCTTCACATTTCCTGGATATAAAAAGATGCCTCCATACATCAGCGTTCGGTGCACGTCTGCCACCATGGAGCCGATGTAACGGGCTGCGTAGGGCTCACTGCCATCCTGCAAAATATTGCGTTAGAATGTAACTTAACCCTGCACTGGACAAGATTAAAAAACACACAACTTTCATCAAAGACTGCAGATAAAATGAGTCTATCTTAACAAATATTTGATTTAAAGTATGTCGATTAATGTCCATTGTCCTTGAGCACATACAAAAACACTACCACGCTTAAAGCTCTCCCCCTCACATGTCCTGACATCAATTTTACCTCAGGGAACTTCTTCTTCTGCAGGTACTCTGTGACAGCGGGGTCAAAGTACTTTGCGTAACCTTCATTCAAGCTGTAAATCTTGCCTCGCTCCTTGATCTTCACATCCCGATCAACCAGGATGAATTCGCCAATTGCCTGATGATCAAGAAGTGACACTGTCAGTAAAGATAAAAACAAGGTTTATTTTAACGTGAAACACAGGGCCTTGACAGGAGCACTGACCGGGTCGAGCATGAAGCAGTTGACTCCCTGTCCGGTGGAGATCACCATCATGGTGGCACTGCCGTAGAGGGAGTAGCCCGCGGCAACCAGGGTCCGGCCCGGCCGCAGGGCGTCCTTCTCACAAGGCTCATCATCTGTGGCCTGAGAGAAGCATAAAGTAATGCCATCAATCATGGAAAATGGACTCTGTTTATACAGCACTTATCCAGTCTTTACTACCCTTGAAAGCACTCTTTACATATACAAATCAGCACTCACCGATTCAAACAGCGGGAGCAATTTGGGGTTAAAGAAGACATGTGCTCATTTTCAGGTTATTATTTGTATGTTGTGTCTCTACTGTGACATGTCTCCATGCTTTCATGTTGAAAAAGGTCTTTAAAATTACATTTTCTCATACTGCCTGTGCTGCAGGCAGTATGAGAAAATGTAATGTAACCTCTTTTCACCCTCTGTCTGAAACCAGAGCATAGTCTGCTCTGATTGGTTAGCTGGACGGCTCTGTTTGGTCAACCACTTAGGCTCAAGTACGAAACATCTCTATCAGCTACAATGTGTTGGAGCTGAAGAAAACAAAGGAGTCCACTTTCAGGCGGGGGGACATTAGTGTGTTATGAGGGATTACTACAGACACAGGCAGCCTTGTCAGTCTGGCTGCTGTCGAGGAAAGTTATCCAATACCAGGTAAGGTTACTGTACCAATTTTTTTAAAGTTAAGAAAATATCGATACCTCTCAGATATGGGGGGGGGGATGCTGCCATCTGCTGATACATGCTGTTGTTAAGGCATTTAAACTCCCAAAGTTATGTTTTCATATGGTCATTTCATATGGATGATTAAATAAAACAAACTGATGGGGAATGGACTTTGTTTGTTTGTTGTTGGAAAGTTAAACATGTTTAATTTGTTTCACTTACCATCTTATTAAAATGACATTACAATTGTTAACATTATAACTGCCATTGAAAAGAAATGCTGAAAATAAACATTGTTGTTAGAGTGGACTTTTTTAAATAGGGTATTTAATCTAGATAACATAATTCTGGGGGCTAATGCTACATCAGAGAAACAATTAGAAAAACAGTGATTATCAGAGACAACTTCAGTCAGCGTGTCTTGTCCTTCCAAAACTCAAACTGGTGACACGTAATCATGGGGATTTTAACCTGTGTTACTACCTTTTTGTAGATGGCAAAGATGGTCCCAATGGAGACGAGACAGTCGATGTTGGAAGAGCCATCCAAAGGATCAAAGCAAACAACGTATTTGCCCTGAAGAGAAAGAGGAGATATTTTGTCAAAGAATCTGCAAACAAAAGGTTTTTGCAGTTTTGCTCAACAAAAAGCATTGTTCTCGCAGGTCAAATCTTGAGGTCAAACAAATAAATGCATTTCCTTATCATGAAACAGTCGCTAAGCAAGTTTGAAAAGACATTTTTACATCCTGAATTACATTCTAGTCTTCCTTTTGCATGTATTTTGTTGGAGCATTGCTGCATTTCTTGGCACATAGCTGCAACCTATACATCGCTTGTTTAGTGTGACACATTGACAGTGATGTGCATGGGTTTCCTTGTGGGCGTGCATGAGACGAACAAAAAATAAAAATGTCACCATGCCCTCCCACACTTTAGAATTGCAATAGATGTAAAAGGAGGAAGTACTTAAAGGTGGGGTAGGTAATTTTGGAGAAACCAGCTCGAGTGCGCTAGAATTTGAAAATACACGAACGCGCACATGACCAATGAGGGCACGGGATAAGTTTGTGCACAGATGGAAGGCTGACAGGCAGGTAGGCCATCCAGTTATTTTAGCCGGGCCGGCTAAAATGATTGGTCGTGCTTTTTACAGCGCTACGGCTTCCACAGATGATATTCTTTTATGTATTTATTGTCAAAGCATTTAATATATTCATTGCTATCGGGATGTTAAGAGCATTCCATGGAATATAACAAAAAGTGTTTCTGAAATAAATTACATACCCCACCTTTAAATATAATACTTTTTCTTTTTTAAGAATCTGGAATCCAAGCTTTTTTGTTTTTGTCAGCTGACAAGTCATTCCAGATGTGAGATCGAAGAGTCCAGCATCTAAAGTCTCCACTGGACCGACTTACCCTGGTTTCTGGCTCTATAATAATGGCCTTCTCGTTCTCCTCAGACACCAGCACACAGGAGGTGAAGGAAGACGTGATCATGTTGATGACCAGATCATTGGACAGAATGTCCAGCTTCTTCACCTGGTCACCAGTCACATTGGTGGTGCCAGCAATACCATAACTGAGGACACATGGAAGATACAAAAAAGTGAGAAAAGGGAGAGTGATACAAAAAATCATGTCACGTTTCTATACACGGATCAAAAGTGTATTAACATGCTCTAACAAATTACTTTAGACATTCAGCTTGTGAAGTGTTTCTATTTTGCCTTCTTCTGTATCTTAACTGACAAAACGTTATTTAAACCTCTATTACTGTATGCTTTGTGCTAGAGTAGGTTTTATTGGAATGAAATCATGATAATCTCCCGTTAAGAAAATACAAAACTGCAAGTGATGCATGACACTGCGTTTTCAAAGAGCAACTGCATTGAACACGGAAGTCAAGTCTGAATCAGAATCAGTTACTAAAGTCAGCATGATAAAGATTTATGTTCATGGTTACAAGACAACAAAAGCAAAATTATATGTAAAAAAGTAGCATTTATGTAAAAAGTTCATGAATATGTTTTTTGTAATAGATATTTAACCAGAAATACTGGTAGATGCAGATAACATCAGTAGACAGAGTTAAAGTACAGCACAGCACAAAGTCACGATAACAAAGTCATAAGCAAAATTACAAAACAATTAAAAACACATTAGTTTATAACAACAAAAAGACAACACAAGGAAATAAAGTGGTTGAGACGCAGCAACACATTAATTCATCTAATAGACCAAGGCAACAAGGTTGAATATAATAACCAACTTGTAAATATTTGTTTTGTTTTATAAAATAAAAAAGTATACAAGGGGGCGAGGTAGTTTCAGGTGTGCGCTTCCTGATTGGTTCTTAATGAACCAGAGTCTCCTGTTCAGTATTTGCCAGCGTGAATGCATGCATGAGGATGAGAGAACTTTTTAACTTTATAAACAAACGTGGCATCTTCTCAGAGAATAGTGTTTACTCACAGGTGTGCGATCCCAGCTTTACGCACGGCGCTGGAGATGGCCTTCACCGCCGTGCACAGCGAGTTGAGCAGCGTTGTCAGCTCCCCGGTGCCTTTAGCCTTCCTTCCCTCCTCCATAACGAACCGGGTCATGGTCACTACGTTGGTGTCGAAGGCTCCTTGGTCGGTCATGGTGACAGATGCTCTCCTGCAGCAAGAGAGAGTAGAAGTTGCCGGAAATGCTGCAGGACTTAAATGCTCTGCAACGCGGAACTGGAGTGGAGGGGGGAAGACACCACGAGCCAATCCAGAGCCGCACGAGAGGTGTGGCTCAATCTGGAAACACTACCCGCTTTGTACACACTGTGAAATGATAGTGTTGCCAATAGTGGGATGTGACTAGAAATATTGAAGCTGAACACGCCTGAAGTCAAACTGTCGTTGCGCAAGAGAGTTCGTGTACTTTCTGCAGGTATAGTGTTCATGAATAGTGTCATAATGATGACTTCTGTAGATTCACATTCTAATGGCTTTTGAACATACCAACTGGCAGCTTGCATATTTATTTGTCCCAGATGTGTTCCTAATTCACCCATTTTATCCATCTTTCTGCCTGTCTGTCTGTCTGTCTGCCTGTCTGTCTGTCTGTCTGTCTGTCTGTCTGTCTGTCTGTCAGAATGTAGAATTCAGGGCAAATTAAAACATGTTCTCAGACAGAGAGGGGGTTATAACATAAAAAGGAAAATGTAATAAAAAATAGACATTGTGTTTGTAACACTCTGTTTTTGGGGTGAATATTTTGGAATGGTTTACATGTTAAACTCAAACAAAGTGCAAAATAAATCGGTTTAAGGAGATATACAACATATAATTGTTGATGTATTAGGACAAGGTAATATAAGTTATATTTAAAATTATTTTACAATTTAACATTTGAGCTATACTGTATATTTTAAATATTAAGGTGATTGTTGATGAAAATGTACCATACTATACATAGGTGGGACCATATCAGTGTATAGGCTACTTCTTGCTACCCTTATTTGATATGTTTTTATTTATTGTGTTTATTGAAACGTTGCTGCATATGTTTAACATTCATTTTATTGTTTATTTTGGTTCGAAATAAAATGTATGTATATATCGCTCTTGGATTCTTTGATAACTAACTAAGTTGTTTACATCCTATTACTGCACTGTACATCTGGTATTTTATTTTGAAAGGGTGTGGAGCTGCTGTTCAAACAAACGCCACTAGATGGCAACCTTGGCCAGTTAACCAGGGACGCTGACTCGGCTCTGTCCCAATTAAACTGCGGGTGTGTTTTGGTAGCCTGGAATAAGCATTACCCTTTTTAATAATCACAATATAGCTTTACCTTTATTATATCTAATAAGAATACATACAAAAAAAGCTGAGCATTCTCAGTTACAAGTTCCATCCACACAAAAAACTGCACTTCTAGGACAATTCAGAAAAACTCATATTAATGCGCCAAACGGAAAACAGCCTAATTTAAGACTTGTTGACGTTGCAAGAATATATTGTTACACGGAAGATACACGGGTGTGTTAGCCTGTCACTACATAAAAGTCAGAAATATTTACTAGCAGAACATCTATAACTTCACTATTCAAGTAACAATGAATATTATCAGTTCGTTGAATCTCTCGACGTCTGGCTGAATGGTTTGTTGAAGTGAACATTAACCAGAAGTGGTAGCCTAAATAGTTCTTATTAGTTAATTAACAAAAGTTTATGGGAGCTCGTTTGGTAGAAAAACTTCTTACAATTTTTTGCAGGACGGCTACAAATAAATATTCTGGTAGTTTAGTTTGCAGTAGGTCGAACAGTAAAAAGTAGTCCCACCTTGCAGCAGGTAAGCAAGCTAGCTACACCTGTAGCCCCAGCACTCACTCACTCATAGGACTCCGCTTGTCGGGTGGCACCGACTGCGCATGCCCGTCACTGAACAACTCGCTGCTGAGGCGGATAAGTACAAAGAGGCTGCTGGTGGTGGTGCGGACGGGACGTGCTGTGTGCCACGGGGCTGAAGTATAACCTTGCAGAAGTTTTGACGTCACGTTAATACCTCAACCGGACGTTTTCTCCTTCAAGAATTTAACTCCAAGGACAACCAGAGAGCAGGAGTTGCATTCGGGTCTAAAAACAGCGTGTTGAGACACTGGGTAAGTTAAACGTGTTGAAGTCGCGGAACGCTTCTGAAATGACAATGTCATCGCTCTTAAAGTAGTCAAACTTTTGATGCTGTTTTAATTCGACTAAAACCACGCACGTGCACGTTTTCTTTGAGTGGGATAATGTAATGTGTCCTCGATGCGTATCTGCGTCAGGTGGTCCTGCAGAGACCAGACGAGACAATCCTATGAAGCGCTTCTGGTTAAGCAGGATTATATTTAAAGTCATATGGTGTTTGTTGTTCGTGCTCCTTGTGGTTATCTGGTATTTTTTTTAACCCCGACCAAACAAAGCTAGTTCCCGCCAGACAGTCACAGGTGTCATGGAAGTGCTGGAAGAATCCCACATGCTGAACTTTGAGCTCCAAGTGCAGGGGAATGTGTTGTGGAAAAGTCTGTTTATTCATTATTTTTGTAGTGTCACCCCCCCTCGCTTTTTTTCATGAAGAATTTTGCTTTTCAAACATTCACCATTCTCCTTCATGTGACTTTAAGTAATCCCCTACCATTATATGACCCATGCTGACTCATTTTTGCCATGCATTTAACAGCTTAAATAGGGTTTAACTGCAGATTTGCAAGTCCCAAACACCCTCATATCAGGCTCTAAAAGAACAATTCCCATAACTCTTTTTCTTTGTGGCTTTATGGGCCATCATCAACTTGGAAATGCTGCCTACAGTTTTGTTGGTCAAATCCAGTCTCCAAACCGAGGAAAATCTCTTCTGATTTGGCATGCCACTACCTATTTTTTTACTTCCAGAGGTTGAAGCAGGCAGATGAAAGCACTGCTAAAGCATTATAGGAATAGAATAGTAGGGATATAGACCTGGATGGTGGTCCCTATTGTGCTGTTGGAGAGCTGGGGTCACATAGAGGGCTCTTCATCTTCTGGGCTTGGAGGCTTTCCCACTTTTCTTTACAGATAAAGCACTGAATTGATATGTCAAGGGGAAGAATATGAGCTCCGTGACATTGGTTTAATGAAATTCTTCAGCTTCCAGTGTGGCAGTTTTGGCAAATCCCTGAATCCATTTTTCTACACTTGGGTATAATAAAAATACAGATGATGAACAGTGCTTTCATCAAAGGAGACCAGACAAAGCATTCCTTCAGACATAAAAGTACCAACCTGCTGTGTCTTTGGTAAACCTGGTGATCTTGTTTTTTTTGTATTACTTAAGAAAGAAACTTGAATATTTTCCCAGATATTCAATTATCCACTATAAATTGATGCTATTATAGAAAATCCGGCTGCTCTTTCTTGCATAACGGTCTTGAATGTATCGCAAAGGTTTCATTTATTTAAAAATTGACATTGCAATGCTGCCCTCCTGATAAAGAAATGATTAGTAAATGTAAGTTGAATATACTTATTTTGACTACCATTTTTATATGTTATACATCTCATAAGACACACAAGTGTTTGAAGCTTGTCCACTGATTCTAGCCATGTAAGGTAATATGGCAACTCATTCTTTGCACAATATGGCATTGTAAACATGTCAAAAAACAGATTATAAAGCCAAACTACATCCTCCAAAGTCCCCATACCAGAAAGAAGATATTATATCTTCATGAAGAAAGGATTTTTGTAGGGCTGTGGCCTTTGACTGCATTATATTCGTCCTCTGCAGTAGAGCCAAGAAGTTTGTTTTGGACACTGCGACCTGCAGCTCAGTCGTGTTTTGTGATGCCCCCTTGCTTCCCCATATGCACAACATTATGTCTATTATTCATCTGTCTGCACATACTGGAGACGCAACATCTTGAAACATGATGTTGCAGTTTTGGAATAATTAGTCTGACATTTTTTATTTATTTAGACATTAATGCATCACATTGATTTAGTGTGTGGGCAGCATCTCACGTGCACCTTGCTTATTTTCCTGTTGTTTCTGTGCTTGTTCGTACTGTAACAAGCTTAGTGTTAAAATCTGTACATTGTGCATGTGTTCCAGCAGCACCCGGAGCATTCCACAGCCTCCCACTGGCTTCCCGTTTATGCATAAGCAGCTCGGGTGGAAGCACAGCCTGTCGTCGGTTGGTACATCGGGCTTAGCGCTGCTCTGAGTCCACATCATCAGGGTTGGCCAGTCAGCTGTAGTAGACATATGGCAGAGGTCTCTCAATTAACACCTTAGTGAGACGACCCTTCTGTCCACATGATCAAAGCCGGGCCTCCTCTGCTCAGATGTGTCCCCTCGCCCCCACCCAGCCTCCCAACTCCCTGTGATTATGACTCTCATCTGTCCACTGTTTGTTTTGAGAAAATGACTTCCACCCCACTGCCCTGTCTGAGCGGGTTGCACGTCAAATCCGGCCCTGCTTTTCTTGCATCTGTACAGTTTTTTTGGAACACTCGCCGTGGTGTTTTCTCTGTAATTGAAGTTGGAATGCTGAGTTGTCATTTTAGTTTTGGTTGAACATCTGTGCATGCTTCTGTCCCATTTGTGCTTCTCTTGCATGTTTTAGTGCTTAAAATAGTGTTTTCGTGGCTGCTTTTACTTCTTAAAATCCCTGTGCTCCACTCTTACTGGTGTTGGTGTTTGACTGTGGAGTTGATACAGCTGTTAGGATCTTTAAGTGTGGGATGAAGACCTACATGAGTCTTGGGGACTGCCCTGTTATTACAAGATCAAAACTACTTTGAACAGTAGAGCCACTGAAACAAAACGATTAGAGCCCCCTGAAAAAACCAAACCTCACTGGGAACGGTAAGAAAAAGTACATAATTGTTTAAAGCAACATCTGTTTATTGAGATGCATGATATTAGATATCACAAAAGTAGCCTCTAGGTATAAACCTGTAAAATCCAAAACAACAAGGTCAGCGCAGCAGATTTTACACGGAGGACTCGTAAAAAAACAAAAGAACTGCTTGAAAATCTTTTTTGAATCGGTGCTTGTTGGAGTTTAAAGTTGGGAGTCCTTTTGAGTTGGCTGGGCATTTCATACACTCATTAAACACTCACATTTCACAGAATGCTTTAAAGGTAGGGTAGGTAAGTTTGAGAAACCGGCTCGAGATCGCTAGAATTTGAAAAAAGACACAACCGGAGAAAATCTGCCACTTCCTTATAGAGCCCCTCCTCCAACACACACGAACGCGCACATGACCAATGAGGGCACGAGATAAGTTTGTGCACAGATGGAAGGCTGACAGGCAGGTAGGCCATCCAGTTATTTTAGCCGGGCCGGCTAAAATGATTGGTTGTACTTTTTACAGTACTACGGCTTCCACAGATGACATTTTTTTTATGGATTTTTTGTCAAAGCACTTAAGATATTCATTGCTATCGGGATGTTAAGAGCATTCCATGGAATATAACAAAAAGTGTATCTCGAGCCGGTTTCTCAAACTTACCTACCCCACCTTTAAAGTATGATCCCAAATAAATGCTATGTGTAATATAGTTAAATACAGGGAGACTGTTTTATTTTGAGAACTCAACTTTCAAACTCCCCTACTTTCACTCTGGCTTTTCAAATGGCTCCTTTTGTGTCTGAAGATGGCTTTATGAGAGGAAGCTGTTGTCTTCTGATGGTAGACTTGATAGCCTCTTCTGCCCTTAAGGCCTTTGGAGTTGAAGTCTCCTTCAGTGGCATCTGCCGAGGGTTGTTGTCTAAGTTAATTGAAATTCTTGCCAACCTGTATTTAAGCTGATGCACCTACCCTAACTGAGACATTACAGAAGAACAAGCAGATATGTGTGCAAAACTGTCTTATTGAAAATCTCAATTCTTCCCTGAAATGTCCCCTTGTTGTGACCTGGATAGGCTTCCATTCTGTTGTTTATACCATTTGGAGAACTGTTAAAGGTGACAGTCGCGCATGCTTCAACTTGTTGTGTGTGAGATCGTGTGTGGGACTGGGGAGGGATGTTGTTGTGACCATAAATAAGAGGAGGTACTTTTCTGTGTAGCTGGGATTAACCCTGGCTAAACCTTGAAGTGTGTTCCACAAAGATGTTTAGTTTCCTGGTATGTTAATCCCTTTTCTTTCATTCCTGCCTCTCAGTCATCATGTGCTCTTTGTACCAGAGGCCATCAGTAGGGATAATTGACATTCATTTATTTAAAATTGAGTAAGGAGTAATTTGTCATACTCCTGCCTACCTTTTTAGGGCTGCACGATTTTGGGAAATCTAATTGCGATTTTTCTGACAGATATTGCGATTCGATTTGCGATATTTGTTTTTAAGCGACCGATTTAAGTTTATTGTAAAATGTGGCCATATCTCCGGCTAGGAAGGTCGTATCGACGTGCTCCCGTCTCTAGCACCCCTGCACCCCAAGCTACGGGTGAAAGAACTAAACTTACATGAATCTTCCGTTGGGTTGCTTTAAAGTCAAGCTTCAGTTTAAGATTCACCCTGTAATCGATGTAGAACATGTGATGGAGCATTACTAACTCAGATGGTTTGTTTCACCAAACCATCTAGGAAAGCTCCATTGGAAGCCATTTGGAAAGGGCAGGCACTTTCAAAAATACTTGGCAGGTGATTGGATCAATCTGTCTATAACCTTCTATCATGGGCCACTTCTGATTGGCTAACAATGGCTGGTACACGTGGAGCACAGCACTTCTGATTGGTGTGAATGACTGAAAAAAATAAAAATCTATTTTATTTTTTCTTTGCGATTTGATAATTGCATCATTTCAAATTTCGATTTAAAATCGATTAATCGTTCAGCCCTACTACCTTTTTGTACTTTAATACCTACAAAACGGTTTGGAATTAGATATTTTTTAGACTAATCTTTCATAAACATGCATCAAATGCTTTTGTTGGAGTTGTACAGACCTCGTATGAAGGAGGGTCAGTATCATCGTCACCTTTGTTTGCAGTATATCAGAATTGTACTTAACTCTTTCTTGATCTCTAGAGAGCTAATGAGTTGATCCTGTGAATCAAGTGAATTACACACTGAGAGAAATGTCTCACTGCTGAAAGAGGCGTGCTGTAGACCATTGTTTTGGTATTGGACCACAATGGGAGGAGTGGCAGAATAATGCGCTGTTGAGGCCAGGAACCACAAGCCACTATAATCATCTTTCACTGCCTTACCCATGCTTCAAGGTGAATGCAGATCATTTTCACTTGTCTTCAATGTCGAAATGCTGATGATATTTTGGCAAAATGTAACCTTCAAAACACGAGCAACACGTTTTAAGATCACAATCTTTATTTCTTAATAATATAACTCTGTTAAAAAAATGTCCCCCTCAGTCTTACCTTTGTGCCACAATGTTCAGGGTCGTTTAAATAGTTTTTGTTTTACTGAATTCCTATTGTACAGAAATTGTGCATCGTTCACTATTCTGTAGCATTGTGTGCATATTTAGAACTGAACCAAAAGTCTTCTAACTGCTCCATTTATTTGATTAAGTCCTGCACAATACTTAGTGTGTTCTTTTCCCCCTGGATCTGAAATGCTGCAGGAATGACAGAGATCAGTCATTTGTATTTACAAAACTTCCACATCAACCTTTTGTCAGGTGGAAGTGTCAGTCGAGTAGAAGCAGCTCACCTTCAGCTAGTCATTATCCCTTCAGAAATACTCGTGAATGAAAGGCAAGCCGCCTAAAAAGGGAGGAGTGAACAATCCTGCCTGTTTCTTGCACGTTAAGCAGGACAAGGCAGGTGCAAGGAGAATTCAGGGCTCACTTGATACTGTGATAATCCCTCAGCTATGCAGGCATGCCCAGACTTTGTCTGTCAAGTTGAAGCATTCCACAACAGAGCAAATCTGATTCAGTTTAGACAGAACTTGACCCTTATCAGAAAAGCTAATCGGCAGTAATTGGGTGGACTGCCAGCCTTGTTTACCAAAACGTAGTGTAACGTGAATGTTACTGAAGTTTCATCTCGGAGCCAAGTTGCTATCGCCTGACAATGATTAAGTTGTTCACTTTCTCGTATACTGGCTGTGACCTAATCCAATCCCAACTCTATTCTTACATCTTAAATTGCTAACCGGACTGTTAACAATAAGAAGGGGACGCACAAATAAAACATTGTCTCCTCTGTCTTCATTGGGAACCCCAAAATATAACCCCTTGCTCCGAAATGGATGCATTTGTTGTTGTACTCAAATTTCAAAAAGTACTTTCTAAACGACACCGGACCCGACTCGGCTGGTAGTTACTACCTCTTGTTAAAGTCGGGTTTTCTCTTTGTACAGCCGCCATTGTATCTATGCGGCTTTTGTTTGACAGGAAATTGTTACAGCAACATCACAAAACATGTTTACACATGTTAACTTACAGGTTAAAGAAACAATATGTGTCTTTCTTAATCAGCTTTTATCTAAGCTAGTCAATCACATCAGGTTATCATTTTGTCCTCTCTAACTCTTAGTAAGAAAGCAGGGGAAAGTTCTGCTGAAAATGTTGTTGAACTGAGCTTACATATTTGTATCAAGAATCAAATTAGAGCCGAAACAATTTGTCAATTTAATCGGCAGTTTTGATGGATCATTTAAAAAAGTTAGTATTTCAGCACAAACACGTCACTGCAGGCTTTTAGAGTTTTTGGTTGTGAGTTTTTATAGATTAAATGATTTATTTTGAGCCCTATATTTAATTGTCTATACGACACTATTAAAGCCATATTGCTCAGTGGAGCCTTACATTTAAATATCACTTTATTGAGAGGTGGGCTTTACAAGAACATCTTGTGAAGCCTCTTCACCCAAAGACTGTTGGAAATGCCCCCCAATATCTCCCATTATCCTGCACAGACAGAGCTGTTGGATTTGTCTCCTGCCGGGGATGACACTGTTTATGGCTGAGAGCACCCGGACCCCCGACCCACTGGTCACCAGCCGGCTCATGTTACAGGCTCCCTCACTGGCTGGTATTGTCAGGTTACAATGTGTGTGTGTTTAGTCTTGGAGAGGCTGTGTTGTGATTGGCTCTTGCTCTGCCATGTGAGACAGCGTTGGTTGACGTATACAAGTCCATTCTCATTTCTCTGGGACGTTCTCTCCATGGTTCTACTGGTAGCTGTCTGAGATGCAGCTGAGGGAAAATGCAATCACACAACACCTTTGACTCTTTTCAGACCTGCAGGTGAGTGCAGAACCTGTAGTTGGTTGCTCATGCAATGGTTTCATCGGTTTCTTTATTTTTCATTTGCAAGCCCTTTGTTTGCACTCAATGCAGCATTGAGCTCTTACCATTTAGACCATCACTTTCAAGAGAACACTGTTGAAATGCAATTTTTCTAAATAACTTGCATGTTTGAAAATTACTTTAAATTTGAACATCAAACTTGGTGTTGGTATTGTTCTGATTGTTTGGTATATCGGGGAAAATACTGATGATCCAGACCCACACAGTGTATGTGAGTTGTGGTGAACTGGTTTAAGGGTCTGGTCAGGGACTTGGGGGTTAGGGGTGTTTGTTGTTTCTCCAGCTGCTGCTGGACTCACTCCCAGTGATGATCCAGTCACTCTGACCTTATGGCTGGCAGAGGCTCCACCTCTCTGGACACCTGACCTGTTTGTTGTGGTTTATACAAGTTACAGTTGTTTGCCTTTTTGGTTCAGTTTTTGAATGCTCGTGCAAAAGCTGTCGAGCTTTGATTCCGACAATAAGCCAGAACAAGTGGCGCTTGGAGGAGACAGACGTTGACTGACTATTCAAAAAGCACCCGGATCATCCTGGGCCTTGGGCCTATAGAGCATGTGCACTTGAGTTTTCCTTAATGCCGCCAACGATCCGCTGGTCTCGGCTCAGTCGGATGAATGGACAAGTGAAATAAATCTGGATTTGCATTTGACATCTTTTAGAACATAAGTAGTTTTCAATGGACAGTTGATTTACTTAAAGAATATATCTACTGATTTACAGCCATCTCTTTCCCAATGTAAACCACCGGGTTCAAAAGTATATTTGGGTAAAAATGATGTCATGGATTACAACGTGGTGGTGTAGTGCCACTGTGCTGCAACAATGCACATTTTCTTTAACCTGTTAAGCCCTGAGCCTGTTTTTCAGGTCTCAGGCTCGAAAATGACATTTCCAGAACAAATGACCATATCTTCCCTTCTAAAAGGGTTAAATTAATAATCTTTTTTTTTAATGATAAACCTGTGAGTTGGATGTAGAAAAGTCAGAATCAATATAGATGTTTTTTATTTTAAAGAAAATTCAGATTTTACATAGTAAAAAAACTTTAAATTATAGAGTCCGTCCAAAAAGTATTTTTTACTTATAGTGAAAACTACCCTTGGATGATGGTAAGGTAGACTAAAAGCTTTAGGAATCCAAAGTACAACATATAATAAGTACCCTGTATCAAGATTGATGCAAAACAAGTGACATTTGACCTTTTTAGAGAGATTTAGCAAAAAGAAACCACTTCTGGGGTTATTTGGGTGGATTTTCCATATCTCTGGCCCCCCTTGCTCGATTTTGATGGTTGACACCTCTTTCTGACCGTTAGAGCCAATAGAATCGAAGGGGGAGGCTCACACACACACTCATTGTGAAACGAAAAGGTGGGGGCTTCGCGCATGCAGTTTTGCATCAGTGAACCTATCTCTAGCTTTGACATCTGGAAACAGAAAAGCAGTTTTAATGCTTATGGATTATCAGAAATCATTTCAAAGGGACACAGACACAGACACATTAGATTAACCTATGGATTAACTTCAGCAGCATTTTTATCATTTTAATGCCATTGAAGACCACTTTGGAGAGACTACAGAGCCAAGGTAAAAATGTTATCATTTTTAGCTACCTAGCGTCACCTGTTTTGATGTCCGTTTTTGCTTATAATGTCGCAAATTCGTATAATTCAGTGATAATGTGGGTACCCATCGATTCTGTGTCACCTCACGATGTGAAACGGTGTCATGGATGTAGAGAAGAGATAAATAATAAGGTTTTGTGAGTGATTTTCGGTGCAGTAAGGTGTTAGCATTTTTCGCTTGTTGCTAATTCAGAGGCTCAGTGCTAGCATTGTGGGTTTTCTTTTGAAAAAAAAAAAAAAAAAAAGATCAGTTAGATGAGTTTCTTCCCGTTACATGGATATAAAACATTCATAGTTTTATTAAATGAACATGCCCTCAGACACTGTTTCCTGCAAGATGTTGCGGCAGTGCCCCGGTACCGGGGTCTCTCGGGCTTAACTCTTAGAACTTTACTTGGATCAAAGTAAATATCTGATGTACGCTTGTCATGCAACAAATACACCAGTCTAAAGGCAACAGCACTCTTAAAGTGGTCATTAAATCCAAAGCAAAGCAGTGTTTTTCCAGTCTTGAACTTCCATAAAAGCTGCTTGTGGCCACATGCCATTTAATTTGGTGTATAAACATCTTCCCGAAAGAAGAAGGTGGGGCGTTCCTCAGTAAACTGTTAGACTGCAGCAGTAGATGGTTTCCTCTCGCGGTCATTGGGGCTCTGTTTACAGTGGAGATTGACTCCCTGGTGACTCCATTGATCTTATCTGCTGTGGTCAAAGCTTCTGTGCACATGCACATGAATGCCTGCTGTCAGCAGCACAGCACATGGAGAGCCATTTTTATTATCAAGCTGTGTTTTCGTACGAAAGCCGCATTTTCAACATCCCACAATAATTATAGTGAGAAAATACTTGTGTGTTCTGTTATCAACACATGGATGACTCAGTGAATGTGTAATAATTAGCACTTTAATGATATGAGAAAATAGGTTTTTCTTCATACTTTGTAGTTGTTCTTTTTACTTGAACTATTTACCTACATTTTTTTTACTAAGAGTGCTGCTGTATTTCAATTGAAGAATGTTGTCTCCAATGTTTGGCTGCGTGAATTTTAGTCCTCATCACCATGCTTTGGTGAAGTCGGCTTGACAATGGCCCCGCACCCTCTCTCAGGTTTCAGTTTCCACAAAGTGAGGGGCAGATCCCCATGGCAACGATGTCCACAGGTTCACCGACCTATCCCATGTTCCCTCTCTGTGGAGTGTCGAGCACACGGTCGCCTCCTCTGCCAGGTGCATGTGAACGAAGGATGGGCATTTGTCAGGCTAAGACAAGTTGTCTCAAGACGGTTTTTTATCTGTTGTGCAACCATTACTTGTTTTCTACTGTGTATCTAGCATGTCACCTTTCTCTCAAGCACTTTGTTTTCCCTCTTTGAGAAAGGGCTGTGTTTATCTGTTCATTCAACTTCACTAGACTAGGCTTGTCCCAATGACTACTTTTTGTTGGATGATAAATTGTCAAAGATATAATTGCTATTAAATGATCTTGGTCATTTTAATACCATTTGATGCCATTCAATTGAATTATAAAATACTAACATTGTAGTGCAATTACACAAATTTCACCTGCATTTTTTAGTTTGCCTACTTTGACTTGTATATAGTAATACCCATAACGGATAGGGATCATTTTGAATCTGGTCCGTCTACACTACCAGAGCAAAGCATGTTGCTGCTGCAGATAACTCAACAGCTTCAAATATAAATCCTGCTCACCGGTATTTTGTTCATATCATTTGTTCTAGCTTGCAAACGTTGTCATTGTTTAAAATGTCAATCTTGATGAGCTCTTTTCATGGAGAAGTAGCCTCAATCTTCATTTGGGTAGTCATCCCGGCTCCCATGAGAAGGTTTTATTGGGTTGTAGCAGCAGATTAACAAGCTGTTGAAAGTCGGCCTGTTTTTGTTTATTCAAATAAGAGATGGTGCTTTCTCTTTTTAAAAACTCAGCTGGGTTTAACATTTGACCTGCTGGAAAGTAAGATGGGTGTCTAGTCAAGAAACTGCAACATATGGATCAACAAAATAGCATGTAGTATATATTTTAACAAAACGTGATTGACATTTCTTTGAAGTAATTGTTTAATGCAGAAACATAATTGAGTAAATCTCCTACTACACAATGACCTTCTCACTTCAGTCATATGGACCCGGCTTGGTAACTGCTACTAAATGTAGCCAGCTAGCTCCCATATAGTGCATCAACAAAGCCATAGCAGCTAATTACACAACCAACTGCTGTAAGATCAAATACACCAACAATCTATAATTGAATTAAAGATACAAAGTAAACTCTAATAACTTGTGTTATTGTTAGATTTAATAATATTCCTCATTGAGATGATTTGAGATTTGAAATAATATAAAAAGAAATGTATCGCATGACAAAAAGCAACACACGGGTTGGTTTCTGGTTGCGTCTTTACTTGACTGGTCTGAAAATAAAAACCCTGCATTAATAATTGATTCATCTGACATCATAGAGAGTGATGAGGATCACTTTTTAAACAGACACTCTGCCATGTTTCACTACAAATGTAATGAGTTAATGACTGTACCTTTTTTTTGTTTTTAATCGCTTGATCATTGTTTATTCAGCTATACTGTCTCTTCCTCTCTCGTCTAGTTTTGCATATTAAGTGACATCTGCCACCAGACCTGTCCACCAGCAAATGCTGATTGTTCCGTTCGTTCAGCGTTGCTGAAATAATAGCAAAGCATGGATCAGCAGGCAAGTCAATATTTGTTCATGGACAGCGCCTTCTGGACAGTTTGTGTGTGTGTTCATTGGAGACGGTTAGTAATGTTAGGATTGAAAGATAGTGCATCATGTAATTCAAGTAGAATGCTATGTAAAAAGTTAAGTAAACTGAAGCTTCAGCTTACACATTTTTTTTTAGTCACTACGAGTAAATTACTTTAAACTGCTACCTTTTTTTATTATTATTGAAGAAAAAAAACAAGAATCCCAAGTAAATACTTAACTTGTTGAAACATGAAAACATCTTAAGCATGCCAGAAAGTAAATGGAGGCACTCAACAATATTAAAATAACTTGGGTAATTACATCTGTTTACATTACAATAGTAACAACACACTCTGTTGATTAAATATATGGCTCCTGTTTTAGAGCTGTCAATACAAGCTTGAAAAAACATTTCCGACCATTTTTGACAACACTGAGAGAAAGGTTGTTTCTATGATCCCAAAGGTGATGGTGAAAATTCCCAGAATACCTTGAGTTAATCCCTTAGTTTTGGTAGAAGTGGGATCCTCCCGGCACACAGTGTTTCCAGAGGAATGTTAGTGCTATTGTCGACCAGGATGACTCCCACTGGGAAGACAACCCCCCCGCTCTTCCTCGCCCCTTCACTGGCAGAACAATACAATGTGTTGTATTATACGTATGAAGGCATGCTACTGTTTTCGTAGCCTATGACCCTGTGACCGCGAGCAGAGACTAAGATCATGAAAAGGATGACACGGAAGTCATTAGTTAGTCCAACAGATAATACAGCTTCCTGTGCTCGACCACGGCTGGGAATTCTCACCGACAGTTTATAAACACACAACTATTTTGTTACTGGACTGGAGCAATACTCACACGTTATCTATAAGATAAAGCATTGTAGGAAATTGGCATGTGGTTTATTACATATAGTACTGTATGTCAGTCTTTTATTCACAAGTCTTCAGCTGTTCTGCCTTTTATTTGAGACGAGCATCCATTTGCTATTTAACAGCTTCCTGAAGCTGTTGAAGTTTACCGTGTGAAGACGAGGGAGTTTCTTTGTTGTCGTCCTTGGAGAATGGGAACTGCCCCAAGTGTCTGTCAGGTTGTCTCACCTCTTCAAGATTGTTTGGGGGTGAGGTGATGGAGTGGTTTTCCATGTGTACTGTATATAGAGGGCTGGGTCTTATACCTATTTAGTACCAACACAAACGGCACATAATATCAAACTGAGTAACAAAAGCTGAAATAAAGCAGATAGATGTTCTTGTTTTAAAGCGTTGACTGTTTTTGGTCATGGTTTGGTGTCTGAAGCTCCTACCCCACTCTCTCTCTTTGTTGTGATATTTCCTCGTTGCTCTCCCCCATGGGAATGAATTAGACTTTCAAATTTGGGAATAAAGTGGCGTGTGGACAGCTTTAAACGCTGTCAATGAGGATGCTAACGGGGATAGACGGAATAAAAGGGTTTCCCTTTTTGGAAGACCCCCCCCCCCCCACACCTTTTTATCTCCCCATCTCTGTGGAACAAATCATTTAGCTGCCAATTTAATGGGATTAGTCCCCCCTCCCTTTCTCCCTCCCTTTTCTTTTCACATGCTTGAGTCCATCCTTCAGCTCGTCTCTTTTGGGACGCTGCCCCTGGAAGTAGATTATCTCGTTGCAAAGCTTTTATTGAGGAAAAATTGTGTAATGAGGATTTCAGAACTTCAGCCACCTCATTTGGCTTCTTAATGCCTTCTGAATTTCTCGCAAACAATTCCGTTTGTGTAATCTTATAGTTAATGTCGGGTTTTTTTTGCACCCAAGGCCAAATAAACACTTAATTGTTGCAGTTTGGTTGCATTATCATCAGCGTGATAGAGAAGGGATAATGGCTACCCCCCTAGATTAGTATGCGTGATATCCGCCATGATAAACGACATTGAGGCCAGTTAATCAGGCCAAAACACTGATGTCACAGCATTAGGCAGTCTGGCCCTGACCTTACCAGTGATAAACAATGAGGCCAGCTGAGAGCACACTGATATGATCACAAAAGGGTTCGGGCCAGCTGAGGACGAGGTACTCCACAGATGGACTTGAATATATTTAACATTACATTGAAATGCTTTTTTGTAAGGATTACAGAGCACCCTTCAATTAAATGAATTTAGGCAAATAAAGTTGAGGCCTAATAATTAAAGGATACATCAGAAAGTGAAAAGGAAATTAAGCTTATGATGATGTAGAAACAAGAATGAAAGGAGAGGCTTTATATTCAATGGGACTCGGTACTGTGGATAAACATCAGTTATTGAAACTCACTGTACTAGCTAATGTATCCTCTTGGATTGTTCAGTGGTGAAGTTACGTTAAGACTCACTGTTTGTTAAAAAAAACTGGACTGACTGTATTAAAAAAACTGATTTGTGTTATTAACCCCTGCCTTATTTGTAAACCATTCCTGTTTGGTGGAGTGGTTTGAACTAGACTGTAACGATAACAGTTATGTGGTAGTCTATAATCGAATCCTTAGTTTGAACTCCAGGAGGTTTAAATGGCTAATAAGATCCACAATAGATCCTAGATTCTGGACAGATTTTTGCAAAGTCCCAAAAACAATCCAGCATCTCTGTTTAACGATTCAGCTGCAATGGGTTTCATGCTCATCTTGTGCTTTAAAGCCCCATGAGGCTGGCAGGTGTTGTGACGCTTGGACGTCTTTTTGTTCCCAGGACATGGACCGTGGCACAGCTGGGTCTGCGGCCCCTGGAGATAAACTGCCTCTTGAGGGAGTTCTGATTGATTTTATTTAAAGAGAGCTTTTTGTAAACATGGTTCTGTATTTGTGTTATTTTCACATGGCTGTAAAGGCCCTGACACACCAGGCAGTCACCAGAGAACTCGCCGACGCCGACTGTTGCGTCGGCGAGTTCTCCTGCGTCTTGGCCATGTGTCGCACTGGAACACACCGCAAAGACTTCAGCCGAGCACGTACGAACTGCGCATGCGTGAGTGGCAATAACTCTCCTTACCAGCAGGCGGCGGTAGTGTGTATTCGTCATTCAAAAGAGGCAACAACCGGAAGACAGAGAAGAAGAACAGACTGTGATATAAACAAACAACAAATAGCGTGTGCGTTCCATTTTCACTCTCGTCCATCGAAAACATGTTTCGTGCGGTACTGGGGCTATCAGCCATTGGAGTGTTGCTTGTGCAAGACATTCTCAAGAAACGGTGGCCGTTTCTCAATCGCGAGGATATTGGCTTCCAAGCCAATATTTCAAGGATGCTACGTCATTGAGTGCCGCCGAAGGACTGTTCCAATCTCCAGCATACTTGGAATTCTACCGAGGCCGCGTCCTTGGTTTGGGGGAAATTTCGAGGCTGCACATGGGTAGACTTCGCGTCCTTAAAATCCCCACAATGCTTTGCACATGGACCAATTTCCCCAAATCTGTGGCGGAAGATGTATGGCGGGGCCTCTCATATGACGCACACTTGCTAGCCTGTTCCACTCTTCGTTTTCCGAATGCCAGGAAGTATTCTTGCCTTGCTTCTGAAGCAAGATGCTCGGCTCGGCTGTGCTACCAAGCCAGCATCCTCGCGATTGAGAAACGGCCAGTCTCTCAAGAGGCAGAAGCGAAGAATTAGGAGAAACCGCACTAAATGGGTGAAATCATGGATACTACAGCGAGAAGCTCATGGGGCGTTGTGATATTTTTCTCAAGCTTTGGTAAAGTGTATTCTTTGAATGCAGATTTGGGTTCTGCCCGCTCTGTATTAATGTCATGTGGATTTTCCTGTCATGTTGACAGGTTATCATCATGTAGGTGTTGATAAAAGCTCATTCTAATGTTGTGTTATGTGTGTATGAAGGTACGAAATAAAGTTTTGCATTGCCTATCCTGCCATTTGTGTTTGTTTCTTATCGCTGTGTGATTAAAAGAATAATGTGCCTACATAACTGTCAGTTGCAGCCCTAGCATTAGTATTGGTTATAGTAACAGCTACAACATTAAAATACTTCTAGGCAGATTTAGGAGGATAATGGGAGAATGAACAGAGGGGCATCTGAATAATAATAATAACTTTATTTGTATAGCACCTTTCATACAGGGGATTGCAGTTCAAAGTGCTTTACATCAGTAAAAAATAAGACATAAAATCAGTGTAAAACAAGCAGCAAAGCATAAAGTGGGATAAAATAATGCATATATATATATATATATATATATATATTGATTGTAATCCCAACAGGCCACCTTGTTTATGGTTTGATTCAGTTTTAGTAGAATATAAAATACATGAATGATGAAATGAGCACATAAAGTGCAGACATACTATAAAATCACAGTTGATAGACCTGCATCTGATGATCGCAGTGTTCTGGCGGGTGTGTAGTTTATTAGAGTCAGTAATGTCATAATGGCCACTTCTTGCTAAATTTACATTTCCATGTGATGCTTTTATCCGAGGCGACTCACAATAGGTAAATGAACAGCGGTAGACAGTATCTTATGTACTTAGACGCTGTACTTAAGTACTTGGCCTCTCTCTGAGCGGTGCCGGTGTGGTTTCTTGGTCCGACTGCCTGTGTCGACGCATGGCCGATTCAACATGTTGAATCGGCCATGCGTCGGCCGTGAAAGGCCAAATAAGGCGTTTCACGGCCGACTGTTCGGGACACACCAAATTGAGTTTGGGCGACAGGGCACGCTTCGTCGTCCGACTAACGAAGACGGCCGATTTCGGCCTGGTGTGTCTGGGCCTTTATGGTCACTCTCATTCCTCGTGTTATAATGGTTTTAAACGGGCATAAAGGGGAGTAAAAGCCCCTTGTGAGCATCACATAGAATTCATACTTACTGTTATTATAATGCTGTTCTGTAGCATGACTTAAAAAAATCAAGTGTGTAATTGAACATGTTGGTTGCTTTGCTTACAGATATAGGCTACGTCATATACGTTAGCTGGAGAAAAAAGTTTGTAAACTAACTAGGAAACCTTTCAACCAAAGTGAAGGTCAAAGATAAAAATGTTGAGAATTTTTTTTTTCAAAGTCGCTTTGACCTTTATGGAAAACCCTTATCTGTTGCTCTTATCTCTTTTCCGAAACAACCCGCCTTCCCTATCCAAGAAGCTTTGCATATCATTTATTCAGCTTCAAAAGTATAATTTTCTTAACGCATAAAGGAACACTTCGTCCTTCAGTTTATCCTAAAAAGTCACCAAATATGGATGAATCGTCCCCGATGCAGGATATCCGGTCGCATGCTTGCGTGACAACTGCTAAAAGAACGTGTCCCCCATTTAAATGGCTCCCCCACTCCCACCATGTCTATGTAGCTTTTGATCATTAGGGGCTCCAGAGCAGCATCTCTATACATTAGTGTAACCCTCCTACCACCACCTTCCTTTGGCAGTAATCCAGAGCAGTGTGACTCATTAACACCATCATTAGTCCACTAGGTCACGTGTTCATGGCGAGCCAAACAAAAAGAAGTTTTAATCAAGACAGACGGGTTCGGCTCTAAAAGCATTCCTGACATAGTTATGTGTTCAACCAGCAGACTCCCCTTGTTACAGACAAGTCGCTGTCAATCACTGTCGTGAAAAAAAACACAGATTAGATTTAAAGGTATGAAAACAATGTAGAGACAAAGAATAATTGTTCTGCTCTATTGACCAGTATTTGAACAGTGTGTCTAAGGCTTTGGGCTTAGTTCCGTGTCTGTTGTGAGTTTATAAAAATCCTCTTATCCCTCCTCCATGCTGTCATCAGTTTAATTAGCTTGTTGTTCATTGTCAGGCTGCTGTCAGAGGAGAAGGGCAGCGGAGGACGCAGCGGTGGATCCCATTGGTCTTCCTCCAAAAGGTCAGCAGAGTGGGCTCTCTTGGCACAAAAGCAAACATGGGAGCACTTAAATTGGGGAATTTCTCCCACAATACCTCTTTGAGGGAGCTGACAACAGAAGTGAAAGCTTTTGGGAGTGACGGTCTCTCACCGCTGCCCCAGACGTTATCCGGAGTCCGGTCTCGAGACTTTGTTTTTAGAGTTTAAAAAGAAAACGCAGGTCCCTGTAGGACTAGGCAGGTATCGTATTGATAACAATGTATTGGCCTATATCGTGTGACAGTACATTTTCCTATGATGGCAATTGTTGTCTTTTTCTAGTTTTGAAGGCTGCATTACAAATTAAATAATAAAAAGTAATTTTCTAATTTGTATATTGTTCAGGAGGGGAAGCTGCAGAGTGTCATGGTGCCCCACTGAGGAGGGTCCCCTGCAAGGGAGGGTTGGTGGTGAGTAGCGGGCGGGTGTTCACCAGCCCATGGCTTCCCTCCTCCGCCTTACTGACTCCACTCAAGAGCTAAACAAACAACATGCTCCAGTCCGTCTGTGGTCAAGTGCAGGCCGGACCCGGAGGGTCCTGGTGGGTAGGGCGCAGAGAAGTTAATCAGGGAGTGGGAAGATAATGAGGTGGAGAGGTTGAACAAAAATAACTAAAGAGATTAAATACGGTTTGATCGCTAGAGTATGTCTTAGGATTCGGCTTTTTGGAAACCACTGCAGCTCAAAATGAAATGTTCTTGGAGGATGCCAAAATTACCTGGTGCACAAAACAGGAAGTTTTGACGTGGAGGGCAGATATTTTAAAGGCCTAGATATTTTTGAGGTACATTTAAGGTCAGTGAAAAAGAAAATGTTGACAATTTAAGCCATTTCTTAATGAATCAACATCATTGTAAATGCTTAATTCCTTAAGTAATTTAGCTTGGGGTTGCTTTACTGTTTCTATGGGTTATCTCTGAGTTTCAGATCTGTTGATCAGACAAAATAAGCATATGAAAGATTTAACTATGGACTCTTGGAAAGTGTTTTAGCAGGTTATTGACCAAACTGATTATTCTATTAAATAATAAAATACTTAGCAAGTTGTGTGGATAAAAAATATTCTTCAACAGCAATCCCAATCTGGACCCAGGCTGTAGGAAGTGATTCCTTTTATAGAGTAAAGCTTGTGGACAACATGTCTGGAACATTTGATTGTATCAGTGTTTATCCCATTGCCATTATTGAGTGCAGTTTGACGTTTTTGAGCAACATGCTCCCAGGACCTTAGATGTGTTTCCTCTAGGGGGCAGTGTTGTGAAAAGAAGAAATCTCAGTTTTTAAAGGAAAAAGTTGTGTGCCGAAAAGAGGGGATAAAGCCTTTTTTTTTTTTTTTTTTAAAGCTGCTCGGGGCCACCTTTTCATGCTGCACTGAGCTGAAAGGGCTGATTAATAATATACCAACAATTGGGAAACGGTGAGGGAGAGACAGGGAAGGGAATAAAAAACAGTTTGTTTTCTTAGGATTGATAATGAAAAAATAAGATCAGCTTTTGTTATTCCCAAACAAATTAAGTGTTATTACCTAAAACAAGCTGAAGGCTAAATCAAAGTTGAACCAATAACAAACTGACACTGTTTGGTTTGGAACTTGGCAAAGCTGCCGGCAGAGTAATAAATCGTAGGTGGAGCACAGAGCTGAAGTGCCAGGTTTTTATTTCACAAGTCGTCTTCCAGAAGAATAAATCATGTGGGTATTCATAACCACATCTTCAACAAACTTGCGCAAATCTACTATGGAATCTTACAGCTAGGTTTTGGGTAATTCATCTTGTTCACAATCTTTTATTGTAGCCTTTGGAGTTCAAATGTTGTGGAAGAAAGATAGAGGGGTGGATCCTGGTAAATCTGCATATTTTGTTTTGCACAAAATCCTCACGAGGGGATGCTGAACCTCTGGAGAGCAGCTGCCCAGATAAAAAGGTTGAACCAGATAAAGCACATTCCTAAAATAAGGGAGCAGCATGACAGGCACCTTTTCCGCATGTGGTCTCCACTCTTGCGTTCAATAAGGGGTAGGTTAACTGCATAGACCTCACACATTTTAGTAGCAGTTTTCCTAAAAGGGATATAATGAGGTTAGACATGGTATGAGGAATGAATATAATGAGTGGGTGTATGTATAATTTTCTTTAATTTCCATAATTGTCTTGTCATTCTTAAAGGCTATGTTTATACGGCAGCTACTGCGCCAGAGGAGCAATCGAAAGGAGTTGAATGTAATGGCAGCAGAAATAACTGGATGTGTGATAATACAGCAACATGACTCGACTGAAGAGTTCACTTTTGTGACGGCATTTTAATTGCAAGGCTGTTGATTTGTTAGTTATTTAGTAGTTTGTTTTAATTGACATAGACCTACCCACTTGTGGAACCTGTTTTTAAAGGTACAGTGCTCTTTTCTTTTTATAATTTATTCTATACGTTTTAACACACTATTGTTTGCCGTACAAATAGAAGTTCAGGAGGAGATTTGGGGAAACATTAACACATCTCCAATGCTTAACTTTGCATTTAAACAACTTAATTCATAGGCATTTTCCTTCACAATGTCCCAATATTTGATATTCAATCTATTATTTCACTGTTTTTAGACATGCTAGCATCATAGCGCTAAAGCTGCAGCTAAAATAATATAAAGAATATTTAATGGATTGTCATCACATTTTGTACAGACATGAATGGTTCCTAGAGAAGGTTCCTACCGACTTTGGTGACCCCTGACTTTTTCTGTAGTGCCACCAGGAGGTCACACGGATTTGAGTAATGCAATTTGCTTTAGACATTCATGTCCCCCTGATGCTAATTTTTAATAACTTTGGTGGTGCATTTTCTGTAGTGTTTCCACCAGGTCAAAAATATCTATATGTCCAGTATTTTGCTTAATGATTTAAATACCTGCACTATTAATGATATTCCCATCAGCCTCAGCTGTACTTTGTGTTTAGTGCTAATAAACAAATGCTAGCATACCTGCTAAACAGATGCATGTTAGCATTGTGATGTTAGCATGGGAGGTCTGGACTTTAAACTACTTGGATGTTGCTGGAAGTGTTTTATTTTCCTCTTCTGCTTTTGTAACTTAGCACCCTCCCGACTGTAGACTCCTAAAGTCTTCAGCTGACTTTTTTCATTCCTGTAAGTTCCTCCCTCCTTGCTGGGATAATTGAAAGGCTTTGAGGCCGGCTGAACTCAGCAGGCTCATGCAGGACATCAAAGGGAAACAAACCGTTGGACAGCACAAGCTGGGGGTCAACACCGGCTAAAACTCAGCAAAGCGGTAGTGAACAGCAGCGCTGAGGCGTCTGGCCGTAGTCCACACAGCAGCTTCTTCTGCAAAGCTTCAAAGGCATTTCCTAATGAGGGCCAGATGCAGAGCTGAGATGACAAATGGCCACTGCTTGTTGTGCAATTATGCCAACACACACATGTTCACATTAGCACGTGTCTCTATCTACCAGTGCATACATGCATTGTGTTTCATCTAGTCACTACAAAAAAAGTAGGGAAAACCCACCTGTGTGCAACAATCTTGATTATCCGTGGAAAGATACAATTCCGTACACACATGTACACACACACAGTTTTCATGCTACTGAGCTCATTTTTGATGCTGCTGAATCATAATATGCCACTTTTCTCTGGAGGCTTTTTCCCTCCATTCTGTAGCCTCTGCTTTTTATTAGGGGAAAAACAAGCCTGTTGAATATTCAGCACAGCGGGTTTGCAACTTTTATAGCCCTCTCAACTTTTCAGGCTGTTTACTGTTGACACACAAGTTACAAAACCCGAGCTTTGTGTTTCGTTTTTTTTCCTCTGTGGAAAATGTGAACTGTCGCACCACATCCTGTCAGGACTTAAGTTTGTCCCTTTATATATGGCAAACATAAAGGTCTCGACACGACAATAAAGGCCTATTCGACTTGAGATTGTTCTTTCTTTATTCACGAGTGTTTAGAATATCCAGATTCCAACTTTATTTTTTCATGCAGTTTTTACCACACAAGCAGCAACTATTACACTTTTGTATTTGCCAACATGTGGGTAAAAGCTGAAGTTTGACCAGATTCCTGATTTCTGAGAAGCCTTTGTGTTTTCTGTGTGGTTCTTCCTGCTACATTCTTTTGAAAAACTCCTGTTTTAAAGTTGTTTCTTGCTCGTTCCACTCCAATTGTACTTTTACATAGTCACAGGGCTTTAATGGATCTCGTTGTACACTCGGAGCATTTGAGTTACCCTTCCATATTAGGTGATTTTAAAGGGAAAACAAACACATGACATGCAAGTATAGTTTGAATCCTGGCAGTCATTGGGGGATTTTATTTTTCTCTTTGCAAATTAAGACCCTCAAATGAGTTATCTTTTCTCTCAGGATGGACCATTTGTGTTCAAGATTAGGAACTTTTCAATATTTAATTTTCTTGGTTTGCTTGTTATTAATTTCGCCCTCCATCTCTCATCGGACACTGCTCTTCGGTGTTGAGCTGCAACCAATTAAACTAGGGCTGTGCGATTATGGCAAAAATCATAATCACGATTATTTTGGTCAATAATTGATATCACGATTATTAAATACGATTATTCATTGACTTTGAAAACATCCATTTATTGAACTTTAAAACAAATAAAAAGATACTGTTCAAATTATTATTTGTAACTGTTGATTACCCTGAACGTATAATTCAACTGAAAAACCAATACAAAAATAAATAAAATAAATGATACATTTATATTTAAATTTAAATAAATAATATCAAAATAATAAATACCAATAAACAAGATCAACAAATATTTTGGAGCGCACTTCAACAAGCTACTAAACGTATATAAATATGATAAATACAAATAAATGAGACTAAAATAAATTATATCAAATATATACCAAAATCCTAATTGCGATTCAAATACGATTAATTGCACAGCCCTAAATTAAACTATAATTTGTAATTATAGAATAATCTGATTGTCAGAGAAATCCTGATCAGGGAGGTAAAGATGTCTTCTTGTTTTCCTTTACTCCCCCCAAACTGTCAGTCCAGAATCAGGGTGTCCACGGGGTCTTAAAAAGTATTAAAAGTTGATAGCCTTCATTTTCGCTAAATTGATTTATTAAAAAGTACTAAACGGCATTTTCCAAGGTATTACATTTTGTAGCTTGTTTTCAATAAGTATATAAATTGTCCAAAGAGGTTGTATTCTACAGTTTTCCTGAATGTAATCATTGCGTAGGTGTGTAGTGTGATTCTGTGTAGTTTATTTATGGCATCCCGTTGGATTTGACGTCATCTGAACAGGACATAAGGTCCGCTTACGCCGGTTGTTAAACAACATCGTTATGGGGAAATGCAATTCTGCGTCCAAATGGTTGGAAGATAAGGAGGAAGGATAATCAATACTGTATATAGTCAATGTGAGGTAGAGTGTGTGTCGCCAATGTAACCGGTTAAAACTTGAAGTGGCGATGAGGTCTTAAAATGTATGGAAAGGGTCTTAAAAAAGGTCTTAAAAGGTATTACATTTGTCTTCAGGATTCCTGCATATACCCTGAGAATAAAGATATATTCAATTTACTATCACATAAGTTGAGAAATCCAAAACATAATGAAACTGAAACTACGTAATGTTGGATCTTTTTGCTTAAAGTGCCAATGAATTTGCCAACGGTTGAGCAATCAATGAATCTACTTCATATCCTTGCAGCTGTCTTAAAGACTAGTTGATTTAGTAATGATCTGTTTTTGTTTGTCTTGCATGTCGAGCGTCTCGTATTACAGTAAATAATTCAGCCTGTCTTCCGTTGAACACGCGCACCTCCCTGTGAAGAGGAACCCGACCTGAGTCACTGTAAATCAGTTGACGTGCACCTGCAGCTCCTGTCATATTTATGGAACAGCTGAGGGGGAACAAAACAAGTTCTTCAGGTTTGTGTTGGCGTACGTAGTTGCTGTTACACTCGTGAGTCCCTACGGATCATATCAGGCTACTTATTAATATGTTCCTTCTCAGTGCATTATGGTGAGTTATATCCTTTTTTTCCATATCTAACAACTTGTAAAGATTAGTTGGATTATTCTTCATGGAGTTAGTGTAAAAGTAATATTTTGATTTGCCCTGTAATGACTTTTTATTTAAACTACTTTTTATCTGCAATGAGGCCTTTGTCACTTCTTCCATGACACTTCAGTGAATAAGCAGAGCTATTGATTCATATGATGCCACACCTGACTTGGTCATCTACAAGGATTTGCTTTTGTCATCAGCTTTATGTCCTCTGTGCCTATGGCCACAGTTTGAATGTTTGAAGCTTCACTAAGTAAACTGTGAACGTTCTGAATGAATGTAATCCCTCTTAAGCACTCTGTTTTGTATTGTTGTTTATAGGCCTATGTTTCAGCTATACCTTGTAATTGCTTCAATGATAATGGCCCAGTTACAAAATGATGATAAATACATTTAGCTGATAATACTTTTGTACTTTTTACTCCATTTCTTTTTTTAAATGGACATGTATCATATTTGCGTATTTCTATAGTGTTACATCACACTGTCTGATTATAAGTAGGGGTATATTATGAATTAAATTGTTATCAAAATTGCAATATGGCTTGTGCAATATCCAAATTGCAGTAATTACACTACTTTGTAACGGCAAATATCAGTCAAAATAAGCGTTTTTTGTTTTTTTTTCCTACTCTTGCAGGCCTAATCATCACCCTCATTAACCTTTATTTCCCTAGATTAAAATGGTTTGGTTTAAACTCCCATATGTATCAAGTTTTTTCTGTTCTGCTAAATGTGCTATCTTAGTATTGCATGCCTTGCATTATTTAGAAACACCATTGCTTGTCCCGAAGGCCTCCTTGGCTGATCTTGGTTTAGATTTGTTGACTTCCTGTTTACTCTGTCTTCACCTTTAGCTGCTGAGGGCTGAAGGGAAAGGCTGCCATGTTGGTTAATATGTAACCACCCATGAGAAGGCTTTCCATTTACGCTCCATTGTCTGCCTCATTAGCTGTTTTTCATCCACGAGTGGAAGGTCAGCGCGAGCCATAAGAGTGACCGCAGGTTGTTAACCGCATTAGCTCGCCATGCGTTTCACCTGGAGGCCCAGCCTAGGGGTCGGTTCTTCCCAAAACGGCCTAAAGTCCCGTTTCCTCTTATAGGACACAGATCGTTTGCCTGTCATCTGAGGAAGTTGTCTAATCTTAGCCGTGAAACTTATCCCCCCCTCGCTCAGAGGGCTGCTGGGTGTAGGCTCGTTGTCGGGGGGCTCTTGTGGACTCGGTCAGTGTTTGCTACCTGCGAGCAGTGGGAGGAAGTTAGAATGAGAGTAACAGGTAAGCTGCATGATTGACAGAATGGCAGTGTTGTGGTTGCCATGTGATGACAAAATAAATGTGACCACATGGCTGCTGGTGTACTGGATTGTACAACAGTTTGGACTCTTCTGTTTTATTGATGTTTGTCTTTTTTCCTTCAGTAATGGCTATTTTAACTGTATAAATCACACAAGTTGTGTATTATTGACATTAGAGATCATTAGGCACCAAAGAGTAGAACAAAATGTTGCCACTGTGTTGCGTAACGGGAGAACATGGATAAAACGTGGATTTTATTAATTGTATTTTTCCAGAAGTAAAAATTGTAAGTGATTTTTCGGTAATGTGATCGCAAAGGTGGAAATGGCCTAAAAATAAACTTGATTTTTTTTAGTAGAGCTGCTACGATCAGTTGACAAATCAATAAGATAACAAAAGAGGGTTCACAGTTCAACAGACAATTTAAAGATTTTTTTCTCTTGCGAAAATGGCTGCTTTCCTGTTTTATACCATCTTAAACTGAACACCTTTAGTTTACAGCCCTATTTGTCATTCGTATAGTCTTTGACACTGAAAGCAGAACCCTTTCCTATTTAAATCTTTACCCATTTTGATGCTGCGCTTCCAGTTACTTGTACCAATGACTGCTTACTACTTCTCTTTTTATAAACCGTTGCTCAGTATCTGTTTGTTTATCCCTCAACATTATCAGTCTGTTTGAACCATTGTAAATTCCAACCCTTTTTACAGTGATGTAGGATCCTGCAGGATTACTCTGCTCAACAGGCCACGATGACGCCTTGTTGTTGCAACAGGCTGTAAGCTACATTTGAGCTTTCACTAATACAATATTTACACCCGGTGGAAATGGGAACAAACGTATGGAGCAGCTTTACTTCTATCTACAGGATAAACGTTCTCAAAAGCCTAATGTTTGCAAACTGTCTTGAAAGTGCAAAACAATACGTTTTCTTCTGTCATATGCTGCTGGTGATGAAGAGCTTTTTTTCTCCTTTTCATTTACTGCACGATGTACATGTATCTGAGTATTTCCTGCTCCTTCCTTCAGGTTCACTTTCTTGTAGCCCATGGAACTGGACGCTTGGGAGATGTTTGGTCAGTCTAATGGTGTTTTTTGATTCAACATTTTTGCATGAAGTTGGAAAAAAGAGCTTTGATTTTGGGCTGAGTTGCTTGCTGAATAATTATTTTTAAGTTTACTGTCTGAAAGCTACACAAGGTCAGCATGAAATATTTGACTTGCGTTGTTAAACTGGGATATTGTTCATATGTCAGCGTGCACCTTGTTTCTTTTATACAGGGATGTAGTGTGTTTACGCTTGTATTTGTCCCTGTTTTGAATGAAGAAGCATAATTCCTGTTGGTGACATGCCAGTCTCATCCTTATGTCTCTGTATGCACACTTATTATTATTGTTGTTGTTGTGAGTTCCTCTGTTGATGGTGTAAGGAAGTGTCTTGCATATCAGGAATGCGGCATCAAATATTTTACTGCAACAACATTAAGATGGTGTCCAACCTAATAAAGGCATCTAGACTCTTTGAAGAAGCTTCCCAAAATATTCATTTGTCAAATGCAGAGGTTAATTTTAAATGTGTGATAAAGTAGGAGGGACTATAGACTAAATTCAATTTGGTTGTTGGAACAGTTTGGCGCGCTCTGTAACGGTGGATTTGTATCTCGTAGCTCTCTGTATCAGATCTATAATCAGACCTTATGACGAACTTAGCCTGCTTTATTTAGATGCACGCCGCACACATGGATTTGCAACATGCAGATCCAGGCAGTGTTTTGAAACCTTGCCTTGAAAGTAACTTTAAGACTATTGATAAGTTGTGCCTTTCAGATCGTTTTGCAATACATACATGCAATGGTGTCTGTCTATGGACCATTTCTGTTATTACTGGGATTAAAAAAAATCCAGTACACCATTGTGGGCAAAGTAATGCTAGCTTCAGACTACATCATATTTTTGTCCTACATTTGTATTATAATCCCAAATTATTGCGTCAATTTGACCAAGAGGCAGGACTACGGGTTGGTCCTGGATTATTCAAAAACAGACACTTGTCTTTCTATATTAGATGCAGGGAAATATTCCAATACAGACTAAGTGGCTAGTTCAATATCCACACCTGACTTAAACTAATACAGTATACAGTATGACCTTTACTGATGGAGATATACCTTTCAGCTTAGCTTTAAGAGGTTAAAGTTACATTTTAATGTTATAGTTTGTCATGAATGTTGTATTTTCTTTTTGCAAGACGGTTTTATTGGACTGCATTCACATGTCAACCTGGTTGAGGATTTTACCTGTTAAGCCCCAAGCATGTTTTTCAGGTTTCAGGCTCGAAAATGACATGCCCAGAACAAATGACTAACTTCCCTTCTAAAAGGGTTAAATTAATAATATTTTTTCTCAAAGCAAGGTTACATCTGTGAGTTGGATGTAGAAGTGTCAGAATCAATATAGATGTTTGTGTCAGAGTGAATTCAGATGGAACATAGTAAAAAAAGTGTAAATTCTTACCTCCGCCTAAAAAAAAAACATTACTTATAGTGAAAACCACCCTTGAATGATGGGTTAGTAGCCTAAAAGCTTTAGGAATCCAAATTATAACATATAAGTACCCTGTATCAAGATTGAGGCAAAACAAGTGAAAATTGACCTTTTTAGAGATATTTAGGGAAAAAAAGTCCAGGCGGAATAAGCTTTGGGCACATTTGGGCACATCTGGTTCCATCAGTGCCATTTGACCTTTTTCAGGTACCAGACTGTAAAAATCATTTTATAACATTGAATCATCACTATCGTTATTCATTCCATCAAGAAAAAAAAAAAAAAAAAAAAGAAATTATTGTAAAATGTAACCTGCTAATTATTGTCATGCATTTGAAAACTGATGTTGTTTATTTGCTATGTTCTGGCTGCTAGCTCAGTGAATTATTGCCTGCAGTGATGGGGTGTAGACCCATGGAATCTGTGGAATCTCAGCTTTCAGATGATGTGTTGTTTGTGCAGAAAGTATAATTATAAATGATGATTTTTGTGAGTTATGAGCAAAAATAGCATTAGTCCGTATTTGCTAAGGGCTCATTGAAAGGCTTCTTGTGGGAATTATTATTTTTTTTTTTCTTTTCGTATAGTCAGTTAGCTGAGTTTCTTCCCGTCAGCTGGGTGTGGAACATTAATAGTTTCATAAATGACACTTCAGAGATCATACTGGTGCTAGCAGATGTAGCATTTTCGGACCCTTCGGCGGGTCCTTGGGGTTTAACAACCATATTTTGATAGTTGAAGGTGTACAATGTAACTTGGAAATTGCAGCCTGTCTTATTCTGCTAAGGACCCTCCTAAAGACCACTAGTGGGCCTTGATCCCACTTTTGGCGCATTTCCACTACAGCGCGGTTTAAGCGTGCCATGCGCGGCCCGTTTTTGGTTGAGTTTCCTTTTGGCGTAGTACCGGCTAGCGGGTACTATTTCACAGTTTTTCTGGCCCCATAAAATCGAGGTTCTTAGCGGGCCAACAACCAGGCTGAGTCGCGCTGAGTATGCTAAACTAGAGAGAATCGCTGGCAAGGGGGCTACGACTACAACAAAATGAACATATTTGACCGTGATTTAATTGTAATACACGTTTCAAAATGATGCCGAAGTAACAACATACTGATACCGGTTAGTAAAAACCATGAATTAATGCTTTGACAAATCTGCAGACAGACGGCAGGGGAAAAACCTTTTAAAATACGTGTTTTTCTAGATGGAGATCGGCTAAGCTAACGCAGTATATGCCCCGACCGTCCACACTCACAACGGCCTATACAGACATAAATAAACCAGCGACTGTATTCACCATGACACAGGCAGTCTGTGGTTTGTACTTGTTTAACTTTTGTCTAGTTTCTGAACATATATGAGGAGCTGTGAGCTCTGAGTGCTAACAGCTAACGGCTGATGTTGGTTTTCTGTGGTTCGCATTGAAGATAACGTCACGGCTCCGCCTACACTGCGTTACTATAGTTACTGCCCCAGCTACTAAACTGTAATGGAAACGTAGCATAAAGTGAGCCAGTCCTAACGAGGCCTAACTATACCGTACTAAGCCGAGCGAGGCCCTGCAATGGAAATGCGCCATTTGAGAGCCAGTGATAAACTGGGCCGAGATGGTAATTATAGTCTGAGGTCAGAGAGAGTATAAAAAGGGAGCCTGGGTCTATCTGAGACGACTTTGTCTGCATATTTACTCCTCCAGATGCTCATTTGACAAACCAGACCCATGAAGTCGACTTTTGGCTCTTTTTATTTATTTTATTTATAAGAGAATAGCTCTTTTGTTCCTGCTCATAATGTATCCATTGACGACGAGCGGGGCTGGTGCACACAGGACCTCTATGTTCATAAATGTCAGATGCAGACACACCTGTGAATAAGCAGAGGTCAGCGCCGTCGATCCCCTAAAGTGGGCTTCAACTTTCTCAAAGAAAAAGGTTCTTGTGTAACGAAACATTAAATATTTGAACGTCTGCAGCGTTGGAATGTAGAGTAACTAATCACATTGACTCACTCAAGCAGTACCTGAAATCTGTTCTTGAGTATTTCCATTTTATTCTCCTTTATACTTTACTTAATAGTCACCTTTCAAAGAAAATAAAATGACATTAAAAGCTTTAATACAACATGGATATTTAAGGGGTCCTATTTGGATCATTTTCAGGCCTCTACTGGGACACGTCTCCATGCTTTAATGTTCAAAAAGCTCTTTATTTTCCTCATACTCCCTCTGCTGTAGCACCCTCCGTCTGAAACCAGAGCCCAGTCTGCTCTGATTGGTTAGCTGGCTGGTTCTGTTGTGATTGGACATCTCTTAGCTGTTCACCAATCGACTTAAAACTAGATCCTTAAAACTAGATCCTTAAAACAGCAAAAAGCTACAGCAGCAATGTGTTTCTTCTAAACATGTTTGTATTGGTACTTTTAATTAGATTGCAGGTGTGAGTACTTCTTCCACCACTGGTCAAACTTTGAAACTGTTTTGTTGTCTTTTGTCTTACATTTTGAAGCTGTTCTTCCAACAAGTTGGTTACTTTAACGTTGCCATCTCACCTTTTAGAACACATTTAGTTTTGAAAGCACTGAAAATAAAATGCATGACGTTGCGTTCTAACTCCTCAGTTTGCTTGACATGCCTCTTGTCATGTTGTATAATTGTCTTGTGATTTTCTGTGTTGGTTATTGTGATTTCATTTCATATGATACGGATATCTGCAGAGCTCTTTGATCTAACTGCTGCTAACCTGTCAGCATGGGACTCTTTTACCAACAATGTGATTCAAATGTGTCGTCCTGTGTTTTGTCCCAGTCTGCAGGTTGCATGGTAATCTGGATTTGATGCATGGCAGTTGCATGACCGCAGTAGGTCTTGTTGTGGGACTAAGCACACAGCTGCAGCCATGGCACAAACCATGCACGTGAATGGCAATGGCCCAGGTAAACCATCCCTTTTGATACAAGATTTTACCATTTGAGGTTCCACTTTCTTTGGATTTTAATTGTGCATGTATTGAAGATGTTGTATGTCCATTTGTTTTTCTTTGGATTTACAATTTGTGTTTTATATCTACTTTTGTTTTTTGCACATGCTTGTTGTTTATCAGACTGACTAGTTGCTGTCGTTTTGTAGAAGGATTCTCTGCTGCCTCATGCTCAACATGTGCTCATCCCTACTAAAATAAAGATGGCCGTATGAGGATACAATGGGGCTAAATGTAGATGTAGGCGTTCAGTTTCAGGCTTGTGTCAGACATGTATATTTAACTGGTGAGCTCCTGCATCACATCTGCCTCTGTCTTACGTTACACAGAGGGTAGGCTTTCCATCCTTGCAACGTAGAAAAATACTTTATTTTTACCTAAAGCTAATGAGTTCTTATCATTATCATGTCATTAAAATGGTACACATATTTTATGAAATGTTCAGGTTTTTAGCCTCTTGCCATGACATTACATAAAAAGTTGAACACTTAGTCATATTCTTCTGACATTTACAGACATTATCCATCCAAACCATTATGAACAGCTTTGTATTACTCTAGCAAAAGCACATTTTAATTTGTGCTGTGTGTATTTGTGTACATACAATGATCATGGGCCTTGGACATACTGTTAATCATTATCTGACAGTGGACAAATCGATTTGCTCCTCTGGAAGTTATTTTCTCATCCCTTCATGTTTCTGAAACACACCGAGGTGTTCATGAGGATTTCCACACTTCAGTGTGAAGCTGTCCGAACATACACACACACACACACACACACACACACACACACCTGCAGACGACTCGCATTCCTGTCGGGACTAACAGGAGAGAGTGAAGCTTCTTATTTCCCAAATCCCTTCAGGAATGCTCAGCATGCAGGACAGATGCTTTCAGGACGATCTGCCACCTCCACGTAAACATGACTTTGAGATATGATTTTTTTTTTACCATGCCACCAAAGATGTTACATTTACTTCAAAGGCTAGGTTACCACCATCCACCTTTTTATTGATCAATTGTAACTTTAAGTATGTTAAAAATGCTGAGGAATGCTACAGTACACTACCACTGATAGCCCCCCACCCCCCGCTGCAAAAAGTAAAAATATCTTCTCTGTAGTGTTGGCTGTTAACACGCCAACGTGGTCGCCTGCTGCCCAGAAAGAATTTGAAGGAAACGGTGAAACTCAACCTGTTGTTGTAGAGATGCTCCTGCTGTAGCGGATTAGGGGATCTTGTAGTCGCCGTGATATCTTGAGAAAACTGAGCCAGAATATGACTATTAACTTTGCAACCTACATGTTTGGTCTTATCTACTTCTAACTGTGAAGAAGTGCACAACACGCAACACAATAGCCTTTAGTTTGAACTTTTAAGCCACTTTGCTTTGCATTTAGGCTCTCTCAGATGACTGAATGCTGTCCTCAGAACTATTTAGCTGATAATCGGTGTAAAGCATTAGTGGTCATTACACAAATATCCCTCATACTGACCATTTTTAAGACAATTACAGAATGATGATGAACTGAAGAGTTGTTTTTTGTCCACTGCCAAAAAAACAAATATGCAGGGTAGTTGTTGCTCAGAGCAGAGATTACAGCCTAGGCCTGAAAGGAATGCAAGCAGTCTGCTGAGGACAGAGCGCAGCGGTCTGAGTTTTTCTGACGGGTCGACCCCCGACTGCTTATTCAAACCCACTGAAGTGGTTTTGTTTCCTCAGACAGTTACCCAGCTGCTACTTGAAACCCCCATGGTACTGTTTTCTTGCTGTGCCCCATCAGTCACTTTCCTATTATGTGTTTGTATAAGTGCTGCTTGCTTATAATAATTAGTGCCAAAGGGGCACAACACTGTCTTTGTAAACTAAACCGAATAATGGTTTGTTTTATTCACTAGACTGACTATTGTTGGCTTAACACAGCAGTGTTTGCTGAATACATGTTTAACTGGTTTGTTTACATGTGACTGTAACTTAGTGTGCACTAATTACTTCATTGTCAGCCTTCTGTAGCCAGTAGGGAACAGTATATTATTTTAGCATGAGCAGGTGATGTACGGCCCACAATAGTGCACTTCACAAATAATCTAGTTTAGTCTGAAGAACAATATGGGTTAGCCTTATTTATATACATTTATTGCATGAAACTTCCAGTTAGCGTATTTTATAAAAACTGAATGAATCCTCCTACAAGTCTCTCTAAAGCTCAGTAATTACCCCAAAACTATGAGCACAAAGTGTACATTTAACATGTTGTAGTTTTGTGTGCCAGATGTTGTTTTGTCTTTTGTACAATAAAATGGTTGATTAGAGTAAGTAAAACCATTTAATTGTTGGGCAATTTGCTACAACAGCAATTTTTAGCTGGTCAGTCCAACACTCTGGTTTATGACCAAACACCTTCAGAACTAATGACTTCAGTAAGGGCTTATGTTGGCATGCTAACACACTTTCAGTATACCTGCTACAACCTGCAGATGTTTAGCATTGCCATTGTAATAGCTTTAACATGATGTCAGCATTTTGCCTCGAATGCGCCAACTTGTTGACTTTTAGTCCTGTAAAAATAATGTTTAGCGAAAAACAAATGCCCGTTTTGATGCATTGAAAAATGAAAATGTGGGAAAACATGTTGTAAAACATGATTTATTTTTTATTTTTCTGCACCTCCAGTCTGTTTTTAGGGTTGTTTGAATGTAATGTGTTTTGTGGATGGGAAGAGTGTTCCACTATTTAGGCAGAAGCATTTATGGAGGTTATGGCAGGTGATAACATTATTAACTGGTTTGATGTTAAAGATATAATGTGGAATTCCTAGAGGGTCATATTCTCAGGTTTTCATTGCTTTATATTATTTCAGATTCGTTCACTTGAAAGAACCCAGTCTGCAAACCCAGTCTCTTGATTGTTTTGCTTCACCATCTATGAGGGAAGAATTGGGCAAAGTTTTCCAAACTGCCTCGATGTTTGCAGAGGAGGGCCAAACATTTCCTTCCTGCTGCATCATCATGTACGGAGTTAAGTTGTTGAATTTGGCAGCAGTCTTGCACGGCCCTGTGACTTTCTAGAAGTAATATATCACAGCCAGCGCCTCTGCTCTGCTCCGTTTGGAAAGGGCAGGAATGTGCAGCTTTAACGCACGTATCGTCCTTTTTGATTTGTTTCCTGTTTTTTCTTTTTTATATATACACGCGGATGTGTCTCGCTGTTCCTGCTGCACTATGAGGCGTTGATGAAACGTTGGCTCTACTTTTTCTTGAGTAATTAGGCGTATAGAGCTCGCATGAGAAAAAGTATGCGTGTGTGTGCAGCCACCAGAGTCCCCTCCACCCAGGCATTGCATAATGCTTTGCTCTCACTCACTTTATTGCAGTGGGTGTGAGAGTACCACACTGTATTCATTATTCCACTCTGCAGCTGTGTGTATGAGCGCCACTCTGTTTAACTTTAGTCTCCATCTGATGAGTTTTTGCCATTTGAGGCCATATCTTGATGAAATCTGTTGTTAAGGGCAGTTTACTGTTGTCACAATAAGTTTTGTGTCAAAAGGAAGAACACAATCGACCGATAAATCGGCTAAATATTGAAGCATCAACTCCACCATTGTTCTTCCAACAGATATTTCCTCATTTGGTGTTTTGATTCTAGTCTGTCTCCCTTAAGTCATGATTTTTGTACTCTATTCAGTGACCCGCATGGTTGCTTGTATTGGACTCTCTCCCAAAACTCTTATCATGCAGACAAGTAGAATAACTAAAGAAGGTAACAAGCAGTTAAATATGTATTTAATGGCACAGTTTTGCCTATATAATAAGCATGTTTTGTATTTTAGGAGGATGTAAAGTCCGAAGATGCAGCATGGTTTTTAGTATCTAAACCAAAAGAAAGATACAGATTTCTATGCACCGGTTTGGTAACAAGAACTTGCAGACACATTTAGAACAGTAGTTTCCTTTGCGCTGTCTCTGGGCACACTGCGGATGTTAAAAGGCTTTCGTTAGATCTAAATGTAACTTTTTACAAGTGCAAAATAAGCCCAAGCCCTGGTTTTATATTTTTCCTCACATATTTTAACAACAATGCCCAAAGAAAGTTTGCTTTCATTGCAGTGTTTGAGAACAAACGCAGGGAGAGAGTTCATGCTCTTAAATGTATTGAAAAGAGTTTTAGAAAGGTTTGAGTATTTTTCATGTACCGTACAGCATTTCATGAGAAGCAACAAATGCTTAATAGGAATTTACGATCACTTATCTGGTGAATGTGGGTCAAAATGTAGTGTGAATAATGAGACCGTGCTTTGTTTCGGATATCACATTTAAATGACTTTTTAGTCCACACATGGTTTCTGTTGAGAAATCCTCTGTGGAAGACATGCAAGAAGTAGCTGCTGAAAACATGCGTGTGAACTTTAACAGCCACATTTTCTTTGATGATCACCTGAGAGCTTTGAGGAATAAATGTACCGCTAACGTTAAATAATGAGGCTGAAATAATGTAATATCCCAGCTGAGATAAGTAGAGCAGTGTTGGTGGTAAGCTGTGTGTGAAGTTGTTGACTTGTATACTATTTAGTTCACTAATTTAAAAAGTCTCTGTTCGGTATTTTCCCCAGCTCGTTTGTTAACAAAACTGGCATAAAAACCAACTAACCAGGTTAGCCACTTACTCTTTATTGATCAGTCTGTCAATAAATCGATTATCCATGGGCAAAATAGGTGTGGCAAAAAAGAATGTGGTTAAAAATGTAATCAGATCTTTTATGTAGTAAAAAATACACAATGATGTCCTGCATTCAAAGTCTTTACTCAGTAAATATATACTATTGGCATCAAAACACACTTTAAGTACAAAAAACACACTAATTATGTAGAAAGGCTGTTTCATAATCATATATATTGAATTACTGTGGAAACATTTGCTGATGAACCTTGGGAAATGATTTAAAGATATCACATTTTATTTTCCACAAAAATAATAACCAGACAGTTTTTTAATGGAGGAAAGTCAAGTGTGCCGCTTGGCTCTGCTGCCTGTCTTACTGCTGTGTAATCCCTGACAATGTAACAGCTGCTGATACCAGGAGTCCAGGGCTCTCATCCCCTCACTAAAGCTGACCCTTTCAGTTGTCCCGTGTTGATGAGGTCGTCGCTCAGCTGTTCGGGGTCTTGTTGGTACCAGAGGGCCTCCTGTGACATGGCCGGTGGGCGCTCAGCAACCCGTGCCAGGGGGTTGAGGGACCACCAGACAGCACAAGCCTGTGACTGTGCTGCCTCACATAGTATTTATACCTGACAAAAAAGCAGGAAGTGTGTATTTCAGATCCGTCTAGAAGTAAACAATCCTGGCGCTTTGCCCTAAGGAGTACACTTAAGCTTCCTCAATGTTTATAAAAATAAAGACAAACCTTGTTTTCACACAAGCTGGCATTAATAGTCATACAAATTGAGATTACTTTACTTTAGATTAAATTACTTTTAAGATTACATATTTTTTCTTTTTTACTGAACCATTAGTTAATTATTACCATTAGTTTCTTTGTAATCACTTTTCCTATAGAATGTTATACATTGGATTGTGGAAGATAAATGGTTTATCAATGCGATACATTGCTTGTTGGTAAGTACCAAACTTGCAAATAAGAGAAAGTAACACTCCAGTGAGGGTGTGTTCTGCAGATTATAAACCAGAGTAAATAAGTTTGACATGTACAGTAGCTGAGCTATTTGTCTTTACAACAGGCTGTTATTGTCATGAGTTCACCTCCCCTCCAACTGAATAACAGCACTCTTACTTGGATAGGGAAGTGCTGGGCTCAGAGCTTCACGGGATTGGAGGAGGCAGCTGTCCAATAGTGCGGCAGAGCAGAGCTGTGCCTTAGTTTACACCAATAGTGGAACATTTTTCTCCCCCTTTATGGAGAGAGCATTGAGAGAGTGCACAGAGTGAGAAGAAACAGCAGTTCTGTTAAATCTTGTCCAGAGAGGAGGAGTGAAGAAGAAGGACAAGTTAAAAAAAAAAGGAGAGAGTTCTGCTTGTCTGAGGTGAGTACAGTTTGAACAACAAGGCATTGGGGTTTTAGCAGCAGGCTTAAGGCTTGTAATTCACTATCTCTGTTTTAGTTGAATGGAATGGATTGACAAGGACAAGAAGTAGCCCACTGGAGAGAAAGAGCCGGGCTGTTTATTTCCAGCCTGTGTTTGCTTTAGTCAGTGAGAGTTCCAGGCATACCAAGAACAAGACGCTGCATTTAGCCAGTCCAGTGTGAATGTAGTGGAGTCTGTTAATGGCCTGGAAAGCTGACTGGCACTTTAGACTTTATCTGACGGGGAGTGCGGTGGAGTTTGGACTTTAAGCTGCTTTGTCAGATCTGTACAAAGTGTATGAACTAAAGAAATCAATTGTAATTTATTTTTACTTCTGTCTTGAGCGTGTGCTAAACATTTGAACGTTTAAAGTTATATAGTTAATATGTGTCTGTAAAAGCTCTAATGTTGTTGACACAGTTGGATGGATTTTGGACCCCAAAGTATTGACATTGTCTGTTCAGCTGACCACTTAGGCTCTTCTCTTATATAAGCTTTGTAAACAACACTCAAAATGTCGTAAGCTTTCTACAAACCTCATCAGACTAAATTACAAAAGGAAAACCAACATTTGTTTTAGTTTTTTTGAAGTTTACTACTCTACTTGCTGTTTGGTGTTTGCTTCACATAGTTGCATCTCACATAGTTTTGGGCTGACTTAAAGCACCCCCTTGCCAAAATGATTATCACTCATGCTTTTAAAGCAGGGATGTGAATAACTTCAGACGTGTTTGTGCTTGCACTGTGAAATTATGGCAATTGTTAGTGGCCGAGGAAACGCTTTGGCCTGACACACGAGTTGTTTCAGTGCAAACACTGCATCCTTTTGAAATTCTTGTGATGTTTTTTTTTTTTAAAGATAGAGATGTTTTGTTTTCCAAAAACACAAAAATCTGAACAATCTACTAATTTGTTGGCCTTTTGCTCTCTTTCAGAAAGAGGACAAAGATGCCCAAGCACAGAGACCGAGAAGGACTCTGTGGCCCCCTACTATGTTGAAACTCCCTATGGTTATCAGCTAGACCTTGACTTCCTCAAATATGTCGATGACATTGAGAGGGGCAACACCATTAGGAAGCTGAGTATCCAGAGGAAGCCGAAAGTGGCCAAACCCTTGGCGGTGCCTCGGGGCAGCACTGGTGGGGGCAGCACCCAGGCTGAATGGACCTCCACGGACTCCCTTTCCTCGTCCAACAGCGACGGCAAGCAGTCCCCAGTCTTCTTCAACTCCAGGCCCCAGGTCACTGCACCGCTCACCCCAACCTTCTCCAGAGCAACTTGTGAAGTCCCCCTGCAGCAATCTTATTTAGGCATCACAGATCAGAAGCTGTTACTGCCACCTCCTTCGCCAAGGTTTGCCCCTCGTCACAACCCCCAGGTGGAAAAAACCCTCATGGAGACGCGATTTCGTCTTGAGCAGGAGCGTCTGCTCATGCAGCCGCACAGCGATCCTCCGATGCCGCGCCGCCGTCTCGCCAGCTTCGGTGGCATGGGATCCAACAGCTCGCTTTCCTCTTACTCAGGCTCCATTGCCACAAGCCAAATCTCTCCCAGCACCCATCATCCTCTCCCCATCAACGGAAACTTCCCCAGTGGAGATTATAATAACTACTACACGCAATCCATGGGCAGCTCCATTCGCCACAGCCCCATGAGCTCCGGCATGGCCACGCCTGTGACAAACGTCAGCCCATTACACCTACAACAAATCCGGGAGCAGATGGTTGTGGCCTTAAAGAAGCTAAAGGAGCTAGAGGAGCAGGTTAAAACCATTCCTATCTTACAGGTTAAGATTGCTGTTCTTCAGGAAGAGAAAAGACAATTGGCTGCTCAGTCCAAAAATCCAGGTCCTGGTGGCTTTCGCAAGCGCTCCTACAGTGTAGGCAGCGCTGACCAAATGGAGAACCCGGGACTCATCCAAAAGGAAACGGAGTTGCACATCATGGAGCCTGAAGCCCAGGAACAAAGCGCTCAGCGGCTGGAGGAGTTCAGACGTCTGGCTTCTGAGGTCCAAGCTCTGGAGAAGACAATCCTGGACAATAATGTAACTGAAATTCAGCCTCATAAGCTCAAGCAAAGCAAGGCCCAGCAGAAGTCCATTGGCATAGTTACTGATGAAAATATGAACAACCTTCCTCTCAGTCGGAGGACAAATGCACATTGTTTCCAGGATGTCGGAGTATCAACGGAGCCGCAGGAAATGCGCAGTGCTGCTGTTGGCGTGACCGAGGCCATGCTGGGCATGACCAGTGAAGCTGAAAGGGAGATCGAGCTCCAGCAGCAGACCATCGAATCGCTGAAGGAGAAGATCTACCGCCTGGAGGTGCAGCTGAAAGAAAGTACTCACCAAATAGAAATGGGGAAGCTTAAACTGGAGCTCCAAGCGGCCGGTGGGTCCAACAAGAAGAAAGCGGACAAAGGTTCGATGGCCAGGCCAGAGATGTACAACGCTTGTGTGGAGGCCAAAGTCCAGATGCGCAGCCAGGGAGTGGGTGACCATCTGGAGCTCAGTAATGCAAACACAGCTAGAACTCTACAAACCCACACTATAGGAGTGTCCTGTCAACTCAGTGTGCAGAGTGTTGCCACAGGCCCAGAGATCCCCATGGACCGGTGGGTGGTGCATGAGCTTGTGGAGGTAAAAGACCAATGTGTAGGGAGACGTGTGGAGACCTGCCACCAGCAAGTTGGCGTGGAGATGAATGTTTGCGAGGTGGGTGTTAACACGGAGGAATCGGTAGATAGCTTGGCTCTCTGTAAACCCATGACGGAGTTGAGCAAAGAGTCGAGGTCCGTCGGCTGTGGGGATTGTTCAGTAGATGTGATCGTTAGTCCCATCAAGACGCTGGTGTCGCAAGGAACAGACCCTGATTACTTGCTCAAAGTGGACTCTGGTGTCATGGCCGCTCCTGAGTCGGCAACTCAGCAGACCAATACTGAGACGGAAGTAGTGAGCAAATCCACCAATACAAAGACAGCTGTCCTGACCGACTCTTTCACTGATATGGGGTTGATCACATGTGACAAAAACACCAACACGACTGTGTATGAGACGAGGACAGTTGCTGCCGGGGAGGGACTAATCAAAGATGTTCACTCCACGGTAAAGATGCGCTCAGTTGCTGTTGGAACCACCACGGACGAGGAGTCATTTGTTGGCAGATCGAGCTCTACTAAAACCAAAGAATGTGGGGTTGGACCAGTTAGCATCCATGAAAACTTCTTGGTTGGATTAAAAACGAGGAACATTGCATGCGGCCCATCCCAGGGAGCTGAATGTGTCACGAGTAGCAGCAAAGAGACTGCAGAGGTGGAGACTGAGGCTGCACCACCCCAAGCTCAGGCCCAGGGGGGCGCCGGACTGGACCATTACATCGAGAGGGTTCAGCATCTGTTACAGGAGCAACAGATGCTGCTGGCGGAGAACTACAGCGAGCTTGCTGACGCTTTTGGTCAGCCCCAATCCCAGTTTGGATCCATCAACAGTCAGCTGGTCAGCACGCTCTCGTCCATCAACGTGGTGATGAAGCATGGAAGCGCAGAGGACATCCTCAAGCTGCAGTCGGACTCTGTGAACTCGAATGAAGGTGAGTGGTTAACTGCATTGGGCTCAGAGGATGCTAATGGCTCCAAATACTCAAATGTGTTGCATAAACATAAATAGTTATTGTGATAATTGGGTGAAATCCAGATAGATATAGGTTTGTCTCTTTAATTACAATTAAACATGTTTAGGTTATACATGTATAGTAAGCTTAGAAACTCAAATGTTGTTTAGCATTCTTCACAAATCCATTTAGTCTTTATGTGCACTGTGTTTTCGGGAAAGAGCGATTACTCCCGAGTAAAACATCTCTATTACACTTAAGTACCTCTTAAGTGTTTTAAATATAGAAGCACTTAAAGTTGCCTGTGGAGTTTTCTTGTAAAGAAACTAAAGTTACAAAGTTTTTATTCATTTATATACACTTGTGTTTACATTAAACTAGCCCTCAGTGTTCTTCTCCATTTATTGTTGCATTTCTTGGCTAATGACGCCCTTATTAAAAAGGGAGCCTTTTTTTCAGAAATCCAAAACGTGGCTGAATCTAGCGCCAATAGAAATATATAAGGCAGTCAAATAATGAAATGTTTTCTGGTCATTATTAAAGCAAATAAAATCAGAATAAATAGAAAACTAAAATGGAATAAAATACTTCCAATAATATAAAAATGGAATAAGAATACAATTTCCGATTTTGCCTTAAAACTTACAGTATGTTTTGCTCTAATTTCATGTATGAAATAAAGGCATGTATTGCAAGGCTGTCGTAGGAAAATAAGCATAAGTCTAGATAATGTACTGACAAAGTAGGATGTAGTTCAGCACAGTCTCAGCTGTAGAGGCTCTAGTCTGGAGTGGAAGAGGTTTGTGGAGCGTTCACACACCGTCTACAGAGAACCCTGATTGGATTGGACAGGCTAAGTTATCTCTGACCCTGAAATATGCGGCGGGGGATTTGGACGTGACCCAACAATGAGCTCATTTCTTTTTGGGAACCAGTCAACGTGCCTCCAATCGGCCTCTTGTTGTTTTTGCAGGCCGCTCCGCCCTCTCTAACACCTCACTGTTGTTGCTGATTCATGGCTCCTTCTGAGTTGCATAACATGCATTCATGCTGGCGGGCACAGGAACGCGGGGTGATTGTCTTGTGTTGTATGAGGGCTGTTTTGGAATGTAGGATGACTAAACAGACATGGTTTCTGGTCACGTAAATTATTTTGGTTAATTGTGTTCAGTGCTGCACTTAAACTAAATGGGAACCATTTATAAAAACAAATAAAAAAAAAAAAAGGAATGTAAGGACATATTTTCAAGTAATGTAGTTAAGATTTGAGGTACTTCAGATATGTATTTCTATATTTCAACCTAAATATTATACTCTACTAGACTTCAGAAACAAGTTATTCCTCAATATATGTCTGAAAGCTTTAGGTAGGTTTCTAATAAAAAAAATGTATACCGTTCCTGTTCAGAGAAAAAACCTTGTATCACATTTGTTGTTGTTGAATGTTTGTGATAAGCTAAAAGACAGTGTTAAACTCTCCAACTTGTTAGGCAAAATTAACAATTTAAAAGCTGGAAGACAGAGCTCCCACAGGACAGCGACAAAGCTACAGATATAAAATGATCTGAAGTAATGTGATGCATAGTAAATTATCTACTTAACAAATTATGAAGGAGTTTGCTCAACCTAAAACATAGCAGTAAGGTGCGATAAACAGATTAATTCTCTGAAGTATGGATTCTTTTTGTATAGTATAACAAGTTATACTAAACTGCCAATACTACATGTTCATATTTCAGGAAAAACTGTTGCAGTGTTTAGAAACTTTTTTTAATCACCTTACATTTTCTGTGCTGTCCTACCTTTGCTTTTGGAAACTGACTGGTCTACCGCTCCTCCTTTTTCAGAGAGCAGTCAGCAGCTCCAGTCACACATGGAGAAGACTCCATCGGACCTGACTCCTGCAGACACACCTGCACAGCAGCAGATCAGTGCAGCGGAGCAGAAGAGCCGTATGGACCTCCAGATGTCTACAGCGCTACATGGTACGCTTGTTTGGAAACCTTTCCTGATGCATTTTTGTGATCAAACTGCTCATTGTTTAATGTTTGCAGCCAGTGTGCTGCTGTACTGAGCCAACGAATGAAAAGTAGGGATGAAGGCTTTTATTATGGTTTGTAAATCGGATGTTCATGCACAAAGGCTGTTTCTTAAATGGGTTAGGGTTAGGGCAATTTGTAAAGCTGTTGTTAGCTTACTTAATAAGCATTTCTTCTTTGGGGAAGTGAAAATATCATATTTGATTCGGAGGCGTGTGGCGCAGTGGATAGAGCCTTGGTCTGGGGATCAGATGGTCACAGGCTCAAACCCCACTGCAGTCAGCATGTCATTGTGTCCCTGGGCAAGACACTTCACCCCAAATTGCTCCTGTGGGGATTGTCCACAGTATTGAGTATGTAAGTCGCTTTGGATAAAAGCGTCTAACAAGTAACATATAATGTAATGTAATGATTGAGATGGGGTTTTTTTCCGGTAACTTCTATCCAGAAGAGGAACATGACTAAACTAAATGGCTTAATGATGAACCTGATTGTCCTTTGAAACATGCTTAATTGATATATTTTTGAGCCTATTTTCATTTAGTATCATATATTTTACATTCCTGGATTATAAAAAAGTGACTTCATAATTATTAATTACATCACTTAAATGGTCTTCTTTACTTTCTATGCTGCTGTGTAGATTAACTCATGACATTCCAACGTATTATTTAATTTATAAGGATATTCTGAAGATGCAAAGTAACCAAAGTTATCAAACAACAGTATTTGAGTAAGGAGTATAGTATTTGACTCTGAAATGTAGTAGAGTATAATTTTAATAAGCATGAAATGGAATTACGCAAGTACTGCAAAAAAGTACAGTACTTGAGAAAATGTGATAGTTCGGCATTGTACACCAGGCAACACATCACCATCAGCCTGACGAGCTTCCACCTGTCAAAACACGGGAAACCTGCCGAATGTTGCTACTGTAGACATATGCCACTGCATGCATGTTGACACACTCTCACACACACACACACACACACACACACACACACACACACCCATGGAGATGTCCCCTGGAGCAGTAAAAGAGGCCCCTTCATCAGAGGCAAGTCTTGGCAGATGTGCTGAGAGTTCCTGGCTCTCGGCTGGTATTTTTTTTTTTTTAGGCCTGTGTTTAAAATGGCTGAGATACTTTCAGGGTTCGGGGCAACTTCCAGCTCCTCGCTGACAGAGTGCTTTGGAAAAAGCGTGAGACGGACACTTAATTGCTACTTCCCTCTCTGCCAAAGCTCTTGATCATGTCAGAGAATCTTTAGTAGATCATTCAGGCGTTATCAGGCCATTTGTACATGAACTGAGCAGGCTTGTTAGTTACTTTGTGCTTCTCTTAACTGCAGGAGACACATCATGTTGAAGGAGATTTTATAAGGAGGATTATCATGTCCAACATGCAATAAAACAAGAAGAGAAAATGCAGGGAAAAGAAACAAAAGTTCAGACTTATAACTTAGCATAACATCTATTTTAAACTCTATGCATGCTTTCATTTTCTTTCTATGGTGTGATATTTATATGCACTATTCTTAGCTCAGTCTGCGTTTGTGTACTGCTGCTGGGACATGAAAATGTTCCTTACAGGGAAAAAGTTTCTGTCCGTCTATCTGCCATAGACATGAACAAGTTCACTTCATCTTTTAGAAGCAGTTAACATGTAACACCTGGCTAAATCAACAGCTGTCCTCATATTATAATCAGCTGACTCTAAAACTAAGACAGACTCGATCCATAGATTCCAGATATTATATTTATTTGGCATTTTGTGACCACTTCTGATGTAAATGTAATCTTGTTGTGTTTTTCTCTCGTCTTCAGGGCAGCCCTGCAGCCAAAACACCCTGAAATCCATCATGAAGAAGAAAGATGGCCGACCCGACTCCAACGGCACCAAGAAGAACCTGCAGTTTGTCGGCGTGAACGGAGGGTGAGTCATAATATACTCTCATTCTTACGTACATTATCTTTCACATTTTGGGGGCCTGTTGCTGCCTGTTTTTAACATGGTTATTTGGTAGTGTTTTCAAGTATTTAACTGAGGCTAAAAGTGTTTTGTTATATGTTTATAAGGCTGTTGTGTTTATGTTAATATACAAGTGGAGGTCCAAACATCATGAAATCAAAGTGCTTTTCTGTGCAGTCTATAAATGTCTGCTCTTTGGTCGCCCCCTTGTGGCGATGCAGGTATGAGACTACATCAAGTGACGACTCCAGCTCAGAGGACAGCAGCTCCTCAGGTTCGGAAGAGGAAGAGGATGAGGATGAGGAGAAAGAGTTTGGAGAAAAGCCGGAGGGATTTCAGAACGTGGAGGGAAAGAGCACCAGGGAGGAGTTTCAACCCGAGGGAGCAGAGGACGTGAAGAAGCAAAAGGAGGAAGAGGAAAGTTCAGAGAAGCAGGAGTTGAGAGAGAGGTGGGTTGAAGAACAATTTCTCTAAAATGAACAGTTTTTGATTGTTTCAAAGTTAAGAAAGCTTTGTTTTGCTTTGATTTTCAAGAATTGAAGGAATATATTCTCACAACAAGCTGCGGGACTGGATACTAACTGAGTGTTTAAGTGTGTTTTTATCATCAAACTGTATTCATTATTTTGGTTATTATATCAGACAATGATTAAAAAAAAGAGAGATCCTAAATAAGAAGAATATTTCTGTATTTATAATATAGGAGTTTAGTGAAGCTAGGAAGTAAACTTCTGATTACTACATCATTGGAACAGAATAAAAACTAAACTGTCCAGAGCTGGACATGCGTCAGCTCACACACAGTAGTAAAGATCAATAAATGATCATTCATAAGTTCAACCTTACAACTGCTACATGATTTGATGAAACCAGCTGCAGCTGTACTTTTTCTGTCATATTAATGTGGGACTTTTTTTCATTTGCATCAGTTATTATTATTATTAGTTATATAAGGTGTGAATGAAATGGTATTGACGATATTTGAGTGTTTTAATTGTGACTTGTTACTCCAAAGGTATGAGCTAAGTGAGAAACTGCTGGCTGCGAGCAACGTTCTCAAAACTCACCACAGTGACCCCAAAGCTGTGAGCAGTAAAGATCTGGTGAGCAGGTTTTCTTTTGCGTATTTCAGTACCCTACATGAAGCTGAAGAATAACATTTAATGATATTTAAAAAAGGGGCCCTATTATGCTTTTTGGGGTTTTAATACTGATGTTTTAACTTTCTTTTAGCAAGATAACTAGATCAGACGTTTGTTCTTGTAGTTCATCATTGTTATGGGAAGGGTAATTAATACTGCAACATGGCTGTATAGAATGTCAATCTTAAAAAAAAGTTTTATATTTAATGCTTCTATAGAGATTTTTTTGAATGTCCACTTTAAATGTCAACACAGGATTCAGATCAGGCCAGTTAGAGTTGTATCCTGTCAAAATGACGGGCAACCTTCATATTTTACCGTCATTGTTAATAAAAATGATTGCATCCTCAGAGAGCCTGTCTGAACACGGTGCAGCACGAGTGGTTTCGTGTGTCCAGCCAGAAGGCTGCGATGTCAGCCATGGTGGAGGACTACCTGGGGGCCTTCGAGGCCATCTCGCCTGCCGTGCTGCGTCACATCGTCAACATGGCCGACGGAAACGGCAACACGGCGCTACACTACAGCGTGTCGCACTCCAACTTCCTGGTGGTGAAAAAGCTGCTGGATGCAGGTGAGAGATGAATCTGTAAACTGGAGATAAGTCTAGCAAGTTAGCATGGATGCTTATTGTAAAAATAAACTATGGGCAAGGTCAATTCAACTTTGCTTGTGTTGATTCCCTGTTTTGTGCTGAGTAATTAGTTGAAAGGAAACCCTGACCTGTCTTCCTAAAAGCCTCCCTAATCCATCCAACCCTGAGATTATCTTTGTTTTTCTTAAAATGCATCAAGAGTTTAGTTTTTCCTCCCCGACAACATCATCAGACGACAGTAAGCTTTTATGTTCCTGAGCTCTCCACACTTCTCTCCCTTCCTTTTTACCTTCAACATATCATGTGACTGCAGAAAGCCAACAGTAACAATGATACTGAAAGACATTTCGCAACACTTCTCCTCTCTCTTTGCCCGTTTCTCACTAATAGTCAACATTGCAGATTACCTAAGCTTCCCTCAGCTGAGCTCTACAAGCATCTGCAGAACAGCACAGCAAGCATGAGGAACCTCTTGAGTTTTGAGGGTTTTCTATACTATGTGTTGTATCTAGCCTTGGTTGTTGCTTTTTTTTCCTTTCTATTTTTTATATTTATTTCAATAATTTCAACAGAAAACTATAAACTCTATAATAACAACAGAATCCCCTGCAAACTAATTGAGCTTTGAAAAGGTAGAACAAAAAGCTTCTTCAAACCAAAAAAATATCTAAAATAAATATTATGCTTGGTTTGTCTTTTATGAATGTTATCTTCACTATCGCATTATTGTTTGATCTTAATGCGTGCAGCCATTTGCATACTTTTGAGTTTTAAGGTTTCAAACCTATGAAAAAATCTCACATACTGTTTTAGTGTACATATACGCCGCGTGTAAGTATGGGATATTGGATGCAGCTTTTCCATTTTAAAGTAGTAAACTGTACCTCGGCAAATGCTAGTAGACGTCTACATAGCGTCAAGTAAATGTCATCTGAAAAGAAGTAACAAAGGGACACTTTTGTTTTAATCACCACACTTAACTCAAAGACACTGAATATCACCAGCTGATCAAAGGCATTATCCATTGCTTCTGGAGAATTAATCAGAAATGTACGGAGGCATATAGACAAAGTTATCATACTTGACACCTACAATTGTTATTTTGGAAGTTTTCTTTCCCCTATCCTGAAAGAAGACATGTTATGACTGCAAAATACCTTAAAATCTCATGAAAAAATAAAAGTTTTTGCCTTTAGTGCCTTGACTCAAGTCCCTGAATACTTCCTCTGCCACTCAGCCATCTCCCTGAAGGCTCAATAGAGTGTGATGAGGTCCCGGCCACTCGCTGTTTTAAAAGCCTTTTGTGTCCTCTGCCTTTTGTCTCGCTGTGCTCTGTGACAGCCAGTCCACCCCCCAGGTCCCATTGTAGCCTTTGTCCTCCCAGTTCCTTAAACCCCTCCTCCCCTCAGCAGGCAGGGCAGCCCCTCTCATACCCGCCTCACCTCCCATCGGATGGCTCTGATGTCCTGTCTCTTTTTGCAGATGAGTTCTTTTAGGGTTCAGACAATGCATCATGGTCCCGACACACGTCCTCGTGCATTACTGTGTTGTTGAGTGACAGGCAGCGACAAGTCGATCATACAGGAGACGTAGCGTACAAGTGTACAAGGACCACCCGCACTGGAAAAAGCAGTACTCCCCCCAAGCTACTCCAGAGTGATTTTAAACATGTTTGTGTGTGTTTCAGATGTGTGCAACGTGAACCAGCAGAACAATGCAGGGTACACGCCCATCATGCTGGCCGCGCTGGCCGCAGTGGAGTCGCCCAAGGACATGCGTATCGTGGATGAGCTCTTCAGCAAGGGCGATGTAAACGCTCGGGCCAGCCAGGTCAGTAACGGAGAGGTCGGAGGTCAGAAGGCAGCAGCAGGGCACAAACACAGGGTTCAGGTTTCAATGAGTAGGGAAATTAAGGTTGTGAGGGCAAATCAGGCACTCTTTTGTTTATAAACTAAGCCGGTTAAAGCTAACAGGAAGCAGAAATTAACAGTGAGAAACCAGCAGCGTATACAGGTGTTTTTAAAAGGAAAAAACCAGCAGTTTTTGTGAATAACTAGAAAATCCAATAGACTGAAAGTCAGATCATGCAGATCATTCTCAGTTGAAGACTTAAGTATTCTTTTATTTTTGCTTTGATCAGTTACCTTATGGCTTTACTCATTGTATTTTCTTTCCTCTACTTAAGTTTTTATTGAGATTCACAAACATAAAAAACCTAATAGATCAACATGTCACACAATCAAGAGTACAGAAATCAACATTTCATTTTTTTTGTTTGAGCCGTCTATCGATTCCCTCCGTTTGATTCTTTTCAGTAGTCTTTGTCATTTCCATGTGACAAAGACTACTGTTTTTTTCTATGATGTAAGTTTCCTTCATTATCTCTATATATTGTTCCTGAGTAGGGGGATTCAGATTTTATCCTGAAGTTGCAAAATAGTACTTTGATGACACCAAGTGGTGAAGGAAAGTAACTGTTAGGATTTGTGACATTCATGAATGTTAGACTACTACATGTGTGATGTTTTGATTGCTGATATTGATGGTAAGACACAGTTTGTATTATTAATATAAGATCAGGAAGAAGATTTCCTGCTAGCTTTATTTCAAATCACATACAGTGTGATAAACCTCTTCCTGCCAGATTATTCATTTTAATGACATATGTTCTAGGGCAGCAACCTATTTTTGTGTTATTTGTTTCACATACTCAACCTAATAAACAATACAGTGACTGTTACAATGTGAATCTACATAATCTGCGATGAAGCAAATCAAATAAGGCAAAAATGGAATGAATAACCAACAGAAATAATACAATAAATGTAATTTATATTTCATTGGAGTGTAAATATTTAACCTATCCATTATTTACACTACTGTTCATACTCTATAATTGAGATTTTAAGATCTGTCATATTTATATACTTGTATCATTCCTTTACACTACACTTTACTGCTTGCTCTTCTGGTTAGATGCATTTCGTTGTCCCAGTACTTGTACTCTGTGCAGTGACTATAAGGTTGAATCTAATCTGACCTGTCCCCTCTTCAGGCTGGGCAGACGGGGCTGATGCTGGCGGTCAGTCACGGCAGGATGGACATGGTTCGGGCCCTGCTGGCTCACGGGGCCGACGTCAACATACAGGACGACGAGGGCTCCACGGCGCTGATGTGCGCCAGCGAGCACGGACACGTGGAGATCGTCAAACTGCTGCTGGCTCAGCCCGGCTGTGACGCCACCCTGAGCGACGGCGTAAGTAACACTACATTTACTCAAATACTGTACCAAAGTAAGGTACTCAAATGTGTACTTGATTATTTTGTTTCTATATCTTATCAACTGCTAATTGTTTTACCCCACTACATTCATTTAATAACTTTAGTTAATTTAAAAACTTTGTATGCACTGAAAACACAAAAAGAGCATATCAAATATGATGCTTTGTTTTCTCAATCAAACTACCCATCAGCATTGGAATTCTTTGTTTATTTTCATACATAGTGACATCACTATGTAACAGTTGTGCTAATATAGGCTAGTGCTCCAACACATTGTACGTGATAGGCTTAGCGGTTGACCAATCACAACAGAGCTGGCCAGCTAACCAATCAGAGCAGACTGGACTCTGGTTTCAGACAGAGGGTGAAAAGAGGTGCTGCAGTATGAGAAAAATAAAGAGCTTTTTGAACATTAAAGCATTACATGTAAACATGTCACAGTAGAGACACAACATACAAATATGAAACTTGAAAATGAGCATAATATGGCTCCTTAAGTTAAAGGTAAACTCCACATAAACAGAAATATTTTAGAAATCATGCATAGAATGTGCTGGTAACTGCATGCATACCCTTTGTATATATTGGAAGGACTTTAGTTCTGAATAATGCAACTTTGTTTGTTTTTTCACTCATATTTCATTCTTTGTTTACTCTTCAGGATGAGAGTAATGCCCTGTCAATCGCTCTGGAAGCAGGACACAAGGACATTGCAGTACTGCTGTATGCACATGTCAACTTCTCCAAAGCCCAGTCCCCTGTAAGTCCTCATCATGCACTCACTCTTTTTAAGATGCAATGAGTAGGGTTCTTTACAGAAAATATCTTTTTTTTTCACTGTTAATCACAGAAAATGACCCACTGCAAGTGCACGGTGGTGTCTGTGCATTTTCTTCTTTTGCTATGTTCTGGATGTTTCTGGGGCTTAGCCTATAGCAAAGCATCCAACAGAAAGCTACATAAACGGCAGAAAAAAGTTCTACTTATTTTGGCCTTAACAACCTCTGTTCTTGTAATTTAGTGTGTGTTTACATGTCAGCTGTCACATTAACCTTTTGCACCTCTTGTGTTCCAGGGGACCCCTAGACTTGGCAGAAAGACCTCACCCAGTCCCACTCGGAGGAGCATGTTCGATTAAGTGCCCCGCCTCTCAGAACAAACCCTGCGCTGCTATTGGATCACGCTGCCTTACCCACAGCTGACGAGGGACACAATCCCAAGCACCAACCAATTAGATGTCTGGAAATATTTGTTATTTATGTGCACACTGACTAGCCCAAAGTGCCCTTTGAATATGAATGTAACCAGCTGGTGCCTCAAGTCCCATCCGGATCCGCCTGTAATAATCAGCTAACCAACACGGACACAGATTCAACCACTAATTGCCATTTTTTATGTACTTTATATTTTTTGCAATTTGACAACTTTCTCTTTATTTTTAAGGCTCTATGTTGATCATTCAAGAGCACCAAACATTTGTGATTTTTTTTTTTTTTTGCATTAGAGTACACCGAAAAATCCAACCACATGTTAGAGGAAATATTTCCTGTATATATTGCTCACCTCGACATCCCGGCCTCAGACATGTGCGCTCGGCTCTCTGCAGTGTGTGTACAACTCGTGCGGATCAATGCATCGATGCGTCGTAGACTGGAGAAATTGTACTTTTATACAAATCCTTTGTATCTATTTAAAAAGAAGAATCACAGTATTTTGAATATTTCCTATTACTGCTTAACGACCCATGAAGTTATATATTTATCAAAGTATAGTTTTTAATGCAGATATATGTATTTCATTGTACATACAGTGGTTATTAGAGTTTAGTTATTACTCCTTTTTTGTCCACTTTCTTTCCGTCTGTCTCATGTAATATAAGCTGTCTGTCCTCTAGTATTCATCAAGGTACTGACTTTCATCCTTCAATGAGAAAGTGCCTGAGACTACGCAATATAACAATAAACATCAATTAAAGAATATAAATCTGTATTTTCATTGATTACCCACACATCTTACTTAAGTAAACATTTAATTTAATTTAAGAAACATTAAGCTGCAGGATGGATCATGTTTCCTTCGCCACAGCCTTTTAAAAAAAATATTACAGATCACAAACGTCAAACGGATATAAAACATAACATTTTACAATTGTAAAAAGACAATGCCCAAAATACAAATGTAAACTATTAGAAGAACATAATCATTCAAAATAACATAAATCAACAATTGATTTGCACATTCAGAAGACAAGAATAACATCTACAACTTTTTATAACATTCATACAGTACATAGGCCTACTACATTTTTATAAAATCCTGAGAGAAAACTGTTGGCACAGAAAAGTTAAGATTTGTTTTCATAAATCCCACAACTTATACTAGTTTGAACATTTTGCAGATTCTAAAATGTAGGCTAATGCGAAATATCCTCATCAGCAAAAAGACAAAGCTGTATTATATTAATTTAGGAGGATTCACAAGCTAGCCAGCAGTGTATACACAAATGTTGCCAAAAAATGTAAAGTTTACACTGTTTGAGAAAAAAAAAAACTTCACAGTTTGAAAGTCACTTCAGTCACTTGTCTTCGGTGATACCAATCTTCTCCCAGCTCAGCGTGTTCCCTCCCACATGTTACAGCGGGGCGGTTGGATAGAGGCTCCATCCTCCTGTCACCAGTGGCTCCAGTGCACATCTTTAACCACCCGAGTCTGGGACATACTCAAACATAGTAGCTAAAGTTGGACTGTTTTTGACCAGATTGAGCAGTTGGCACTTTTGATCCGGCAGCCATGAGCAGCAAGCAGGTGCAGCAATGCCCGGGATCTATGTCTCCATCCAAGCGCCAGAAACCCCCGAGGATGCCCAAGTGCTCCCGCTGCAGAAACCACGGCTATGTGTCTCCTCTGAAGGGACACAAACGGTTCTGCAACTGGAGGGACTGCCAGTGTCCAAAATGCAAGCTTATAGCAGAGAGGCAGAGAGTAATGGCGGCCCAGGTAATTTAAAAAACTTTCTTCATGTTAAGCCTAACCGGCTAATGTTAGCTTGATTCGAAAAGGATATATTTTAAACCTAGAGGTTTGGCGTGAAAGCAAATAGTTTCTGGGTTGTGATGTTACGTTAACTGCTAAGTAACATATTTTAAAATTATGTTTGTATACTTTTTAACTAATGTGTCTAAGTTTACTTAAGTTGTTTTCCCTCATTTACATTTTACATAGCACACCTAAAATGTCCACCTTGCATGTGTGTATTTTTACACGTGTTGCATACAGCAGACCGTTCTAGATAAATAATATGAATACCGTTTTTAGAGCAGATACATTTGCCATATGTGGTGGAATAGCCTACTTTGTAACTTTCTAGCTTGAACTAACAATTTAGTTATATTTTGAGATTATGTAACACTTATTATACATTTTAAAACTAGGGAATATAGCAAATTTGAGGAACTTGAGTATTTACATTTAGTATTTCCATTCCCTGCAACTTTTATATTTCTACTCTCCTGCAATTCAGAGGCCCAAATTGTACTTTTTACTCTATTTAATTTATCTGACAGTTTGAAATACTCGATTTAAATACAGATTGGCAATAAACATTTACCAGCTGAACACATTCAATCATCAATAATTCAATATAATAATATAACAAACAATTTTCAAATGAGTTGTGCAGAGACATAAATATACTTTTGCTAATTTAGGTAAATTCAATTTCAGAAAGTCAAATTAATGTGTAATCATTTACTAATTACTTAACTATTTTTGTATGTTACCTTTACATTATCAAGCTGTAGAGTCTACAGTGTGTAGACTGTACTACAAAGTTAGTAGATAAGCATAATATTTGGTTTTCATTTTCTCCTCCCCCCTCAAGGTCGCCCTGAGACGGCAGCAGGCTCAGGAAGAGGAGCTTGGGATTTGTGGTACGGTATCTCTGAGCGGTCCCGATGTGATGGTGAAGAATGAGGCTGGGGCAGACTGCTTGTTCTCCCTGGAGGGGCGAGCCCTGACACCCACCAGCACCTCCGCTTCTTCTCTTGCCGTCACAGGTGAGGTATCCACAACCGACATCTGTCCCGTATCTCGCATGTCACACTTTTAATGTAGTAATGCTGATTATACTGCTGTACAGGCGTGGGCGTCACTTTGTTAGAAAAAGTGGTGAGGTAACCTTTTTCAGATAAAAAAAAAACACTACTGCATTACGCACCCCCCGCAAACAATACATACGTTCATACAATACTTTTTTGGACAACTAGGGCAGTAACTAAGCTAGGATTAACTGGAGCAACAATTGCTTTACTATTCTCTATTAAATTATTACTAATATTAAACGTGTCCATATTGCTCCACTTGCACAAATACACCCAAAAAGTGTGAACAGTCCTCGGGGTTGAACATGTTCTCTTGTGCAAAATAAGTTTACAATTCTTTGTGTACACTATTTTCAGAATATTATTAACAAATTATCTTCTCTTTCAATATTTTTTATTTTATTTTCAGAAGTTACAAGGTGAGACGATAAAACATTAAGGACAACACAACAAAATGTGATAAAACCCACAAAACACTAAAACAAACAGCAGCAGTAGTAACCTAGTACTCTCTCATGTGTGAGTACTTACTTATTATGTTATATTTACGCCCACAGTTATAACACTTGACCATTCTAACTTCATGTACGGTGCAATTGGGGACCAGTCCCTAACAAACTCATCCAGAGTTCCTCGCAGCACGTGACATCCATTTTGGAAACCAAAACAAAAGATTAGGCGGACACAATTGGCCATTTCTGAAAGTGGTGGAGACATGTCCCCAGTATAAATTCATTTTGTCCAAACAAAAGCTCTGGGAATTATTGAAAAATATTTGCTGGAATTCACATTAGAAATGTAGCATATAAAACACAGCTGCAGTTATAAAGTGCTGTTTTGCAGTTGAGTTAATAGATAAATAAATTAATGATTAATGCGTGCAATCTCACAAAATGTAGTTTACTGAATAAAACATTTTGCCAATCACTGATATCACATTTAGATTTACAATTTCTTAAGTCAAACTTGATCTCAACCCTTTATCATTTCAAATATGAAGGTTTTTCCGATAATTGATAAAAGACAGTAGGCTTAACCTGCTCTGAAAATTAAGCAGATATCATCAGGCCGTTACCAAAACTGCCGAAAACGTGTCCAAATTGCAGAATAACTGGTCCGACTAAAGTCAGTCCACCTTAATAGAACATACACATGTCTTCTGTAAAATCTTTAGAAGAGTTGAAAGATAACATTCATAATTCACAAGATTGTTTTTATCAGTTGGCTTTCTAAAGATGGGGATATCATATTATGTTATTTTTAAAGCTTCCTGTGAAGAAATTGACATATTGACAAGTAAAACCTTATTCCGAAGATTTTAGTTTAACAGGCAGCAAAGACACTATAATATTGTGTTTGTGGTATATTTGTACATATTAATACCTTTGTAAAGATGACTGTTTAGTCAACTTGAATTCAATATTTTAAACAAAAAAGGATAAATCCACATCAGAAGAACACTCTTATGGACATCACTAATCAGACACATTATTTTGGGAGAATATGAAAGGGCAGTTTGTTTCTCTTTCCGAGCAGTGCTGTGGAGCCAGACACAGATATGATGTTCCCGCACTGATAGAACACTTTGAGGAGTTGGATTATGACGTTGGTCAAGGCTGCTCATTTTTGACTTCTTTGCTTTGTGCTTCTGTGAGAATGAACTTTGGGCCTTGGCAACAGAGAGGAAGGATTGAGGTGAGGAAGGGAGTCGAGCACTCCGTGATTCACTGGTGAAATTAATCACAACAGGGACAACGCATGTCATTATCTTCGGCTTCAGTGTTGCACAGTGTCTTCATTCTGTAAAGTGAAAGATCAGGGTCATCCCGAGAACAATGTGGCCTTGTTGATAAGGAAAGAACAACAGATAAAAAAGTAATGAAGGTGATGATGATGATGGTCATCTTCGCCTGATCGGCCAGCACGTATTTCTGCATTGTGATGGTGTGTTGTGTTAGGTCTGCTTCTATGACGTAGATAATACCTGCCACCTGCAGATGGTGCTGTTGATTATAATTTGAGTTAGGGAGTGCACCGACCAGAAAGAGCCTGAGCATTTGGCTAACAAGCATTTGGCTAGTCAGCTTCCAGTCTGTGTTCAGGCGGCAGACACCCTATCCATTCATAAGAGTAGGCTTAAGACTTTACTTTTCTGATAAAGCTTATAGTTAGGAGTGGCTAAGGCTTACCTTGAATCAGCCGAAAGATAGATAGATAGATGGATACTTTATTCATTCCAAGTTGGGAAATTGTTTTGTCACAGCAGCATTTTGACAGTCAATCTACAAGAATTACAAATAAAGATAAACATAACACATTTTCTAGTTATGCTGCTATAGACTAAGACTGTCAGGGGACACCTTACTTCTATTTTCTCTTTCTCTGTACCTGTATACTCATGTCACAAATATGAATGCTACTAGCCCAGCTTCCCCACAGTGTTTTGTGTCTGTCAACTGGCAGGTTGTCAGTATTAAAGGCTTTGCCTGGATCAGGAGTCGTGGCTGTTCCCAAGGTTTCTTCCATTTTCCCCCACATTAACCATGGAGTTTCTTTGGGAGTTTCTCCTTGTCTGATGTGAGGGTGTAAGGACAGAGGGTGTCATATTCTGCATAAAGCCCCCCAAGACAAATGTAACATTTGTGATACTGGGCTATACCATAAATACGCTTTGGTTGATTGAAAGATAGTCTGTTTCATTGAAGATTCAACGGTCGGCAAAGGCTCAGAATAAATGTAATTTAGCTTGAGCTCTGCTTAGAAATCATGAAAGGTTTTACAATTATATAACATTAAAGAAGTTACAATTGGTATAATGCATACGTGCAATAAGGATCTAAAATCCATCACAGACATCTTATTTTATCCTCTGACATTATAGTTTGTGTCTTCCCCCTATTATTATATTAATATTGAAACATTCTATTAGTAAAGCACCGTTGCTCTTTTTACTGCACTGTTAGTATTATTATTGTATCTTTTTGTAACAAGAATTTCCGTCGGGAAAAATAAAGTCTTATATAATCTTAAATACATAATAACAAAGTGCTTCACAGAAGCAAAATAAAAACAGAATACAGTAGAATGAAATTGAAGTATTTAAAAAAGAACTTACAAATACAAATAAAGACTACAATAACATGTTAAAAAGTAAAAGAAATATATTTCACAATTCATCTCACAACAGGGATCACAGTGCACCTTAAAGACAATATAAAATAAGTATAGACTCCCATATTGAATAAAACACAAGATAATTAAATTGAATTGAATACCAGACATAAACAAGAAGGGAGTTATTTATTAAGAAGTGCATTTTAAAGGTTTTTAAATAGATATGTGTGTGTTTCCCAGGGGGTCACTCGGGTCTGTCCCCCAGCCTCTCAGCCGGGGCCCGGGCTCACACCGAGGAGTCCTCAGACCTGCTGATGGAAACTTCATATTACAACTTCTACCAGCCTTCACGATACTCCGCCTACTACGGAAACCTCTACAACTACCAGCAATACCAGGTGAGTTAGAGAGAACCACCTTGACAAAGTATTGTATTGACTAATCATGTCGGCAGTAAAGAAGTCCCGGTATAAAAAATAACAGATTTACAGAACACAGAAAGAAAGAAAATGTAAAAAAGAAGAAGAAGGGATGAAGCTCCACTCAGATATGTCAGTGATGTAACTGAGACATGCTCAGGCAACCTTGTGGACATTTGAAGTTTATTTTCTTTGCTTCTAGTAGTGATTCATATAAACTTTTTTATTTCTTTGTTTTCCTTAGAGATGGATGAGTGTCTGCTCTAATGTCAGCACTTACGGTATAACGCAGGACACATTGGGGGGGGGGGTGTAGTACCAAACATCCCACCATCACACACACACTTGGACCCTCATTCATCCATATATTCATGCTGATTTATGCCTAAATGTATCTCTATTGTGTCAAATGAGATGAGCTTGTGCATGGAGCAAATTAGATCTATAACTCTCCAGTGATCTCAGATGAGGTGGTTTGTTTTTATGAACAACATTAGCCCCCCCTCCCCCCCCTCTCCGTTCCCCCAATAGCAACATCTAGTTTTGGGGTCAGTGCCTCCGCCAACCCGCCGGCGCACGGCAGAGCCTGAATTGCAAAGGTTAATGGTATTGTCTGTCGGCAGAGGAACAAACCGCTATGCCTCAGCGCTCGGAGGTGAAAGTGAGCGCATTAATGCTAATCAGTTAGCACTCTTTAGCATAATTTAGCCATCCTCCTTTTTGATTTATGATATTTTTAGCGAAGTTGTCAGGTTGAGTGGGCAACGTGCTACGGTTATTCAAATTCAGGGACTACCTTTTTTATGTGTTTGCATGAAGAGTTGATTATTTGGAGAGATGAGTATATTGTGCCACACACACACACAGTTGAACAGTTTGTAACTAGGACCTGATGAAATATTCCTCTAGAAATAGACACAGTTTTTACTAGTATTGCTTGAATTGAGAAATTGTCAATCTTCTGTTAAAGCCAAATATTCTCTCGTGTTTTCTCTGTTTCCTTAACCTGTCCTAACCTCTACAATGTATTGGAAATATACTCAGATATTTGCATCCCCAGCAAAAGTGATTATTCTTGAGTTGCTCATTTTAGATTTCGTCTCCATATTGAAGTTAAAGCACTTACCACTGTTGTCTTTCTGCACCATCCAGAGAGCTGCCAAGTTTTTTCTCATTGACTTTCTGTCCATTTGGGTTTTTCTTCTAGAGGTATCGCTCTTTTCTTTGTAATAATATCTAGTGAACATTTACTCAATAATAATAATAGTACATTTTATTACTTCTGATGCTACTCAAAGACACTTAACATGTTCAAATTCATAAAAACAACAAACTAAAATAAAACACAACAATATTTACAGATTAAAAGCAGATCTGAAAAGGTGGGTTTGGAATTGTGACTCCACATATTTTTTAGAACTATATATATTTCAAACTGTATTATTCAAATGTCAATTTTCACTTTTGAGTTGAGCTTAATGCTAGTTTAATTTGAGTGCTTGCCTGAAACCCAGTCATTCTGTTTATGACAGAGTGCCATAATGGACGTTTATGAATCTATATATACAGTATATGTTACGGCTGGACATTAAAATCCATAATTTGCTACTTAGTTTGCAGTTTTCTTCACTTAAACACCACAAAATAAACAGTTAACACGCATAAAACTATTTAAAAAGTTGAAATTAAAAACAAATAATACAGCATACAGTTACTTCCTTCATTATCTTAATATAGTGTTCTTAGTCAATCAAATTGTTATACTAATTACTTAACATTTGGCAGTAGATTTAGGTAAATGTTTTCTCTGGCAACCTTTTTGAAATAGTGTTATTCTCAGCGGCAAAACCTGCTATAAAAATGTTCATTTCCTTTAAATCATCACGCTTATCTTATCAATAGCGATTATCACAGTCCAGTGAACTATGAGCTTTTCCCACCACTAAATGAAAACCCTCAAGGAAACGCTGTGGTCTTTATCAGCGCTTCATCTACCTCCTCCTCTGCTCTCCTGTGCACTCAGTGGTGCTTGGCTGTCATGCAGGTGGATGATGATAATATAAGGGTGGTGCAGAGCTTCCAGACAGGAGATGGTGCCAGATAAGGAGACAGGCCCTCTCAGGGAGGTATGGCAGCCCTCCCACGAGTCAGAACGTTAGCCAGTGAGTTTAGAGAGAGGACTCTGGTTGTGTGGCAACATTCTCCTCCCCTATGGCATCAGTGCAAAGAAAAAAGTCTACCTTTTAGTGTCAAGAAATGCATTCAGAAAATCTCATTTTAGTTGTCATGAACAGACATTTTTCTAGAAAAATATAGTATGAGGGCAATACTGTGGCGCTGATCTTGTATGTATATGAATTGTCGGGAGAACATGAGGCCCGTATACAAGATGGCACCGCTGACGTAAATAACAACGTGACGTCGGAGCTCCGTAAAAACAAAGCCGTCTATGATAATTTGAGTAATTATACGTTTTTTGATGAACTGAAATATTGTTTTCTGGCATTTCAACATTTTACGCGGAAAATCAGCATTTTGGTATGAGGGCGCACGCCGAAAGTAAGAGCCTGATGAAGTCATCAAGGATCCTGACATTTCTGTATCTGAGTATTCATTTTATTATAAAAACATAGGAATAAAATCCTAAATATGCTGTTATGCTGTTAGATACGCTGTCTCTGCCTTTACAACCACTTCTGTTGATACTAGCTGTGTAACACTGCGCACAATTTATGGTTGAACTTGGATATGGGGTCACTGTTCAGTGTGATTTTGGTACATTGGGCGGAAACACAAGATTGAATTGTATTTTTAACAGTGGCTCACAGGTCATTCATGGTGTAAAAATGAAGGCAGTCAACCATTATTATAAGGTCGAGAAGTAATCTAAAATGAAATAAAAGGCAATATGTCAATAACACTACTCGCACAAAACGACATATTGTGGAGCTCAAGTACTGAAAGGTTGGTATGTTATATTGTGTATTCTCTGAGTCTCACTGAGTATTGTAGGTTTGGCCGTAAGCTGCTTGAACACAGAAGGGATAATGGTAGTAATGGACCCACTAAAGAGGTATTATCTCAGTTAATGTTACCTTACTTCTTCAATGTTGTTAAAATGTATTGGAAAGAAGACCCACCCAAATAGTGGAGTGTATGAGAGGGTCCTTTAGCTTCTCATTTGCATTCCCTATAACCTTTAGATTTAGACGTGACAGTTGACACAAATACATCCTGGATTGAAACATGACAATACAATATCTGCACACCTAAAGCTTGTGGTGAGTCAGTTTAGTTTAATTTGTATTGTTACCTCCCCGTAATGATGTCAAAGTGGAAATCATTTTTACTTTGTACGCAGCGCTCACCTACAATTTAAGCTAACACAATGGCAGCGTCAGCACAGAGCCGTATTACCACTTGTCACATGAATGGAGCACTAGTGTAATGAGAGGTGATTGGTTTACTCAACTTGTACAAGAAAATAAGGGTTGCCAAAAATACAAGACACAGCCACAAAATCATTTAAAACAAATGGCGTATTTCCACTGCAGGGCCTCGCACGGCTTAGTACGGTATAGTTAGGCCTTGGTAGGCCAGGCTCACTTTATGCTGCGTTTCCATTACAGTTTAGGAACTGGGGCAGTAACTATAGTAACGCAGTGTAGGCAGAGCCGTGACGTCATCTTCAATGCGAAACACAAAACCAAAACATCAGCCGTTAGCTGTTAGCCCTCAGAGCTCACAGCTCCTCATATCTGTTCAGAAACTAGACAAAAGTTAAACAAGTACAAACCACAGACTGTCTGTGTCATGGTGAATACAGTCGCTGCTTTATTTATGTCTGGATAGGCCGTTGTTGTGAGTGTGGACGGTCGGAACATATACTGCGTTAACTTAGCCAATCTCCATTGAGAAAACACGTCTTGTCTGCAGACTTGTCAAAGCATTAATTCATGGTTTTTACTAACCGGTATCAGTATGTTGTTACTTCGGCATCATTTTGAAACGTGTATTACAATGAAATCACGGTCAAATATGTTCATTTTGTTGTAGTTGCCAGCGATTCTCTCAGTAGTTTAGCATACTCAGCCCGGTTGTTGGCCCGGAAAGAACCTCGATTTTGGAGAGCCAGAAAACTGTGAAAAAGTACCCGCTAGCCGGAACTACGCCTAGTGGAAACACAACCAAAAACGGGCCTGGCACGGCACGCTTAAACCGCGCTCCGCGCTGTAGTGGAAATGCGCCAAAAGTGTACTCCTTGCCCCTGGAAAATTACACCTATAGGGAATAGGAATGTGATGTGTGATTGAGCTGCACCTGCTGTATGAAAAGTGCTATATAAATAAAGCTTTTATTATGTCATCAACGGCAAGTCGTCCATATTTGGAGGATACTAGAGACTTCAACCTATTAACTTAACCTGTACAGCGGGCGGAGAAGCATAACTTTCCACTTTCAAGGTGCGGTAGGTAATTTTGAAGAAACCGGCTCGAGTGCGCTAGAATTTGAAAATACACAGCCGGAAAAAATCTGCCACTTCCTTACAGAGCCCCTCCTCCAACACACAAAAACGCACACATGACCAATGAGGGCACGAGATAAGTTTGTGCACAGATGGAAGGCTGACAGGCAGGTAGGCCATCCAGTTATTTTAGCCGGGCCGGCTAAAATGATTGGTCGTGCTTTTTACAGTACTACGGCTTCCACAGATGATATTTCTTTATGGATTTTTTTGTCAAAGCACTTAAGATATTTATTGCTATCGGGATGTTAAGAGCATTCCATGGAATATAACTAAAAGTGTATCTCGAGCCGGTTTCTCAAACTTACCTACCCAACCTTTAAGCGTTTTAATCATGGTCAGGATGTTATGTTATGCGTTGAGTTATTTTTTATATTTTTAACTCTCCTCTGTTTCTGCCTAGAGCTTCTCTTTGACGGACATTTATATTTTGCGCATACTTTATTAATTTCAGATGCAAAATAGCTGATGCATATTGACGGCTGTTGCTGATGCTATAGACTCTATCCTCCATAAATGTCCGCCACGCCCCAGAATGCACCGCGGTTCCCATTCCCTAAAGTAATTTTCCGGTGTGAAAAACAACTAACTGGAGAGACGACGAGAATTTGTCTTTCTATCCATAAGGGTCGAAAGCGAAATTAGCCGACAAACTATGGGAAAGGCAGGCTATTTGTTTTTTTATGAACAAATTACAATCCAGCTATTATTACTGCTTTGCTTTCGGACACCTCTTGTCAATGGAAAGAAGGTGCCCTCACAGCAAGCTGTTATGACTCTATAAACACTTCATCTCACACAGTGACCATTGTAATAGAAACAAATATTGTATGATGTGAACCTGGTGTCAAAGCGAAAGTACAACTGTCATGTGACTAGACAATAGATTGACTGGCTATATCTGTGCTTTTTCTTGTTGAAAAATCTACAAACCACTGAAAATAGTATTCACCCCATCACTCCATTGAGAAATGACAAACTATAAGGCGTTAAATTGACAGTTTTAGCAAGTTATTTAGTGGGGATCTGCCTGTAACAACTAGATGTAAACCTATTCCATTTGCTTGAAAAAACAAACTTGGCTTTTTCTGTAGGAACTTTCACTAGGTTTTGTTTGGTGCTGTATGTGTCGGGCAAACCGTAAGCTCAGTGCGCTTTCAACACTCCAGTCCAATCTCTGTTGTATTTTTCACGGCCTAATACAAGAGCTGAGTGTAGCTTAAATAACAGTTTATAAAGCTGTCGGAGAATTGATGGTGTGGACAATACGGGTGACATATTACAGGCTGACAGAAATCAAATTCCATAAAAGTGAAATTGAAAACCCTGCGTGAGGCGGCCTTGCTGCTGAGTAGACAGCTCGTTTTAAAGTTTTCAGAGGACTGGAGAAAGCCATTTTTAGAGCCATCCACAGACGTGTGAATTCAAACACTGCTAATTCTCTGTCATTTATTTGTTTGTAGTATGTATTTTAACTCTATTTTTCTTTTTGGCAGATAAGGTTGTTAAAGTGTTGCCTGTGAATATCTCATGGCTGATTTGGAGGACCGTAGAGTCAAACAGGAAGGGGGTCATAGGACAATGCGTTTTGTTTTGTGTCAAAAAATGCACGAGTATATCCACTGGTGTATTTGGGATTAGCATGCATGCGGCTAATGATATATACCCAAGGTTATGGTCCCTTTACAGAGATTTACATTGGTTTGGTTATAAAAGAATATAGGAAAAAATATACTTTCATTTAATTTAAAACCCCTTTTTTTGCTCAGGTTAAGTCCTGATCGAGGCTGAAGGACCATAAATAGTTAGAGACTCACTCATCTTGGGTCCTGTGTGTGAATTAAATTACAAAATAGTTTACAATAACCATACCAATTTTATTTAAAAATCCCATACAAACATAAACAACTGCCTGACTACACTTGATGCAGGGTTGTCAGAAAAACGAACACACTTGAAACTTGTTTCACCATTATCTGACATTTTTATATGCTTAACAATTATTGATTTAATGAGAAAGAAAAAAAATAGTTGTTAGTATATTGCTGTTTCAGTCCGTCAATACCCAACATCTCTTTCGTGGATTTTGAAAAATCTCTAGAAAAATCCGAAAAAAACGGCATGTTGAGATGCAAGTTGAGGTTTTGTGTTTCCTTGTATGAAACAGATTCCTCATGGTGAGGGCCGCCTGTCCAGCCACAACATGTCCTCTCAGTACCGCATGCACTCCTACTACCCAGCAGCCACCTACCTGACTCAGGGCCTGGGTTCCTCCAGCTGTGTGCCCCCCATCTTCAGCGTGGATGACAACAACAACTGCTCTGAGACTATGGCAGCTTGTGAGTTGCACACACACACACACACACTCACACACTCACACTCTCACTCACACACACACACACACACACACACACACACACACACACACACACACACACACACACACACACACACACACACACACACTCTTATCAGGGCCCATAAAGTTTTACCCAGACTTTACCAACAGTGTGAGTAAGAACATTCAAGGGAGGATTGCACTCGAGTCAAGAGTGCCATAAAGTGTATACGATAAAATTAGTCAAAAGTGAAGCTTTTTTACGTTTATTATACTTACTCTTTTACTTTACTTCAAATACAGAGCTATGTTTGTACAGTAGGTCTGACTCGCGTCCAATGTTTGTGTTACAAACTGCCTTACTTACCTCACTGTTATTAAAAGGATGACAGAAGAGTTAATCAAAAGAGTGCTCAGATATTCAGCCATAAGCGTTTATTATCCACAGTCAATCATGGAAATTAAACACGTCTTTTTGCTATAATTTGCAGAAAGAACTTAACAATTTTAAAACCACAAAACTGTCACTGACCCGACTGTGCAGCTCTGTTTCTTTTCCTCATGATTTTGAGATGGAGTAGATCTGATCTTTGATTTCTGACCACGCATCATTACATTCCTGGCACTCTGTCACATATCTCAGATGTAAATCTTAGCAGAGCATTGCTGGATTTTCTGCCTTTCTGCTAGTAGCTGTGAATGTGGGTAAATCAGATTTTGCTGATTGCTTAATATGTTTGGTAAAGTATTTGCAAAGAGTGCATGTAAGTGCATAGTGTAACTACATAACAAAATCCAGAGCAGTGCAGCAGAGAGGAGTAAAGGGGCTGATTGGCATGTCTGGACATTACTGGGATTTCTTTTTTTTTAATGCACCATATAAATACATTTTAAACTGCAATTTTGTAAGACACTTTCTTTCCAACTTTGGTGGATTTAAGTGCATTTAGAGGTTTCAAAAGTGTTTTTGAAGCACAGAAAGATCGCAAGTAGTGGCATTGAGTTTCACAAATGAATTGCTGGTACAGTCTTTACCCATAGAGGGATCTTGCACGCGTATGTACAGTATGGAATGCAACATTTGCTGTGTGGCTGTGATTAGTTAAATAACTCAAAATGATCTAAGGAAAAAGGAAAGGTCACATTCATTATCAGAACAAAGTCAAAGTCAAAAGTCAAAGTCAGCTTTATTGTCAAGAATAGAGTCCAGGACCATTTGGGGCAGGGGAGAAAGGTCGGAGGCAGGGTCTCAGGTAGTAGTCACAGGTATTTATCAGCTCCCTATCCGATCGACTGTGATGGAATATGGCACCCGTGAGAAGATCTTTTTCACCCCTTTAAAGCCAGGCTTTATTAGTCTGTTCACTGTTTCAGAAAATACCAACGCTGGTTTGAAATAAATGACAGATATTATAAAAGAAAATAACACCATAACAGTTTTTACAGTATATCAACTCTGCTTCTCGTTCAGACAAGTGTATACATGCATCAAACATGGCACACCAGAAAATACAACCACTGATAGTTGTCTTCTGGCAATATGGTTTTTATTATAGCATGTTTTTATTTAAAAGACACTTCCAACACCAAATATCCTGCTTTATATTTAGCGATTGTCTTGTTTTTTAGTGGTTCTCAGATACCTGGTATCTATAACTTCTGTACCCTTTTTTACCTGAAGATTATATAAATAAAAATGCTGTAGTTAAATATATTAGTTCCAGGCGAGACATTGTGATGGAGTTTCCAAATCAAATGTTCAAATCCAGCCTGGGACAATTTGCAGCATATCATTCCCTCTCTCCCCATTTCAACACTGTCCCATAAATAACAGCACTGGTTTCACAAGGGTCTCGTTCCAGTCATATCCATTTTTTTTGTAATTCCAATACTGTTTAGTGTCTCTACAGAGATATTAAAAGAAATATTTTTAGAATATGCGGTTAATAGTCATACAGTCACAGTTAAGTGACTTTTTCGTGCTGTCAATCCGTTTTTTATTTTTGTTAAAGCATAGAATTTTGGTTTTCTCCTTTTGGTAGTAAGTGGGATTAAAGAAGCCGAAAAGGTTTAGTTAAACAAATGTAATATCTCTAAATATATGTCTAAAAACTTTAAAAAAAAATATCTCCAAGAACAACTCAACCTTTATAAAGGACATAAGGGGAACGCTTCATTAGCACAACATCAACATCCTTCTGTGAGTGCAACAGGCTGCTGACACCACCAGCATCTCAGGCCTTAAGACTCCCCCATCTCTCTGAACCTGTATTTGTGTTTGACTTTCACCTGTCCGTTTCCTGTGAGGGTCTCACCGTGAACCGCCATGCTCCATTACAAGATAACAGCACTCTCAGTGGGTGGTCCATCTCAATCAGTCTTTTTTTATAGCTTGTGACTCATTAGAAGAAAGCAATATCTAACTAAAGTCTTTTTTTCTGTATTTTTCCCTTAGTCAAGTTTTAACATACTGTTAATATATCTATTTTATTATTTGTATTCTTAAATGTTTGATGCAGAAAAACCAAAAGATAGACAGAGGCAATAAACAAACCTTACCAACAAGCAGTGCGAATTAGAATAATAATACAAATCCCCTAATTTATAGTATTGAACCAAACCAGGTCATTTCAACGACACTCGTCAGCAGTGCATTTTTTTAAGTGTTTTACAAACATTTAAAAAAATTAAAATGATTGACACAACATCTTGTTACCATCTTTGCTACAGTGTTAAGTAATGAGAATAGTTTTTACCAGAGCAGTTATATACAATGTAGATGAGGTTGAAAATATATCACCAACATTGAGACACTGATGGTAAAAATGTGTGATGGATTAATTTAGAATAAGGTGACCTTTATATAACTTAAAATGGTATTAAACTTTGCCCAGGGTTTACAGACTTGTATGGATTCAGGCTAATGCCGACTGCCACATCTTCATTGGCATTAAATGGAATTTCCATTGATACAGCAAAAGTTAAGAGCCAAAATGCATATCCGGCAGCAGTAACAGTATTTAAAAAATAATAATAAGTGAAGCATATACTAGTGTGATAGCAGCCAGGTGATAGTATTAAAAGTGGAAGCATATGCACAGTTTTTTACAGATTTATTACAGAAGTTGAATTGTGTAACTAAGGGACAGCAGCCAGTAATAATGATAATAGTTATAAGGCGAAGAGATATTGTCCTTGAAGTTGTTCCAAGGCTTGTTCAAATCTTAGCTGGGTTCAAATCACTCAGCAGGTTGTGTGCATGCTGTCCCTGTGAGCCTCTCATAATGAACTTCTTATCTGTCCTAAAGTGGCTACCATCGGGTTCTGTAGGAAGTTTCTTTCATCTGCTTTTATCTAGAGCGACATGGAGGGTTTTTCCGAACTGGAGCTCATTTTTACACACAAGCATCAAACACTCTCTGGTGCTAGCTCCTCAAATATGAATGTGTGTTGAAGGATAAATGACATCCCGTTGGGTTTCATTATTATTAAAATAATAACCTGTCTATGATTTAGGCTACAATGTGTGAAGGAAATATTGAAAATGTCCGTCAAAAGTTGAAGGAACCCACGATCATGTCTTAAAATGACTTGTTTTGTCAGACTCACATTCCAATATCCCCTAAAAATACTCAGTTTCTTATCAAAGCAACCTAAAAAAACTGCAACTGGGAACACATATTTTTGGAATTTTTACTTATTTACTTAAACATTTTTAGCAAATCAATCATCAAAATAGTTATTGATTAATATTCTGTAGATCGGCTTATGATTCACTTCCAGTTGAAATCTTGTTTTGATCAAAAAGAAAAACAATTTAAAGGTGGGCTTTATTGTGTGCCTTTTTTATCGCTAAATGATTCCTAATATCCAACAACACTTAAACATCTAAAGTCTTTCAAATAAGGTTAAACACAATATTATTCTGTTTGCGGATTTAGTTTGACATTTACACCTGTACGTCCAAATTCGGCCACATCCCCTTTTAATCCCTGAGATGTTTCTCTGTGGCCGGACACCTTGTGTGCCTCCGGATCATCTAGCTGGAGGAAATATCTCTGAGCCTATACCTCCCCTTCCACCTGCCCCGTCAGATTTATCTCCCTCCCAGGATAGGGCTAATCAGTTGGCCAAATACAGAGATCCAAATAACCTTCAGGAGTGCCACGCTGTCCTTTCCCCTTCCCGCCTCCTCCTCCTCTTCCTCCGCCCTCCCCCTCCGTGGGCCCCGCTGTCTCCGCAAAATTGCCTTCTGGAGTTAGTGAGCGGGAACAGTTAAGATTTACAAACAATGATGAAGCTTGTCATGCGTCTTTCTCCATCCGTCACGGCGGGCGGGCGGAGCTGTGGGTAAAGCCGTCCCGGTGTTCTTCATAAAAGCCAGCTCTGTGTGAAATACGCCCCCGACCGGCCTGTTTACTGCCCCGCGCTCGTCAGCAGCCCCGCCGCCGTAAATCGCCGAGCGGGAGGTGACAGCGCAGTCCATCAAACTCCCACCCCACCTCGCTGCCCTCCCAACATCTCACCTCACACTGCCCCCCCCCCTCCTCTCCCCTTCATTTATACACACACAGAGACACACACAGTGTTTCTCCACAAACGGAGAGGCTCAGATGAGCTGCCCCACAAGAGTTATGGCTCTTTCAGTCTTACAGGAGACGGCTTCAAGCCCAGTCCGTCCGTGTTTATGTTCTTTCTTTTTTGTCCTTGTCTGGAATTCATAATACAAAACTGCTCAAAGTTTGTCAGCACAGCAACTTTCCTTACACTTCTTTTTGTTTTATCAAAACAAGATTTATGCTAATGTCAGACCTCAAAATCGAGCGCCGCTGCGCTGGCTATACGTATGTCTGTTTTGTTATATTGGTGTCAGCACGGAGCGTACAGTAATTTAAATGCAAATCAGATTGTTGAGGTATTGCAGATGTTAATCCTGCTAATCGATAGACCTGTGTGAGCCCATTAAGTTAGAAATCCATTACTATCTTTCTAGATGATATTCTATTGATTTTTCTTGCTTCAATCTATACGGTACTGTACACCAGAGTGAGTTACTGCGTATAAAGACTGTCGTTTCAAGTTCTAGCCTCCTCTGAAAAAAAAGAGTAAAAACGACAGAGAGATTGCCATCAGTAAGTTTCTTTGTTTCGGGTGTAAAATGGGATTTACCTGCTTTCAGATCAGATTACTTTAAACTCACGCCCACACACTCTCTCTCACTCACATAAACAGTTAAGGAAGTCCCTTCCAACACACACACTCAAGGCCACACTCATTCTGGAGGTGTCAAAAAGGCCTCTCACTCTTTTGGATTTATTAAACCTGAAACAAATACTTCTAACCCAAGAGGTGACCTTTTCTAAGGAAGTGCTGTTTCATGTCATGTAGCAGCAAGAGTTCATTTCCTCTGTTCCCTGACACGCTGAGACATCACTCAGCTCAGCACACATCCTCTGTTGTTTCACTGCCTGAGAACAGCAATGGCTGGAAGAAAACTGTGGTGTAAGGTTTTAATCTTCAAACTATTCATACTCTATTAACTCGTTTTTACTACACGTTATTGCTTGTAGTACCTCAAGCATTACCATTAAATATTGGTTTTGATGGCAACGTTTAAACTAGGCAGGAATTGGTCTGTTTAACTTTTCAACATGTAGTTAGAACGAGTTTCAGTTTTAACCCATTTCCAACTCCTGTTGTGAAAAATGTAATGCTTAAGTTGTATGTGGTGCTGAAACAAATGGAAATGGCTTATTACTATTTTAAATCATAATGAATAAACCCAGGTTCTGCTTCTGATCCTCTAACTGTGCATCCATGATAAATCTAGCTGCTGGAAACCGATGAAAAAATAAGTCTTGAAGTTCTGCGGACACAATGTTGTCTCTTATCAATGAGAAAGCTGATGCCATGAAGCAAAAATCATGACGTACAGTTCAAGATATTTTTACTTGACATCACCTTTTCTCTTTTTAAGTCCATTAAACACATCACACACACTAAAAAAGATGTTAGAAAATATAAAAATGTCCTTGCCGTTTTTCATAAAATGAATGAGGAGATGACTTGCTTTAACCTGTAAGTAAGAGCCAGCAGCAGAGAAAGTGGCCCTGCTGGGGTCAGAGTGTCTTCCAGCACCCTGCTGGGCTGCTAAGTGCCCTGGTCGCCTGCAGGGCCTGTGGATGGGTTAAATACCAGTCTGATTGTCTGCTCAGGGCACAAGCACCGTTGTAATGTGTTGTACAACACCACCATTAACACAGGCCTGGGGCTGTACAGACATTAAATGGCCGGGCTGTGTGGTTTATGTCCTCTTCCCTTCACTCTCTATTTCACTCTCTCACTTACTCTCACACTGTCCGGCTTTGGAAAGAAATAAAAGGTGGTTCAATCGACTTCTGTTTGATCTCATGCTGTGTTTGTGCAGTAACATGTGTAATCATCACAGGTAGTCCTGTTCCTACAAATGTGACCTGCTCCATCGACATCAGTCGCATTGACCCGAAGACACATTATGAGTTGTATACACTGTTGGAAAGAGGAGATTCCTACCTTTCTAATGATATCAGGATTGTTTTTGTACTCCAAATATTAAGCAAAATATGTCACATTATATAATGACTGTCACCGAGTCATCATTTTGAGAAAAAGGCCTTCAAAGTTTCCTCTTCTCTGGAATCCATCGATTTGATTGATTATTAGCGGAGCAAATGATCAGGGAAGATATTTTTGTTTGGATTACTGGTCTGGGGGAAGCTCGCGAGTGTGCGTGTGTGCATACGTGTGTGTGTGTTTGTGTAATTTTGCGTTTGTGTGTATTGTGTTTGTTTCCCGGGGAAAACACTCACAAGAAACACCGTCTGTTGTTTTGCCTGCTGTGACGTAAAGTTACTCCGTTCTCCGCTTGTAACTATGCCGTTACAAGCTTCATAGTTGTATTTATCATCTGAATTTGCCGAAACAAGTTTAATATTCTGAAAGCCAAGACTTTGTTTGATTGAAATCAGATGAAAACAAACTGTAACGGACCCTGTCGTGTTATCTATGATTACTATACGCCTTACATTCATAATTTCAGCCGGAGGAGCAGATTGCGAGTGAGAGCTGCCTTCTTCCCTTTACAAGCTTCAAAAATGTATTTATCGTGTGATTTTGGAAATAAAAGTTTCATATTCTGAAAGCCGAGACTTTGTTTATTTAAAATCAAACAAAACACCCCAACCCCGAAAAACTATTTTTTTACGCAAATCCACGTTTATTTTGAAATGAGCCGTTGTGACTTCCGACTGATTTCGATAGAGCGGGTCAAAAATGTGAACAGCTTTAACAGCTTTATTGTGATAAGGTGACAATGTGCAACAGGGCTGCACACCATTTTGTTTCAGCATAAACATCGCAATATGCACATATGCATTAGGGGGTGTGAGGTAGAGTGGTCTTACACCAATTGGAAGTTCAGTGGTTCAATTTCCATCCCCTGCAATCAACATGCCGATGTATCCTTGGGCAGGAACGTAACCCTAGGCTGCTCCCAACGGTGTGTGTGTGAATGTTAGTTTTCCTGAGCAGGTGGCACCTTGTATAGCAGCCTCTGCATCTGTGAATGTGTGATTGGGTGAATGCTGATTGTTTATGTAAGAGCACTTTGAGGGGTCATAAAGACTGGAAAGGTGCTACATACAGTAAATGCAATCCATTTACCATAGTAACATCACATGATGTGAAATGTCAAGTTAGTAAAAATTAACACATCGTGCTTTTTCCCTGCTTGATACAAATGAAAAAAGGTCCATGTCTTATCTCCAAGAGAGGTGTTTCTGATACATAATGACTCAAGTGTATGGGTTCATGGATGAACTTTTTAGCCAGTCAGTGACGTGCAGACTCTGAAAAACATCCAACCCCACAATCATTCTTGATCAACCAGGAAGATGAGCAGAGGACAGGAGATAAATCCCCCCAAAAATGTATGCTACTAATAAAAATGCAGTTGAATCAAAATATTTCTGTGACAAAAAGGGTGATGTTTACCAAAAACAGGTGCACAATTTCACATTTCTATTTCTACTATTATGGGAAGAACAATAACTGATTTAATAGTCACATCCTTTCCCGTCCTGACACCCTACCATAGAGAAGCCTGCATGTAAAGAAAACAATCGAAAAATAAATGCATTTTAACCATATTAACATAACTGGAGAGGTTTCAGTATTTCTGTGCGACGAATTTCACAGGTTGTTTATCCAAATTATTAATAATAATATACAAACACTTACGTATATTTAATCTGCATGTAAAATACTTCATACACTCACATCTCTACACGAGCATATAGTGTAGGTTGTTTTCCCCCTGCGTCTTTGTACAAAGCAGATTTGGTTAGTGACGGTGCTTTCCTACCTAATCATGCCCTTGTAGTCACTTTGCTTGCGTTGTTCTGAGCATCAGCGGCGGCGTTCAGCGTGGATTGACGAATGGTGTCGCCTTGGCAGCTCTCTGAAACAGCTGAACGGCTTGGATAAACACATATGGCAGCTTTAGCACCCTTGGGAGGCGTCCTTCTTTCCATAGCAATATATTTCACTCTTCCTGTGTCCTTTACTTTGGCATTTTTCTTACCCTGTCGACCCTCAATGAATCTCTTGTTTAAAACCTAATGATAGAAAAGTCCCACAAATATTGATCGGGCCGCCTCAGCTCATTATTGCATATCCATAACTTTTCGACGGCTCACGTCAACAAGCCCGACGGTAGACTGACAGGCCATTTTGTGAGTTGATGGGGCACAGTAGCCGAAATGGAGATTTAGCATAGGGACGAGGGCCGTGTCACGCCTCTCCGGCAGTCATCTTCATCGGGGACAGATTGTTTAACAATGCAGGAGCAAAGGTTCCTCTCTGCTTAATTAGCCTTTGACCCCGACACCGAAGCCTTCTGTCAGCCTGCGTCAGCCCTGCGCTCTCTTCAGCTCCATAGCAGACCAATAATGATCCTTTAAGTGTTTCCTGACCCCCCGTAATGGCTGCATAACAGACTGCATCGCTCTGAACTATTGTCTCCACGGATCTGCATTTGTGAGAAGAAAGATTGAGGAAAACGTGGAAGATTTAACTCAAGTCCCTATTCATGATAATGTAAAGGCTATTATTTGACTCTTTATTCAATTCTCTGATTAAGGTGTTTGATGTGGCTTGAAATGAGTTGTAAAGCTTGTGCTTCTCTGCCAGGCTTACTGTGAGAGCAGTGGGCACAGTTCAGTGTGGGCACTTGTGGCATTTACTTTATCAGTCGGAGTAATATTTCAGAAGCCTTAACTATTAAGTGAAAAATATAAATACGGCTTGTATGGTAATACAATTTCTTTAGGCAAGTAAAAATACAAGTTTGGAAGACCAAATTGTCATAAATTGACAATAAATAAGTGATAAATCACTAAATATGTCATTTCCAATCTTCTCTTCAAGTTATTTTCATATCATCTTTGAATGATCTATACATTATGCACACGTTTCCAAGCTAGTGGGGGGATGTAGGGTTGGTAGTTGTGGTCGGTCCAGATTAAAAACCTCAATAACTGTCATTCTGAACACATATTCATGGTACCCAGGATGAATGACTTTGTTTATCCCCTGAATGTTCCTCTAACACTGCTAGCAAGATTCCACTCATTCAGTGAATTAGCCCAGGATCTTGTCGATGAAGGTTTACATAGACGGTGCAGTTGATGAATCCTTGAGTGACCCTTGTGAGGATCAACATGACATATCTAGCATTTTGGTGAAGATATTCAAAGTCTTTGTTGGCTCCTTGTGATTATTCATCTAGTCCTGTCCAGACGTTGATGTTTCAATGTATTAAGCGCTCCCTTTTATCCATCTATCTAACAGTTGCTTTTTTTTTTTAAATGAGCAATATGTGATAATTTTGTATGGGCATGTTAATGTTTTATTGGGATGTTAAGATCACAAGCAGACAGAATTATAATTTAGTTAAACACAGGGCATATTTACTTTAGCCAACCTAACCTTAATCAAAGTTCTTATCTTAACCCCTATCTGTGTCAAAGCTCTGTGCTTGACAGAACAACCATCCACTCGGACCACCTCCTCAACGATGGTTAAGAAAAATAGCACTAAGTCATATAAAATATAAAATGTATAAGGATTTAGTTTCCTACAATGTGGCATAACCATTTTGGACAACAGTTTATGTCGAAAGAAATGTGCTTTGCAGGAGATATTATTATTATTATTATTATTATTATTCATTTATCGCTCATAAAGAAATATGTTGGAAACAATGAATGCCTCGAGTTTCCGGCATTGCAGGGACTTCCTATCATCAGATAGCGGTTACATCATAAATGACTTTCAGAATTAGGAGTGAGAGTCAAGAACAGTGAGATGAGAGCAGTGATTTGAAACTGAGGGTGAAGGTCTGCGATGTGAACACAGCAGGACCCTCCACTGTTCAGCACTCTGTGTTTAAAGCCTGTCTGCTCTTTGACTCACTTTTCTGGGTCATTAAGTCCTGCTGCTGGCCTGATGAAGAGGGGCCAGACGCCATGTCGTCTCTAGAGAGGAGAGCGTCCATCTCTACAAGCGTTGTCCTCAGTTGGACACCCGTGGGACCCTCTCAAACTGGCCAGGGACGTTCTAATTTTTTTTTCTTTTGGACACAGCTCGTATCATTTTAATGGGAGCCATTTAATTCCAGGCCAACCTTGTCATGTGACAGGCAACTCTTCATTCTTAAGGTTGAATTTTTGTTCCCGTGATGATAGCCTCCACTAACTGCTCTTGTCCCTGGACAGCACTGACAAATTCCCACAGGTGATTGTTCGTTGGTAACTTGCAGGTTGTGCGTTGAATATTGTCACCCTGAGAAAATGTCTACATTGTGAGACACTAGACCAGAGAAAAAAGGCCAGTAAAAGGGTTTAGATTATTTTGTCAAATGCAACATTGTCAAACCCAAATTGTGAAAACAAACCCTCTTTAAAAGTGTGCAAAAATACAGGTCTATCCATATACCATGTAGTATATTTAAAATACATTACTATTTTGATAATAAACCAATACATTTGGGATGATAACAAAGAAAAAATACCTTTCACCATTTTGTAGTTTCAACTTCTAAAATGTATGGATTTACATATTTATTTCAGTTTTTAGTCAAATCCTTGTTATTCTGAAAACACACATGCATGGTACCCAGAGGATGAACCAGAATGACTTTGGTGATCCCCTGAATACTCCTCTGCACACATTTTGGTTTTAGACTGTTGCCCATTTAAATCAAGAGATTTCAAGTTTTGACTTTCAAGAAATTGGGATTATTCTTATGCATTTTTAACCTTTTCCTGACATATTAAAAATTAAACAGTACACTTATTAAATGAAGGAATATTATGCAGATGAATTGACCTAATTAAGGACCTTCATTTATATGCAGTTGCTCTCTCAGACACTTCTGTACCTCACATTGCTCACAGTTCAATGCAGAATCGTGTGTGCGTGTGCCCGTGTGTTTACTTAGGTGTTATCTACCCCTATGACCCTTGTGTACGGTGGTTGAGTGTAGAGTATGAAACCCACAGAGAGATTATCCCCGCTGCATCAGACTGAATTACCATCTCCTCTCACATCTGGGCTTTTGTTCCCCTATTTGGCAGCAGCAGAAATGATTGCACCTTTATTCACCCCTCCTCCCTTCTCTTAACAGGACAAGTGGGAGGTTAAAAAAGCTTCCTTTTGTTATTCCAAACAAAGACTGTTTAATAGTTTGGAAATCTTATATAGAGTGCTGAGTGACTGGGGAAAGGGCAAACGTTCATTCAGCATCACCGGGACATTTGTTTTGTTATTTAGTGTTCGCAGTCTGAACCTGAAAACAGACTGTTCATGGTTTGGGGCTCAGAAGGAGAGAAGTGTAACATACAGTATCAGCAGGAATCGTGCTGTAACCAAAGATCTCATATGTTATACTAAACATGTGTACCCAAGTACAATGTAAGATACTGCATGAGTGTATTTGTTATACTTTATAATGCCACGCCACAACATTTCAGAGGCAATGATTCTACTTTTTACTCCACCTCACTGCATTTGTTTGAAAATAACTACTTTGTTTTTCAATGTAAGATTTGATATCATTTAAAAAATCTAAAACATGATTAGATTATAAAATACAAATAGTGTACCTTTTTTACTTTAATTAATTAAATGACTAATGGCAATACAGATTAAAACCGTAATGGGAAAAAAAAAAAAGATGAAACTAGTGTATTATTAAAAATGTAACTACCAAAAAGTATGCTGTGACATTCAAGTCATTTACACATTATTGCATCAACCATATTGCATCAACAATTATGATACAATTCTAAAATATATGTTTTATTTTGAACTACTTAATGAGGAGTTTACTTTTTATGTAGTATATTTTGATCCAATTACTTTAGTTTATTTATCACATTTGTACTCCTCGTTGTGTCAGATGTCTAAAAAGTACGTGATTACCTGACAACAAACAAATGATAGTAATCATTTGTCTATCAACAGAAAATAGATAAACAAAAATAAAGTCATCAATTAAGATCTGTTTCGTGCAAAATGCCAACTATTGTGTGGCCCCTTTATTTGTATTTCACACTATTATTAATGTATAATTTTTTGATTGTATGTTGTGACAAACTAACAATTTTAAGTCGTCACTTCAAGATGTGAAATCTTTGTTTCCTTATTGCTTTTTTAGATCAGACAATGAATGGATAAATGAAACAACTAAAATAAAAGGTAATTATTTAATTAGCTGCAGCACGAGTGTCATTAAAGTTAGGTGCCCTGTGACTAATTGAGAAGTGTTTCCGGTGTTTGAGCAACATGAATCTGTATTAAACCGGCGAGCTGAAGACAGTCTGATGCAGCAGAGAACATGTGTACAGTGTGTCGTGATTTAACATCTCCTGTTAAACTAACTCGTCCAGTTGCGTTTAGCCTTTAATTATGCGTCATAGATTTCCTGCTGATGAACAGGCAGAGAATTAACAGTGGACGGGGCTAATTCACAGCTGCTGCGCCCCTCCACCCACATGCCGTTATTGCTGTACAAGTGGACCGCTGAGAGCAGGGTGCACTTAGCTACACAAACATTAGTATTAACGATTGGGCTGCCAGTTTGGAATTGGTGACAAACTGCAGACGGGCAAAAATTGGAGTCCGAAACCAATCAGGAAGTTAATGAGGAGAAAAATTACTCTGCTTTCCCCCTCCCACCTCCACTGCTGAGGAGCAGGGAGAGGGAGGGGTGGTGCTGGGGGGGGGGGGGGGGGGGTGTTGAGGAAGCATGAGGGGGGCAAATCGAGATGCCAGAGGATTCTGGGAAACACTGCTCATGGTGTAATGTTATTCTAAACGTATATATAGTATACATTTTTCAGATTTTGCATCTCATAAAATGGTTAAATAGGCCCTCACATGCTTTTTGGGGTTCTCCCTTTCCTGTACTCTGTTATATAGGTTTGTGTGCATGTAAATGGTCTGCAAAGACTAAAATCCCACATTTCCCTCCAGAGAGATAATGGAGAAGCGCCACTCATAATGCCCTGTTTCTCTTTAAATGTCTTTTTATAACTTAACTGTGTAATATGGCTTTTTGTCATTGTGTAAAAAAGGTGCCCGATGAGTTTGCATCCCTTGCATCTCTAAACTCTTGCCACAGTTGGTTTGTAGCAAGCTCCTTTGCTTAATGGAAATAGGATTTTTTTATATAAGAAAATTAGTTTATTCAAGTTTTGTTTTGGTATTTAATTTCAGGCATTGTTTTGGCAAATGATTAAGATACCACAGTAGAAGAACAACAATAGCTGAGCGGCAAAACTGGAGTCCGGTTTATAATTCAAATGGGTGGGATGGCATACAGGAGCTCTCGTGTTAAATACAAAGATCTTCTGTTTGTGTTCAGTGTCTTCCCCTTTTCGCTGACTGACTCAATCTGCTATAAATCCTGAAGAACGATTTGACTGCAGTCATATTTATATCAGGTAAATACAGAGAGGGTCATTCATTCTGCAGCGCTGATGTCACAGCTTCTATCTGTCTCTCTATAGTATTTCTTCTCTCCTTTTTATTTTCTCGCCTTGCAGTACAAAGCAATTTGTATTTGATGTGTGCTGCTGTGCTGTCTACCTACCCGAGGCAATATATATTTATCATATTAATGACTTTGAGGAGTATCCAAGAAACAAGATTTGTAGCTCAATACCGGAAAGAGAAGTGAGAGATTTGAGCTGTATTTACTTTTCAAATACATAAACATACTTTACCCAGTAATTCTGAGAAGTAGATATTCTACCAGAAGAAATATTTAAAGGGGCCCTATTAAGCTTTTCCGTTTCCTGTAGTGTTATAAAGGTATGTGTGCATGTAAATGGTCTGCAAAGTTCCAAACGTTTCTCTCCCACGCACTCCCCTGCTGCCTGAAACGCCTCCTTTGTTTACGTCCGTAACATAGTGACATCATTGTAACACGTCCTCTTCTATTGGCTAGCAACATTGTATGTAATATAGGCTAAGGGGCAGGACATCTCTAAGCGGTTGACCAATCACAACAGAGCCGGCCAGCTAACCAATCAGAGCAGACTGGGCTCTGGTTTCAGATAGAGGGTGAAAAGAGGAGCTGCAGCACAGGCAGTATCTCTTGTCACCAGTGGTGATCCGTGTCTATCACAACTGGACCTTCTGTAGACACACCCCCCGCCGCCGCCGGCAGAACCTGCTTAGAGACCTTAACCCTATCACGTACAATGCGTTGGAGCGCCAGCCAATAGAAGCGCGAGTATAATATAAAGATGTCACTATGTTACAGAAGCAAAAAAGGATTACAATAGAGGCGTTTCAGGCAGGGGGGGGGGGGAGTGTGGGAGAGAAACTCTGGCATGAACTTTGGGATTTGAGTCTATGAAGACAATTTACATGCACGCAAGAATATATGATACACTACCGGAAAGGCAAAGACCCCAAAAAGCATTATAGGGCCCCTCTATTTATAGTTATTACAATAGTGTTGTCAACAATATTGTTGATATCGTCACAGTTAGCAATTTGGGGAAAAGTTTGTTTCATCATTATAACCTAAATGAACCCTGCCCTCCTGTTTGACTCGTCCCTGCAGCCTTCTCCCCCGGTAGCGCCCCCCCCGGGCACAGCTCCGCCCTGCCCTGCAGGTCCATCAGCACCCTGGGTAACTCTGACGTCAACGAGTGTCAGGTCGGCAGCGAGACACCCAACTTAACCGTGGACTCCATCGTCGATGGTGACGCCGGCAAGTAAAAGAAGATAAGGATGAGCTACCAGGAAGAAAAGGATTATGAGATCATTTAAGCAAAGAAACCTCACCGTTCACTGTTGCTGCAGGTTGTTTGCTTCTGTCCAGGAGGTATATTTCATACAGTCGTTGAAATCACAAATTGTTTGTGCATTTTTCGTGAAAGCCAGTTCATCAGCACAGAAAGTTAGAAAAAACAATACAACGTGCAAATATCTGCAAAGCACACATTTTGGCTGTTAATGAACGAGCTATTGACAATCAGAAAAAAGGGTTAGTGTTTTCTACAATACATTGTTCAAGCTAAAACTCTGTAATCAAGGATTCCTTGAATACTTTTAAAAATATTTTTTAAAGATGTTTCTTATCCCACACTACACAAACTAATATAATCTGATGGCTCTTTCTTAATAACAAACGCCTTAATGCCTTTTTATGAAAACAATTTAATTTGACCATATAAACCAAAACCAAAAACATCTGCAATGTGCTGATCTACCAGCCCGCCCTATAAGGACTCCCAGACATATGCCGAGATATATTTTGACACTCACCACTGTAACAGTCTGTACCTTGATCAGCATCAGATCATTGCATTTATTTTCCCCCCGGTATAACAATTGTTTTCATTGCATTGAAGTTTTAGAGTAGAAAAAGAGAGAGGGATGTGGTGCGATGGGAGGAAACAGGCAGGTGAGACATGAATCATGTTTGCCTCCGTTGCGTTGGCGTGTGATGAGCCCCGGCTGCTTATTTATGGCACCAATCCAGCGGCATCGTTTATTCCAATGAATTTGCATGTCTATTGTATATTTAACCCCTTCAGACTTGGAGCTTTCACTATGCGCACAGGCTACTGTTTACACACGTTGGTACAGCATGTAGATACAGAGGCTGAGGAGCAGTGACGTGTAAGGCTGCAATAATTAGATTTGTAGATTCACAACACATAACAGCCACCATTTTGATAATTAATTAATCTAAAAAAATAACAATTGGTTTTAGCTTCTGAAACGTTTAATATTTGCAGATTTCTCTTGTCTTGAATTAAAGTTAATTGAATGTTTGAGTTTTGGACTGTTCAGATCTGGGCCATGTTTCCTTTAATTAAGAAGAACAACTCCGATGAGATGTTGCCGACTTCCAGCGCCCCACTGTACTGCATATTGTTGATTTGTTTTATGTTTTATGGAGAATTACTTCCAACTGCATGCTTTGAAAGTGTTTATTTCTGTTTGTGTTCCAATAAGACAGCAACAAAAGTAATTTGGAGTCCTGGAGTTTATGTTGCTACAAGTTCTCGGGAAATAAAAACGTTCCAAAGTGATGGAGTGTAAATGTGATGCTGGAAACAACAATATAAAACAGACAGAGAAAATTACTTGTATTTTCTGTCTGCTGCGCTGTGGGAACATTCATTGGATTCTGCCCCATCTGTTGTAATCAATAACGTGACCATCTTGTTTTTTTATGAAACGCACTTACTCTTAATTTCATCCACCAGTGGTTTTAGAGAGAAGAATGTGGAGTTACCTATACGGCTTTGACATTATAAATCACCTCTTGAGACCAGATTGTACAGCAGTATCGATTGATCCTGATATATCACAGAAATTTACTGTCACTTCTGTTTTCAATTAAAGATACAATCAGTCAGATAATGACTTAATTGGATTTTACAGAAGATTGAGTTTTATTGCCCCGTGCTTTACGAGTTTAGTTAAGGAAGGCCATTTGATCACGTTTGTCAGGGGCGACTTGCTGCTGCTTGCCTTGTCCTTCTGTAGCTGCTGCTGCCGCCACCCTGCTGTACAGCGCAGGGGAGAAAGTGTCACAGGATTGGTTTTCCTTGAGCTGCCAATGCCTCCATGAATCATTCCCCCCCCCTCCCCATCATAGATAAAATGTGCTCGGATCCCTCCGTGACAGTGGAGTGATGGCCTCTAGATACAGAAAGGAAGTGTTTGGAGAGGACGCAGTGAGCCCAGATGTGGAAAGTTAGATCTCTTTTAAATTATATATACATAAAAGAGAATGCTAGTCTCCGTTGTAGAGCTCACTTAGAGTAAATATGTTCTATATCATTTGAGTTTCAGCTGATTATCTGATTAGTTGTGTTGTTCAGACCTTGTTATTTAGATTATTCTGCAACTCGCAAAAGTTCTCCCTCAAACGTAAGTGCTTAGATTTTTAGTAAAGCAGAAACCATGTCTGACTTACCATGTTCTGTCGCTTTCCTCTCTTTCCTCCAAGCGCTCTCCTTTTGTGTTCTGTCCCTACGATGACCGACAGGGGCAAACGCGCTACAACGGCCAGAACACTGCAGCTTCAGAAATGATGCAAATAAAAAAACATCTTCACCTACTTGACAAGAAATGGGCAGCATTTCAAAAAACACTCACCAACTTGAGGAAAGTTTTCTAAAAGCGTTGCATGAAAGAAAAGCGTTGCATAAGAAATGCTGCAAGAAGCTCAAAACGGTGACAGGGACACAACATATTATGTACACAGCTGGGAATGAAGCAAGTGTGTTTTTCAGTATATTTGAAATGGCTAGGTCAGCTAGCTTACAGCAGATCTTCAATAATATAGGAAAAGTATTATGCGATCACATTGTTAAAATAAGCCAATAAGACCAGAACGTCAACAAGCGCTCCGGTCCCAGCTGTGTGCATCACTTTTCAGTGCGGCACATTTTAATTTTTTTTTTATTTGCATGGTTATTTAACTGCAGCACGCGTCTCCTAATGGAGATGTTTTGACCGTAATAATGCGATACCTGTATTAACTGGGTACCGACCACTACTGTGTATTCAAATCTAATGAGTACAAATGTACACTTATCCTAAAGTTAAACATTAAATAACTTAAATGAAGATAAAATCCAAAAAGGCAAACAAACTGTTAAAATAAATAATGGAATTTTCAATTATATAAAGTCAAAGAATAAATTAATCTGGGGTTAAAACAATTTTATGAGCTGGAAAGATACTTTTTCATTGGTACAATTTTGGTGTCATGCAACTTCCACCCAACTTCAGCCCCCTTTCTTCTCACAGTAAGTGCTATGTCTAAACTTGAGACATTTTAAACATTTTGTAATAGACCACCTGAATGTTTTACAAAAGTTTGTGCTGTCTGACATTACTTGAAAGACATTATCATACTTAACTAGAGTATTCATTATTTTTCCCAGCCGAACTAGCCCTTTAGTATTGGTTTTACTTTAAAGGTGGATGTGTTTGCTGGTAGGAGGATCTGGGGCTGTCTGAAGGCCAGGCAGAGCACCGGTCATAAACGTCCAGCCCTGAGAGCCAAGCACCAATAAACAGGCCGGAGTAGACGGACTAAACCGCTGTGCATCCACCACTAATCTGAGGACGTTGCCCATCATTTGTCTTTACACCTGCAGGGAGAACAGCACGGGAGGACACACTCTTCTCCACAAGTGGATCAGAGGCATACATTCAGGAGTTAGTTTAAAGAAGAAAATAAAGAATTGCCAAAGAGTGTTCAAATGCTTATTAATTTAAGTAACATTACTCTGCATTGAAAATGTTCCTATAAATATGTAATCAGGAAAATGAACTAGTATCTAATTACGATTCTAAATAAAATACTTTTGCCTGTAATATATAATTTTTAAACTTACTATGATGTGACTTGCTCCATAGCTGCTGCTATCCAATCAGAAGACCATAACTTCACTTGTGCAGAAATCTTATAGTATGTCTCCTTTTTACCACCAACATTTGTCGTCATTTCACGATAGGCCCAGGAAGGGAAAAATACAAAACAATAAAATGAATTAGTAATTTTACTTTAGAACTGAAAAACAAAAGATAGTTGTTTAAAAGTAGCCATTGTACGTATTTATGTACGCTGGTGAACTGATTTTGATAATATTTTACCTTTTTTGTTTATAATATTGTTCAACTAAACTATCTTTCACAATAATGAAACTCATCTCACCAACTTAAAATAGGCTACGCTGAAAAAACTGAAACGTTGACTTTAATTAAATGTATTATGTCAACAAATGTCACATATCTGTACTAGGTTAGTTGAAAGCAATAATATTAAGTTTGAATAAAAAATATTAGGTTCAACTTAATATTATTGCATTCAACTAACTTAGTACAGATATGTGAAATTTGTTTCAGTTTTTTCAGTGTAGTTTCAATAAAATAAAATAAACACCTTGTCTTAAATGAATTAACTAATATTTGTTCTGTCATTTATTTGTGTGCAATTTAATATTTATATTTCTAGGAATGATTCTTAAACATTGCTTTTCGGTGCTGCCAAATATGATAAATGTCAATTCATTCATTTTCTTTTATAATAATAATAATAATTGTATAGGCCTTATATTCCATATGGATTCCCATCATTCATTCCAATTTAATCTAAATGTATTACATTATATGGTATTAAAGTATAAGTATAATGATAACCTACATTTTTCAGGATATGTTTGTAACCTTGGAATTCCTTTTTATGTGATATTTACATTACTTTATTTAAACAGTAAAAAAAATGTGATCTTGGATAGATATACATATTGTAATTGTTTAACAATATTAAAAGTTGCTAATTTTACACAATTTTCTTTACATTCCTTACTATCTTTTAACAACACATGTAATAGTCATGTTTCTCCAATCACTTCTTTGGATGTCAAAATCAAAAACACACTATTGGAATAGCTGATACCTTTAGTGCTCATATGGTTGCTCCAACTTATAGTATCCTAAAAAAGCCACAGACTTTTCCTTTTTTCCCTGAGGACTGATGCTTGCTGACGGATGTCCTCACTAATTCAGACGTCCGGCTAATTCCTCAGTAGGAGCTCGGTGTCCCGCCTCCCTGGGGAGACTTAAATCAGCGTTCCTGTGACAGGACTTCTGAGTGGCAGCTACGCCCCCAATCAGCACCTCATAATAACCCCACTCAGCAGAGGTCAGCCCCGCCCCCTGCTCCTGGAGAGGGGCCATGCTGTAGGAGCTATGGGGTCCAAGATGTGAAAGGGTGAAATGTTAAGTGAATTGCACGAACAGATTCTTTGAATTTTGAATTTTTTTGAAATTTCTGTTTACAGATTTCACCATCTTAGTTTCTATTACATTTGCTTATCAACACCAAACGCCAAGTACAGCTGAAGCTAATGGGAAATTGTTATTTGTGTTTGGTGATAAATCAAATTGATGTTTTGACCTGATGATGTCGCTGGATTCCTCCTATAAAGGGGAAGGTGTTTTTGCCAAATGTTGTTCCAATTCATTCAGTGGTTAAGATATAACATCATAAAGCATTAAAATAAGTCGGGATGATTTAAGTCAGTGTGATTCATCGTTTAGGGACCATGACATTTTGTCCAATTTCAGTATGGTCTAAAATAGTGGAAGTAAATCAGGGGACACTGGTGTGTTCAATTTAAAATCATGACCCTTTTTTATAACAGGATGTCTCTAGTGGGATGACCCATGACCTTTGATTGGGAATTTAATCACCAAGTCAATGGTATACAAATCTGAAAATATGTCATTTTATGAAGTTGCACCTATAGGCATTCTGTTTCCTGAAGTTATAAAATATTTTAAAATATTATAATGTGACATGTTTCCTTGAAAGGAATTTTCAAAGAAAGGAAAGGAGAGGATTTATTATTATTTATTATACCATTAGGGGGGTTGTACATTCTAGAAACGTTAAGCGACTGTGATTCCGGCTAAGACCCCAGTAATGCTCCGAACAGATAATAAGAATTTAAAAAACGTTTTACATTTTTTTCCTTGGTCCAAACTAGGACATCTCCAAACTCACGAATGTATGAAGTGTTTTAAAATGTGTTGCAGATTATTCATGTTCCCCAGAGGATAAATCATCATGACGTTGGTGATCCACAGATCACTTTCTCTCTGGCGCCACCATGAGGTTGTTATTGTTGTTGGTTGGATGGTTATAAAAATATCCATCTAAAAATATATTGTCTAATAATAACAAAATATTATTATATTATTAATTTTATATTATTAGATATTATATTCTATTATTATTAGTATTATTATTATATTTGGTCTGAAATTCAAATAAGTAGCTACTACATGTGTTTTTCAACGTTTTTTTTATTACATTTATTATATTTTCAGGTGGCACATAGGCCTATCTGTTTATTTTTTGTGTTTTATTTATTTATTTAACCCGTATGTGGTATGTTATGTGCTAGACTGTAGGCCTGCTGTGCTCAGCCTCACTATATGTAACGTTTATAAAGAATAAAGTATTTTCCTCAGAATTGATTCAGCTATATCAAATGCACATCCAACATGAGATATTCAAATAACCATTCCTGCATCTTCATCATGCATCAATATACAAAATAAAGAAATCAGACGTTATGCCAATAACAATACTTCCTGCAGTGTAAACTTTTATTCCGGTCCGTGTTTTGGTCTTTTATCAACGAACAACATGAATAAATTTATTACGCGTTGTGGTCCAGGCCTCCCACTCCCCACAAATCTACTCGGCCGGCACAAACTGCAAAGCCACTCTCGTCACCTTGAAATTTCCTCTGCTATTTTCCAATTAAAAGCTTAATAGCCCTGGAGACGGGCTTCATGTGGGGAAGTTTACCATGCTCTTATTCTCTGTAAGCCGCGCCAGGCTCGGATCCCATTATTTGCTTGAATAAACCTTTTTTACGGTCAGAAATGGGCCCCGGCTTTGTCCGGTGTTATGTTTCAATGCCCTCTATTAGTCCAGCAGAAGGGACATATCAGCATCCTCGACATAGTTCCCAAAGGGCTTTTTATACATGTAGAGACCTAATCATCTAAGTTATGTACGATTGTGTAAAAGGTGCGAGAAGCTGCGAGCACTTTGTCCGAATTAAGTCTTATAGCCTGCAGGCAACAGGGAGGGGAAATAAACAAGTCCTGACTTTTAAAATCCAAATTAATTTATAGGAAGAGTCGAATGCTGATGTTAGGTCGTAATAATGAACATATTTGGGGAAATGCATATCTATAGAGTTTTGACAGCTTGTCATATGTTTTGCAGTTGAGTTTTAAGAACAACATTTTTTCAATGTTAGATTTAAAATCATGATGCAAATTAAAAAGGCATTTACTTGTGCAATTAGTATTTTAATGAGGTTTGTTTTATGCAGGGACAGTTTTCATCCTCATTGTTGCCAGCTGGAATATTAATTTTGATATTCAGTTGAGTGCTATTGATGCAGTTAATTCATTTAGTGCTTTTATGTTTGCATTAACTCATGCACTTTGTCTTTTTTTGTTTGACTTTGCATTGTAACGTAACACACACTTGCATAGTCTATCAAATGAAAACGTATATTTTTGATATTCATTTGACACTTTACATGACTGTTACACATATCTTAAAGGTATTAATATATCAAATAAAATGTTATTTGTATGTTAAATTGTTAAAACTGAAATGATAGCCATATTCAAAAATAACTATGAGTGTCACTAAGAGTTGTTTATTTTGTACAGATGTAAAATGTAAATTGGACCTTTTTTGGGACCATTTGTGTATAATGTTGCAGCTTCCCATTATATAAATCTGAAATGTGCCTTCAAATAATGTCAACTTCTTTATTACAAGCCTTGACAAGATTCTTAATACAAAGAGAATATCAGTTTCCACTGCAGAACACAATGTTATAGTCTTAACCTATTTGTTAAGGGAAACATTATCTGATCCTCACATGCACTTTTGTTTCCTCCCAGCCTCACGTGGACATTTTTTGCAGCGTGCTTTGACGCAAGTGACAGCGTTTGGTTACTCGTCGTCTCAATAAGTGCGTGTCAGCCCTGATGCATATCTGTGCTGTCAGCCGAGGGAAAGTTGGATCCTCCACAACAAGCCCACACCTCTTCTCCTCATCCTGCCATGCGTGTGGCTGAGCAGCTCCATCCAGCTCCATCTCTCTGCTGCTGACACCACTCCCCCACCTCGCCTCTCCGCAGATGCACTTGCGCGTCCTGGAGAACACGCTCCCACGATGAATGGCTACGGGTCCCCCTACTTGTACATGGGGGCTCCGGTGTCTCAGCCCCGGGCCCCGCTGCAAAGGACCCCCAAGTGCGCGCGGTGCAGGAACCACGGCGTGCTCTCGTGGCTCAAAGGTCACAAACGCTACTGCCGCTTCAAGGACTGCACCTGCGAGAAGTGCATCCTCATCATCGAGCGGCAGCGCGTCATGGCGGCGCAGGTGGCGCTCCGCAGGCAGCAGGCCAACGAGAGTCTGGAGAGCCTCATCCCGGAGTCCCTCAGAGTGCTGCCCGGCCTCGGCATGCCCGGAACCGGCGAGGGGAACCATGGAGCCCCGCCGAGGACAGAAGAGCTGGAGCTGAGGTGGAGCAGCACGGAGCCGGTTCATTCCGGAGCGCAGACACGCACAGCAGGTGGGAGGATAACAACCAGAGCTGCAGGAAAATAGTTTGGCTAAATGTGTTTCACATTTCTGATGAGTTTTTACTTTTTATTTGATGGAAGAAAATGTCAAATTAAGAAACAAATTATAATTCCAAAAGTAATTTTAAATTGATATGATCAGAAGGATGGCTATTACAAAAATAAATAACTTAATCATAATAATACTAAGTGCACATGTGATTGGAATAAGTTACCAATATAGATTGTTTTTATAATTGTTTAAAGTTTTCACACAATACGGCAGATTAAATATGTAAGTCTAAGATGTAAAAACTGCTTTTCCTTTACAATGATTCTAAAATTATAGTGTGTTGAGTGTTCAAAAACACTTTAAGGTTTGATCATCGGGATACATTTAAAACTAAGTAATATTTAAATTAGCCTACAAAGAATTCACTTAAAACAGCTCCTTTAAATGTTGCTTTATGACTGGCACCTTCGCTAAATGAAAACATTCTGTAAAAGATTTCAAGTCATGATAAGAAACTTTACTTATTCCCCGAGGCCGAAATTCTAATGCTACAGCAGCACAAATGTATTGGTAATAAAACAGATAACTTAAATACAAATAATAATAAAATAAAATAATGTTTTATTAAAATGTTGACAAAGTTAGATTAAAAAAGAAATAAACAAACCTTATTTAGATTTGTAATATTAAGGTGGATTCATTTGACCTGATAGCATTTGTATTGCGTTAATCTTTTCTTCTATTATCTTGATTTTGATTGTTTCTATTTATTTATGAATAGAAACATGCATGGTGTTTCGATTTTATTTGACAAGGAATTATTTCCTTTAGGCCTGCAATATATAAAACAATAATTATGTGTTTATTATTTTATAAAATATAGCCTATGTGACGTAGCCAATTTCAATTTATTTATTTTCACTGTATCAACTCGTAGGTTTGGCTTTTTATATTTAATTTCGGTATCGTTTGCCTTCCCTTTGTTGGTAAAAGCAAACTAGCGTGTATTTGTATTTGAATGAAAAGTAAAAATGCTCAATATTTCAGCCAAATATTCCAGTCATAGGCCTATGGTTGTTTTTCTAGACTCCACTTATGGTGGTTTTCTGGGACACAAACATCTGGACACAAGCAGCGATCAGCTGACTCCAGATCCGCTCCATCACCCGGACAGGCGGAGCTGAGTGCTTTAAAAGATGACAGTAATCAGCGCAGACAGCACCAATCCGATGTAATCGCCATTTCTCTCGAACGAGGTTAAGTTCAGATGAAATGTTACCGAGCAACACGCGATCTGTTTACAAAATGTGGTCAAAAGGCATCGACGGTAGATTCCTCACTGACACACAGTCAGCACTTTGTGTTAACAGCTTTAGGGAGGGGGGGGGGTGAAAAACATCCTCATCAGTCTCTGTGTTGGAGACAAGCCATTCATTGTGTGTCAAGTTTCCTCCTGAGGAGAGCTTTTGGACTTAGAGTGCAGAAAAAATGTTTCTGAAGTCAGATAAATGCAGCTGAACTGTTATGACCCCCCTGCCCAAACTTGTCTCCTGACTCTTTGTTCTGATGTGTTGCAGAGCCGACGAATGAGGGTCCTGATGAGGGGTCCGGAGGAGAGAACGGGGGGAGCTCCAGTGAGAAGGAGCAGGAGGCTGTCAGCTCCCCTGAAGGCTCCAAACCGAACTCCTGCTACACCCCGGAGCCCCCAGAGACGCCCTCCAAACCGGAGGAGAGCAGCTGCAGCCTCTCTAAAGCCGGCAGCGCTGGGAAGGAAGTGAAGACCGAGAGTCCTCACAAGCTTCCGGTCAGCTCCGGAGAGCAGAGTGTGCTCATTGAAGGCCTCTCGGGCTCCATCAACCTGCCCTTCAGCCTTCGGGCCAACCGGCCGCCGCTGGACGTCCTCAAGAAGATCTTCCCCGCTCACAAGCCTCCTGTCCTGGAGCTCATCCTCAGAGGCTGCGGGGGGGATCTGGTAGGGGCCATCGAGGTGCTGCTGTCCAGCCGGGGTGCTGACGGGAGTGCGCACCCGCAAAACGACCCGCACCCTGAAACCCTGTTGCTGCCTTCAAACGGACACCTGTTCGAGCACATGGGCTCATACCACCCGGTGTCCTCCAGCGCCAAGTGGTCGGTGGGCTCTGCTTTCCGGGTCCCCGAGTCGCTCCGGTTCACAACGGACCCGGCATCGGGCGTGGTGTCCACGGGACCGCTGGGTGTCCCCATGCAACACCCGTCCTTTCCGCAGCCCACGCGCTACCCGCTCATGTTGCGCAACTCTCTGACGCGCAGCCAGGGCAGCCCCTTCGTACACAATGACGTGACTCTGTGGAATACCATGGCCCTGCAGCAGCAGTACCAGCTCCGCTCGGCGGCCCAGTACGTGTCCCCGTTCTCCCCCGCAGCCGCCGCGGGGCCCGGGGGCTCAGTGTTCCGCAGCTCCGCCATCCTGCCCTCCAGACCCTCCGAGGAGCAGCGCATCAGCATCCAGGAGGAGAGCTGCACGCTGGGGCCCAAACCCGGCCTCTACTCCCCGGAGGAGGAGTACGAGGAGCGCTCCGACTCCGCAGACTCGCGCATCCTCAACTCCTCCACCTGAAGAAGCTGCGGATGGACTAACACAGCAGGGGGGGGGGGCGCCAAAAATGTATTATTTTGAAAGGACATCCGGTGTGCGTAAAGGGTCTTTTTCTGTCTTGTTTTGAATTGAACTGTGTGAAGCAATCACCCTTTGATGAGGTGATGTTAATCCTCTTAACGTCATCCACTCATGCCCTCAAGTTGTCACGTGCCACGACCAAAAACGGATGAATGGAACAGACTCGCGCTGATTTGAAAGTCTCTCATCTATTTCCTGCAAGCATGTTTAGTACTGTGAACACTTTTGATGTAAACGATCATCAATGCATGTGAAGAGTATGCCAAATAAATCTGAGTTTTCCAAATGGACCAGATTGTTGTCTTTTAGTCACTATTACTAAAGTTTTCATTTTAAATTGGCCTAATTTATATAGACACATGTTGTATGTGTTACATTGGTCAGAATTGTTTACCTGAACGTATAGCTCCACATTTATCAGCTCCAATATTTATTCATTATGATAATATTATAATATAATTATGATTCTGAAATTATCCCATAATAACTACTTTATAACATTGTGTACATTATTTGATGCCAATACTAAGTAAAAAGAGATTACAAATCTGATTTTTTTTGTATTTTTGCACTGTAGTATTTTACATAAGAAATACTGAAAGAAATATTCAAATTCACTCCTCTGGGTTTAGGAATTGGGATGTCCTTCAAGATGAAGATGAGATCCATTTCCGGGTCACCAGACAGACGATGCATGGATGGAAGATCGAGGAGGCACAACATTTAGAAATAAAAAAAGACCAACAGACTTCCTAAACAGACTAACAGCGGAATTTCCCACTTCCTGCCTTTCTTGATAAATGGCAGCAGCGAACAGAAACGTGTTCAGCCTTGATTTAAAAGGCGTCGCAGCAGCCTGCAGTTTTTAGAGAGCAACTTTTTTTTCTTTCTTTTTTTTTATAATGACATTTTGTGGGCCTTTATTTAACATACAGTGTTTCAAAGGGGGAGACAGAGGAGATGACCTGCCTTATACTTCCTCAGGAGTCAAACCCACATACTTGGCAGCGGACAATGCATATTTGTACAGCAACTTTTAGTCCAATGGAAAAGGTCAAAGGTCAGAACTGGTTTTTAGCCTGAAACCCAAACATAATATTTTGACCTTTTATCTGGAATAACCTCATTTGATATCAACAGACAGCTGCACGCCCAGAGCTCTGCATGCATTGAATGCACAGACTGAGGTCCATTGAAATAATGTATCTATAATATAGGAAACAAAACATAATTAAGAAAATACAGTGAGCATTCCGAGCAGCTAGAATCAAACATTATACAACTCTCACCACAAAGCTACAATTTTACACTACAAACTGATTTTGTTTAAAACTTTTTGAACAGTTGTCGATACAACTAATAATACAATCATACTATATCTACCAGCCAAAACTATATAACCTGACCACTGCTGTGTTGGCCTCATTTCAGCTTTAAGGTTTGCCGATCTGAAGCATATGCTTTATGGAAAGTGAATTTACTGTTGTCTGACAGCATGGCTTAGCTCACTGACACATGTCCTCAGCTTATATGGGGTTTCTCTAAGACAGAACCCTAAAATAAATCTATTTTCTTTATTGTCACGGTTCTTCAGTGTGGCTGCTGTTTAGGAAGTGTTTGACATTAAGTAGATTAGTTGACTTTTGAAGCAAAGAGCACCCACAGCTTTAGTGATACATGACAGTCAGTCAAATATTTATTTTCAAAATCAATTCAGTCAAACACCAAATAAAGACTCAATTTAACCTGTCACTGTTCTCAATGTGATGGCTAGTGTAAAAGTTGATACAATTGTCCATCTATGGCCTTTTACAGGTAGGATGTTCCTGCTATATGCTTGGAATATGGCTTTCTAAAAAATGAAAGCTCATTAAAGCTGACTGTACCATTCCAAAGTGCCTACTAGCAACAATTCAAAATAGATAATTATTAAAAAACGAGTGTACATGGACACATATTTTATCGTTTAACTCAAAATTCGAAAGATAAGATTTATAATGAATCCAATTTGAAAAGGTTTGTACAGGCTTATTTCAATAAACTTTTTCAAAATTAAACTGCAATCTGCTAACAGCAAATAAATGCAATAATAACAATCAACAAGATCATAATAAATCATTTTGGTTTTTGAAAATCAATTAAAAAAATCTGACCTGTTGATGTTGACTATGGTAATAGAAAGTTGTGTTATGCATCATAAAACGTTATAAAGATAACATATGGGAAATAGTTATGCTCTTATTTGAATGCCTGATGTCCCTTGTGGCCAAATCTTATAGCTCATTCAAATGAACCAATTGATGTACACATCTGAACACATCTATGTTTTTGGAGCGAAGTATGCCAGGCAAATCTCATCAAAGCTCACAATGTGAGCAGCTGAATGGTTTCTTTCCAGTGTGGACTCTTATGTTAGTCTCTAAATTAATATTTAGTGCAAAAGATTGCATACAAAAGGTTTCTTTCCAGTGTGGACTCTCGTGTGTTTCTGTAAATTACTATTTTGTGCAAAATATTTTGTACAAATTTAGCAGCTGAAAAATTCCTATACTTGTCTTAATGCAAAGTCTTTTTTGAGAGTTTAAACCTGACTGGGATTCTCTCGCCTCCTTCCACTCAGCACTTTCATCTGTCTCAGATTTAGAAGAGCCTCCACTGTTGTCCCCAGTATCTGGCTGTAAACGTCAATCTGGATCTGAGCTCCTGGCTGGTTCTGATCCTCCACAGGCCTCTCCATCAGATTCTGTCTCCATGTGTTCAGTTTGTCTGTGATGACGCTGTGAGGATTCTCTTCGTCATCTTCACACTTCACAGAGACAGGCATGAATGTGAAATTGGTGATATCAGCCTCCCCAGCCCTGACTGCTCCAGGCTACCTCCTCTTTCTTAATGGATGGGGGGTCTCTGAGTCCTTCTCTTCCAAACTAGAGCTCGACTCCTGCTGCTCAGGGGGAACCACTGCAGGAAACAGGAAATACAAACAGAGACATTAAAAGAGAAATGTTGTTATTTATAACTTAAAGGTGGGGTAGGTAATTTTGGAGAAACCAGCTCGAGTGCGCTAGAATTTGAAAATACACAGCCGGAAAAAATCTGCCACTTCCTTACAGAGCCCCTCCTCCAACACACACGAACGCGCACATGACCAATGAGGGCACGAGATAAGTTTGTGCACAGATGGAAGGCTGACAGGCAGGTAGGCCATCCAGTTATTTTAGCCGGGCCGGCTAAAATGATTGGTCGTGCTTTTTACAGTACACACAGATGACATTTTTGAATGGATTTTTCGTCAAAGCACTTAAGATATTCATTGCTATCGGGATGTTGAGAGCATTCCATGGAATATAACAAAAAGTGTATCTCGAGCCGGTTTCTCAAACTTACCTACCCCACCTTTAACAGCTCAAAAACTGCCCATGTGTGAACGTGACGACGTCTTCTATCATTTGTGTGCTGTCCGATCATTGTATGCACATGATGCTAAGCTGAGCAGTCTCTGTTGACGCATGTAAAGTATGCGATGAGTGTACTATTATATATTATATTAGGTTCAATCATTTCACCTTATATTATATATTCTTTATTATGGTATGTTTATACATTATAAACAGTACATGCTAAATTAGGCAAACAAAAACACAGTATCAGTAATGAATACATTTGTATTCAAATCAAATATTCTGAATATTATTGAATTTCAACTTGTTTGCAGTCGTGCAAAAGTGTGTGTGATTATTAGGATGATTTTGTTTGGATTCTCAATATCCAAATACATATTTTAGCCTATATTCAGCAGCATCTCAAGTTGGATATATTCGTCCACTCATACTTTTGGTCTAGGCCTGTTCTTTGCAGAGCAGAACTGAGACAGACACACATCACCACAAATAACTACTATCATTATAAATGAAAAAAAGAAAATGCTGAGTGCTGTGACAGTAACTGAGGGAAAACAATAATAGCAGCTAGCTAACTGCTAAATGCTACAGAGAAAGTAGCATGGTGGTGGGCGCCATGTTTTTGTATTTCTCGCTTACTTACTTTTGTCAGGGCAATGTGTATTCCTGCTGTTTTAGAACATGTGTTGTTTGATTGTCAAGTAGTGTTAAAACCAGCAGTGACCAAGTTGGTCTATCAGAGTTGATGGCAGAGACTATTTACTGGTGGCTTTCATGTCGTTGGTGCTTTTTATGTGCATTATACACATGAGGATTATGGCTATTGACCTACATTATTAACCATTTGTTTGCTATGGAATTTGTATCTCACTGCATATATCTTTGTCTTGCAGGACACAAATTAGAGGCAGGGCAAGGCCAGTTTATTAATATAGCCAGTGGCGTTTTTATATGTACAAAAGTGGTGGGGCACAAAAAACTTAGATGTCTATATATAAGCTTCTGCAGTGACGTGCAGTGAGGTTCATGGCTGGTGAGGCACTGGCACTGACTCTTCAGGTTTACAAATATTATATTTTGACCTAAACCAAAATATAATATTATTTTCAAAAGCTTTTTTTGTCTGATGCTTAGATTAATTTTAAACAGACAGTTCAAACAAAAGGATACCCAAAAAATGTAATTTTATCATTTAAATATTGAATTGTTCTCTCTTAGTAAGATCCCATTTTCCAAAAATTGCGGTCTTACCTTGACTTGAAGATGAAGTCCATTTGCCTATCCTTCTGGACAAAAAATTCTATAACTTTTTTGTAAAAGTCCTCCTTATCTTCTTGTAGTTTCAAAAGTCTATCATAAATCTAATCGATAGATTTATGATTCGAAAATTATAAAAGTAGGGTAGACATGTGGATATTATCCGGCTGAACAAAACGTGCATTTATCTAACGGGTACATTTCCCACAGATCTTATTTACAGCTATTTTCTAAAATCCTATGGAGAAACCTCATTGCTTTTTTGCAGCTTACTTCCTGGTTTTAGGACGCGTCACTGCAGCTCTCTCGTTTCCTCACAGTACTTACAGCCAATCAGCTCTGAATGATGTGAGATGACGTATGGTGGGGATGGCAGCTCTGTGCCCCTATGGTCTTTTTTTTTTTGCCACACACATTACATTGAAAAATACTCTGAGCATGCGCAGTGTAGTTTTTACAGTCACCGTTCACTTTGACAGTGAAAGGGTGGGGCATGATCAGGTTTTGTCCCACATGGCTCAAAACGGCACTGTAGACACTAATTAGAAGAACACAGACTAAAACAGCAATGTACAGACGAATCAGATGATTAAACATGACCTTAAAATATATTTTATATATTTTTTAATTTCTTTTTTTGCATTTTTTGTAATCATTATGTGTAATACTTTCTGCTGACACTAGGTGGGGCTGTGCCCCACCTGCCCCTAATGACCAGTCGCCACTGAATATAGCACCTGTCGCGGCTTCCTTCCTTGCTTTCTATCCAAGCCACTGACGGAATGTCCACACCCACACGGTTCTGTCGCGTTGTAGCTTGCTGGTGGGCGTGTCTGGTGCACGACCAACAACCAATCACATTAATCTCCCGCCCCGGACACACAAGCACGCGGTTTGATTGGCTAGCGCTTGTACTGGCATATGATTTGATTGGCTTGCGCTTCCATCAACGCTTGAAAAGTTTAACTTTTCTCAACTTTCGAAGCGAGCAACGGAGGCAAAGCGACGCGACGGAACCACAATGCAGTTCGGCAAAGCTTGACGTCACCCCATTCAAAGTGAATGGGAAGCGTCTCCGTTGAAGCACGCGAAACGGTACGTCCACACGGCTCCGTCGCGTTGAAGCTTGCCGGTAGGCGTGAATGGTGCGCGACCAACAACCAATCACATTAATCTCCTGCCCCGGACACACAAGCACGCGGTTTGATTGGCTAGTGCTTGTACTGGCATATGATTTGATTGGCTAGCGCTTCCGTCAACGCTTGAAAAGTTGGACTTTTCTCAACTTTCGAAGCGAGCAACGGAGGCAAAGCGACGCAACGGAACCACAATGCAGTTCGGCAAAGCTTGACGTCACCCCATTCAAAGTGAATGGGAAGCGTCTCCGTTGAAGCACGCGACGGAGCCGTGTGAACGTACCGTTAAACAGACATTTCGCATTTTCCTTCCATAAGATTTGTTTTACTCACGTTTGAATGACTTGCTTGGCCTCCGGTGATTTGTTGATATTGTGTTTTGCGTTTACTCAAAAATAAAAGAACAAACTTTTCACACATTCAACAAAGAAACACAGGCCTTTACAATAGTCAAAACAAAAGAAGCAACTCAAATAAAATCATAAACAACTTAGGTGGTCTTTCTTTCTAAGCTTCTATAACTCAAACGGTAACTTAACAGTTAAAAACTGTGCCTCAACGTCGTCTTTCCGACAGGTGTCCCATATATGTCTCAGAGGCTGGCGCCGTGGGAATTGTAGTCCTTTATACGTACTTGACTACAGACGTCACGATTAGGTGGCCCTTTTTATAAACAAAAATACTGGCTCCTTTCAACACAAGGCAATTCAAAATGCTTTACAAAAATGAATGATATTAAGATCATTAATATATAGTGCAGCGGAAACACATTATAAAATGGCATTTAAAAACAGTCATTTAAAGGTGGGGTAGGTAATTTTGGAGAAACCAGCTCGAGATCACTAGAATTTGAAAATACACAGCCGGAAAAAATCTGCCACTTCCTTACAGAGCCCCTCCTCCAACACACACGAACGCGCACATGACCAATGAGGGCACGAGATAAGTTTGTGCACAGATGGAAGGCTGACAGGCAGGTAGGCCATCCAGTTATTTTAGCCGGGCCGGCTAAAATGATTGGTCGTGCTTTTTACAGTATTACGGCTTCCACAGATGACATTTCTTTATGGATTTTTTGTCAAAGCACTTAAGATATTCATTGCTATCGGGATGTTAAGAGCATTCCATGGAATATAACAAAAAGTGTATCTCGAGCCGGTTTCTCAAACTTACCTACCCCACCTTTAAAAGCAAAGATATTCAAATAAACAGGAGGAATGTTGCTTTGTTTGGTCTGCCACACTACATTTCCGTCCAGTATCCACAAGACATGAAGTATTCTTTTGAGTTTCTCCAGAGAATGTTGATGAAGATCCAGCCAGACCAAGCCTCTGTTCGAGTACACGGACTAAGCAACAAACTCTTGAGGTACAAACTGTAACACATTAACGTTGTTTACTACCTCACTTTCTAATGCTGCACTAGAGCTCCATTTGGTGTGTAGTTTCCAAGAGTATTGTGTTCAAGAGTCCTTTAAACAGGACATATTATTTTTCATTTTCAGGTTCTTATTAGTATATTGTGCCTCTACTGTGACATGTTTACATATTGTGACATGTGTACATGTTCTGACATGTTTACATGCTTAAATGTTAATATTTTAGCTAAACAACAGCTTTTGTGAGTGTATTGGTTGCACAACAGGTTATTTATTTCCTTTAAATATATCGGAAATGCGACATTCACAAAGCAAATCAAACATTTACAAGTGGACATGATGTGCATTTCAGGTTCATATTTGTATTTTGTGCCTCTGCTGTGACATGTTTCTTCAAATGTCTTTATGTTTCTCATTCTGTGTGCTGCAACACCTCTTTTCACTTGTTACATTGCAGATTCAAATTCATATACACAATATTATCAACAAATAAATGATGATATTATATTGTAGATTAAGATGAAACTTTGTTATTTTAAAGTTTATATTTTTCTGTTTGAGAGAGTATTTGACAATTGATAAAACAGCAAACCAACTTCAAAACATGAAGGAACATGCACAGACTTTAAAAGAGCTATTGTGGGAAAAGTACTTGGTGTGAACGCGCCTTATGAAACACAATCTATCCTCTTGGTCATCATCTATGTTTAAAACCTTTCATTTACTGCCCTCTAGTGGTGAAATCAAAATCAAAATCATGTTTATGTCAAAGGCAACATTTCAGTACTGAACTTAAATACTGGAGTTTGGAAATATATTATAAATGTATAATAAGTACTTCAAAGCAGTGCAATGGCGAAATAAAAACACGAACAATACCCTTTCAGAAATCTCTTTAAACTTGTTTCCCCCACATTTTTATAAATGAAGAGTGAAGAGGTTTCACAATTGTTGTTCAATGTTGCTAGAACTGTCATCATTTAACACCTCAACAGTTCTTCAGTAAGTTTTATTTTACCACTGTTTAAAAACTGCTCCCGTCTGCCACACAGTGGGCAAAATAGATATTGCTATTCTGGGCATATAGTGTGCAACTGGGGTTAGAGGTGACATGCTTTCATTCATTTTTCATCAATGTTTTATTACGTGTATGTAACCCATATCATTCTATAGAAAGCCATAGTTATATCGAAAATATTTAATTTAAATATGATTGCTTAAGGAGGATACATGTTTCACCCTGTTCTCACATTTAAAACAAACCCACATGGAAAAATAACAAAACAATATATATCAAAACAAGCCTTAGTTGTGAAATAATGTGAAGATAGACGGGTGCAAAAAATGTGAAAAGTCTGGATGTGTTTTTACTACATTTATCAGAGAAAAGCACCCAAGTGAAAATCTGAGGTAACTGAACTTTACTTTATTTAGTATTTTGGTTTAATGTCACTTAATACTTCTACTCCACGAAAGCTAAATATTGTACTTTTATTTCCACTAACATTATTTAACAGCTTAAGGTTGACATGTTTTGCATCCAATAAAAATGATTTTAAAGCACAATGTAGCATATAAACAACTGCTGTACATAACAAGCCTATGAACAAGAACAGCTCAAAATATGTGTTCATTAATTGATTGACAGAATGGCAAATGGCAACTATCTTGTTAATTGCCTTTTTTATTTGCCAACAGTGCACTTTCAGATTCACCAATGTGAGGAATTGCTGCTCCTTCCTGTAACTATTAACACGTGTTTAATGTTTTCATTTATTCAAACAAGTTTAAGGCCAATATATTTTGCTTAGACAGCAGTTCATCAGTCTCATATCTGTTTAAAACCAAACAATCAATCAATATTGGAGAAAACAAGCATTTTTTTGATACAAAATGGTTTAAACTCAGCTCCACCTCAACCAACTATACAGCAAAATCCTGTTTTACATGAATGCATGAGTAATTATAATCCAATTTCATACTCCAAAGTTTCCTTTGATGGATGGACTGTTTGGACCAAAAAGGATTGCACTGAGAACTTCACCATGTCTTCACAATGGGCCTGGGTCTTCAGAGGGTCCCTGTGCTGTGGAGGACGTCCCTGCCTCGTTCCTGTGTCTGAGCCCCTGTGTCCCTAAAGGACTTTAATTACACATTTTACTATAACTTGGGGGCGGCAGTAGCTCAGTCTGTACACACTTGGCTTGGAAACCGAAGGGTCGTCGGTTCAAGTCCCAATCGGAGCCTTGTCCTTGAGCAAGGCACCAAACGTACTTCTACTAACTACTGCTCCCCGGCGCCAGAACACATGCAGCCCCTTCACTCTGCCACCGCTTCATTACTGCATGCCAATAGTTCCTGTTTGTGCATGTGTGAGTGTATTATGTGGGTTATTGTTAAATGATAAATAGTTATCTTACTCTTAAACTGATGTTTATATAAATATGTATTTATCTATTCTATGGCGCAAATGTCACAAAGCCAAATGTTCTTCTGGTATTAATAGTCTTTTTTTGATTATCTGATTTGATTTGGTTATAAAGGTATAACAGTCACAGGGGACGTTTACATGTTCTAGTTTGTACATACATATTTGTGTATACAGTGCAGGACTTTGACTTGTTACAGAGTATTTTCACAGTGTGATATTAGTTAATGCTCTGAACCCTTCCTCTTCCACTGCTGTCCACAGCTGAGGGACAGGTCCTCCTGTTTGTTGCACATTACCCAGGAGAGGTCGAGGTGTCAGACAGAGACAAATGTGGTCCCGCCTGGTTTTGTATTCAGCAGCATGTGTTGTCGGTTCTTCAGAGGCTAATTAACATAACAGGATCCCCAGTGATCCCACTCTGCTCTTCTGTCTATACACAGCTCCTGTTTCGCTTTACAGCCTGCACAGTGGGGCGCTTCCAACAAGATGCTGTTGTTTCACTCAACCCCAAAAGTAAACTGGACAGCGTGTGAGAAAGTGTCATTACGAGTGTGTGTCTTTCTCCAGGTCGAAACCATTAAAAAGGTCAGTTAAAGCATGTGTACTGAGTAATGTCCGGAGACCACAAATAAACGATAAGATATCTACATCTTAGGATAGATACGCCCTTGTTCTAGAAATACAAAGGCCTACTGAACAAACAACTCAAAGTGTATTTAAAGTATCATAACAAGAAAATGATAGTGGCTAATATGGTGGATATAAAAAACCAACAAAATCACTAGATATTCTTGAAATGTTAAAACTTTTATTCAATGATTCAAATAAGCAGATTTGAGATGGTGTTTCCAAAGATCCGCACTGCAAAGGTCTGGAGGCCCTTGAAGGATCCCTGGAGAATAACCCCGGACACTTGTGTAAACAACAACAACAACAACAACAACCTGAAATTTCTTCTGTAGCAGCTGGAATCCTTGAAAAGTATTCAAGGATTAATAAAACACTTCCATGATTCCCAAACCTATACTGGAAGTTCCCTATAAGACTCTTTGGTTGAAACCTGGAAGCCCTTAAAGATTCCCTGCAACTCCTCAAGGATCCCCGGAGAGCATCAAAGCCCCCTGGAACTCTTTAAAAATGTCTGGAATCCCTTTAAGGATCCACAGACTTTCCAAGCGAACTGGAAGTCCCTCACAGACAACAGAAACCTTCTCAACCATACTTAAGCTCCCAGGATCCCATAAGGTCTTAGTGTTGAAACAGGATGAGGTGGAGCTTGTATTTTGTACATCAATAAAAGTAATGGTCCATTTTCCCTTTTGGATAAATATGATGATTCATTATTCCTGCATAATTAAGCATATTTCCTTAATTCCCTAATCCAATTATTTATTGGCCTGTAAAAAATGTCCTGTAAAGAAATGTCCAGGCCACCTGCAAACACTGTTAATATTGACAGAATCCTTTCCAGGAGGATCCTCATGGGTCCTGTCAGAGACTCCTGAAATGTCCTCAATATTTCATGAATGTCAATAATGCATAATCCATTCAAGGATCCATGGAAATCATTGAGGGCCCAACAGAGACCCCTGACACAGTATGGCCTGGAACCCCTTTAGGGACCTCAGAACTCCTTAGAAGATCCATGCCTCTCCTTCAGGGACCCTGAACAAATCCAAAAGATCTAAAACACCTGGTATGAAAAAAGTAATTATAATGCCTGGAACCCTTGAAGGATAACTTGACGTTTCTCAACGACTGACAGACCTTTTAACGGACACTTTGTTCCAAAAAACACACTGAAACTAGTGAATTCTCAGGGATTTCCAGGATGCAGAGGTATTTTTTGCTTCCAAGGTTCCTGGCTATATTGCACCATGTTCAGGCCTTTGCAGGGGTATGGGGATCTCTAAGGAGTTTGAAGGCATCCTTAAATACATTCCAATATGTTTTTGAAGGGGAGCTTCCAGGCAATAATGAATACATATGAACCACCTTAAATATTCATAACCACCTTAACATCCCCTTGGGCCTCTTCTAAAATTCCCCAATACACTCTGACATGCCCCCCTGGGATACCTTCAAGGGACCAGAAGATCCAAAACGGTTCCTGGAAACCCATTCAAGGGCCCCTGGCCCCACACGGCCATAATGATCCAGCGGACACAGACAACACATTTCGGCTGGAGGTTCCTGCAGCTCCGTGGATCCTCCTGTCCCAGAGTCAGCCGGCTCTCAGCATCAAAGCATTCCTGATGTGGAAGCTGCAGCCCGGGGTGGCCGCTCGTAACCTCCACAATAAATTAAGACGAAGTGGCAAATAAAGCTGCACCTGCAGGCCTGACGTCTTCACCCCCAACACATGGAGGAGCCATCAAGAGGCACTGTCCTCATCTGGACAAAGATGTGATAAAAACTAAGACAAAAGCACTATGTTTCCTGGTATATTAGTCCAAAATTACGTTTTTCCTAAGACTGTAACATTCTTATTTTAATTACTGTATATTAACTATGTCAAGTTTTATTTGTATTTATGACATTTACAACACATGCAAATCCTTGGGTAACTAAAACGTAATAGTCTTAGAATGATTTATAAAGTCAATATAGAGATAGGCCATCAAATAACAAAAAAGCAACACAAGATTAAAGTAAAAAAATGTTTTTACAATTTATCACGTGTCTTTAATATATAATAATGTTTTTTGCGATAAAAATCTATATTCAACAAATTGAAAGATATAAATGATTCATCCATAAAAAAACTAACAATTATGATTCATTTATTTTTTTACTAAAATGTATGTTGTGCCAAGTTAGTATAGGCTACTATTCAAACAGGACCAAATGGAGAACTACTCTTTTAAACTTACGATAATTTCCTTTAAGGCTCGCTTTGTTCGTTAGTTTCACAAGTGGCTGAACATTTCATTTAATTTCAAACCTTTATTTATCCAGGTGAATCCCTTGAGATCATTGATCTCTTTTTCAAGGGAGACCTGCTCAAGTAGGTTCCACATGAAACATAAAAACATAAAACAACAGAACAACAAAAAGGACATCATACAGCATCATTCCAGGGATTACAATTTACAATAACTATCCACACGAACAGGTACCAACAGCTTCCGATTGAGTAGCATCCAACCGAGCTTTAAAAACATTTAGTGGCACCATGATTGCTCAGTTTCCATTTAATTTGCAGACTATTCCAAGTTAGAGGAGCTGCGCATCTAAAAGCTATCTTCCCTAGCCACTTACAATTCGCCGTGAGATCAGGGAGCAGAGGATGGAAGTTTCCCTAACATGGCTTTGTATATAAAAACAAAAGGTCAACATTAGGTTCCACGCTACAGTAGCTGGATGTATTGTTCTGTTGTCAGTTCCCATGGAAGTCAGTTGGCACTGAGTAAATGCTGCGATGTCTCTTTTTTCTTTTTGAGTCAGGCTTTCAGGCAGCAAACTGCAAACAAAAAGACAAACATAAGTTGTTCACATTCCTCTTTCAGATTTAGGAGTCACACCCAGACACGTAAAAAAGAGGCAAGCTACAATAACCTGAATACGACGTAGGCCTATCACAAAAAAATAACACAATGTCAAATTTTATTTTAACCTTTAAAAACAGTATTAAGACGACAGAGAACAACGAATTCCGTTAATGCAGGCGAAGAACGTGTGCAAAATAAACTTTTAAACGTTGGCTAATTTTAATGTTTTGTGCTTTTATTATTTTAATGTCGTCATTTTAATTGGATTTATATTAAAATGTTATGGATGCAGTGTGTTCTGCATTCAATGACACGGTAAATGCTTCAAGATGCGGGTTCAATTAAAGGGGTTTTATCATTTGGGATTGAGTGTTGAGATCAGTTGAAGTTTGTCCCTATGTGGGTATATTTTAGGTAAAGTTTGACTTGTTGTGTGTGGGACTCTGCATGCTGACAAGGTGTTTTTCTTCTTCAGGTGTGATTGTTGTGAAAACATTGTAATCATCATCCTCAGTTAGCCTTGTTGCTTGAGGACAGACTGTAACAACCTGCAGCTCACAACGTTATCAGCTGTCGATCTGCTCTGCTGCTTGATGTGTCAGTGATATTTACACACATCACAGATCAGCAGGATACAATGTGCAACACCAGCTTAATACAGAATATATGTTATGTGTGGCCCGCAGATAAGCTGTTATAACCATATGGTAAAAAATGTTTTCCAAAAAAAGCTACTAATAAGTATTTACTATTTCGTTTTTTGTTCTATTTGCACTGGATCTGATGCTATTAATCAACCATTTTGAGTTTTATTAAGGGTGACTGAACATGAATACATAAATACATATATTTTATTGAAGTGAAATACACGAAGAACTGGAAGAAAAGGGCACCGTAATTCTGTTTTCCCATCAATTTAAAAAACATGGCCTAATTTACCTATTTTTAGGGTAAATTAGCCAGCAGTGAGATTTTGTCCATTCATTATTTTAACATTATTGAACGCATACTCAATTTGATGTTAAATGTTTCTATAGTCAGCTGTTGATTCATCATTTTGACTATAGCCATGTGGTGGTTACTTTATCTAGCAAATCAGAATAAAGCTAATGGTATACTTGATCAACACAAACTATAAATAAGTAACAAATCAGTGTCCTCCCCCGCAGTAAACTGAAAAATTACACTTCCATTGTGATCTTCTCATCTATAAAAGAAAAGACAAAGAAACTATTGAGCGCATGCAGGGAATAACTGCTCGTAATCCTATTGGTGGGTTCGCGCTCGGAAGCAGCCAATCAGAGGCCAGAGAAGGCAGACTGAAGCGCTTCATAGGAGTGGCGCTATGAGTGTGTGCTTCAGAGGAAATGTGGATCTGTTCGGAGTACACACTCATACAACCACTCAATTAGCAGCTCATTACAAGCCTGTTGTGGAGTCGCTAGTGTATGTGATTCATCACGTCGCTCCTTAACGACGTCATACACTGCTGTAAAGAAGAAAAACCCGGGACAAGATCGCTGAATCAACTTGATCAGGTAAACTGGACTACTTTCTTGTCTTTTTATGCACCATTACAGAATAACATAACTCTAAAATGGCCAATTAAATGCAGGGACTTGACCATTTTATTGCCAACCACTTAGACCCATGCTTAGACTGCGTGTTTGGACACCGAGAGGAGCGATGACCGAAGTGTGGTTAGAGTCAGACTATTAATGGTCTGATAGCCTACATTTTAATGTTAGTCTCTTGCTGTGACTTGTTTTTGGCTAAAAGTTATTCAAATATGCTCACCGTTTTCTTAGATTTGTGAAGAAAATAAACGCTTATTATGGTTTAATATCTGCAGTATAATCTTAGCCTGAATCGCAGTAATCGTACTACTGTTATGTGTGCCTATCGACAGCATAACGTTAAAGGTTTCGTGTGTTCACTTTTTCGTTTCTTATTTCTATTTATGCTACGTTTGTACAAATTAAGAAGTCAAACACTAGGCTATTATTTTTTTTATCTTATAGTTTTCTTTTGAGATAACCCCTTTTGTTTTAAGACATGTAGCCTATAGCTCAGATGTAAAGTAACACTACAAATGACAAAACAATTTAAATCTAAAGATTTAAAAGTGAGTTTAAACCATCATTAAAATAATGCAAGTTTGAGATTAATGTATAGGCCTAATGATATCGGATATTATAGAGACATGGGAGTTTCCTCACATAATGATGTTGAGTGAATTTTACTCAAGTGCCATTTCAACAGCCGTAATAATATAGCCTACACAGTCTGATAATATTTAATATTTCTCTCCAGACATAAACTGGCTGTAGGCCTACACACAGCCGGCGGAGGACTCGGGCAGTCATGTCAGACAACGCCGGTTGCGAGTTTGAAATCGACGTAGAGAGCCTGGAGACAGAGAGCGACGACCAGGCGGACTCCTGCAGCCGCCCCGGGTCGGCGCCGCTCGGAGAAGACGAAGCAGAGGGCGGGAAGGGCGACGACAAGCCGGCCCCCAGCGGCATGGGGGAACAGAGGAAGCTCAGCCGGACGCCGAAGTGCGCCCGCTGCCGAAACCACGGCGTGGTGTCCTGCTTGAAGGGACACAAGCGCTTCTGCCGCTGGAGGGACTGCCAATGCGCCAACTGCCTGCTGGTGGTGGAGAGGCAGCGGGTGATGGCGGCGCAGGTGGCCCTGAGGAGGCAGCAAGCAACGGAGGTAGGCCCGGAGAGTGTGAGAGTGTATGGATATGTGTCGCACGGAGGAATGTGGTTCTTTACAATTCTGCAGAAACCTTGAAGTCTGTTACCTCCGTTAACGTGTGTAATCAGCAAAAGCAAAGTATTAAATTCGACCCACATTAAACGTAATTTCCCTTTATTTCACCTCCGTCAATACTGCTTTCCTGAAAGTACAGGCCTTGAATTATGCCAATAACAAACACGATTAACAATACAACAAAACATCTAAAAAGACTCATACTTTAGTTTACGTCATAAGGAGCCTTTAAGTTTATTCACCAAGACCTCTCTGTCCTTTTTAAAATCAGCAACAATTTTTAAATCACGATCTTACAAGTCAGGGTCAATTACTCCCTTTTTATTATTGTTATGTATCCACAAGTTATCTATGTGTTTATGTTAAGACAGTTTGGTTGTCCCTCTGATTAGCCTATACCTTACATGTGACTTAATTCTTAAACGTTAATAACAATTAGCCTAGGTAATTCGCTTAAAGTTATCTTCTTACTGTATATTACTTTTGTATTGGTCTTCCTATTCCAATCAAACGTATATTTTATTTCCTTTTCTATTTATTTGATCTGCAGGGCCACCATTAATAATCATAACAGTGTTGAAAAAACAGGCCTTTCTGGTTTTTACAGAAACCTTAGTGTTCGGTGTTAAATGTCTTAATTTACAGTAATACAACAGCAATTCATGGCTGACATGTTTTCCTCTCTTTGTTCAGCCACTCCAAAGTCACCAACAGCCTCTTAAAAATAATACAGTTTTGTTTTCCACCCAAACTTGAACTTTCAATTTTGGAAGCAGATTTAGGTTTAGTTTGGTATTTAACTTTGGGGGTGTAGTGCAACAGATTTATGGTTAAGGGTTCAGCTGTGAATGTAGTTCTTTAGTGTTCTACCATTTCTTTTTGGCTGACTGAATAAAAAGGAGTGTCAATCAGTGGTTCTCAAAATGGCTTCTCAGGAAGGCTTCTTACTGTTATGTTGTCCCAGCAAATGATATAGCTAAATGTCTCACTATCCCGCTATTTATTATACATTTCAGTTTTTACTTGTAAAAAAAACACATATCTTCCTGAATGATCTCCTAAAAGCAAAATCTGCTATACCTGCCAGTTAAATTCAGATATTTGAGAATGTCTGCCGTGAAGTAATGAACCACATAATGATTTTAAAGATATTGCAATCAAGTTAGGTAAAACAACTGTCAAACCTGTGTGTAATTTATCTTATTTTTCACATGTATTTGACATTTTAATAATATTTAACATTAACGTTGTGGGTTGGCCTATTCCTCATGTTCAATTGTTAAACACAGTGATCCTGCTTTTATATCACACATTTATTTCACTAAGAAATACAAGAAAACAGTAACATGACCCATATTTGGACATGGACTTACTGTGACAAATCAGGCATTTTGAAAGGATCAAGGAAAACATCCTGACAGCAGGTCTTTAATGTTTTGTTTTCTCTATTTATCAGGATAAGAAAGGAATATCTGGGAAACACATTCCAGCAGAGAGGAGGACGATATATCAGCGACATATTCGACCGTCCACCATGCTCGCCAAAAGCATCCTCGAAGGTAAATAAGGCAACAAATCTGACACATAGAATCATGTTTTAGATCTTCCTGATCCTTTTTTATGTTTCTCTTGGCTCATCCTCTGTCCCTGTTTAACCCTGATAAAACCTCAATTTATCCTGTGGCTTGTCTTGGATTTTTTTTTCCACAAACAACTCCGAAAGAGTGATATGGACTTGTTAACATGCAAGCAGAGACTTCATAAAGTGTTTCCACTTGAGTTCACTACATTTCATCTCCAGCACTGCTACAACATGCAAATAGGATTTCATTATTGAGCGTGATTTATATTTTCTTCAAACCAGATTGAAATCTTTTTTCTTTGCATTTTTGTCAGTGTGAACATTCCTGCATGCATCTGCTTTAATCCAACAAATCACATGCTTGAATTAAATGTGGGTTCTTTTCATGGCAGGATACCGTCCGGTGCAGTGTGATCCATACATGCCAGCCGGCCCGTCCCTCCCCCCGCCGCTGAGCGATCGCATGAGGAAGAGGAGGGCCTTCGCCGACAAGGAGCTGGAATCCATCATGCTGGAGCGGGAGTACAAAGAGCGAGAGTTGCTGGAGAACAGCCAGGCAGCCTCGCTCATCTTCCCTAACAGCATGGCCCACCACACCGCAGAGTACAACTACAAGACAGCTTACTCGCCCGCAGGTCAGGTTGAACCCCAGCCCAAAGAGCTGTGCAACTTCCTGGGCCCTAACTGCTTGGATCTGTCCATGCAGTACCCCGCCGGCTCCGCCAACGTGGAGCTCATCGCCTCCAACGTCAGCGTAGCCACCACCTATCGCCACTACCCGCTGCAGCCCTCACGAGGGGGCTTCATGATGTGGCCCCGTGGTGCAGCCAACCTGGGCGATGCCCTGCTCTACCAGCAGTGCCTCTTCAATGCCACGGCGGTGCAGAGCATGAAGCCAGGTGCAATGTGGGAGCCCAAGGTGATGCCTGACGAGAGCCATCCGTCAGAGCAGGAGGCTGCGGCTGCTCTTGCCGCTAAAGTGGAAGGATCCCGAGCAGCTGCGGCGCAGGACTCAGCAGACCCTCAGCGGGCTGATCCCAAAGCCCCCGGTGTCACCCAGAGGCAGTGCTCAGCCTTCTCTCCACCCAATAGGAGCTTCGGACAGTCCTTCCCCAACAACTCTCATTCCCAAAACTCCAGCCAAGTCCTGAACAAGCTGAGCAAGGACAACGCTAAGCTTTCTGTGAAACTCAACTCCTTTCACTCCCTCATCCAGCACTCGCTGAGTGAGAAAAGCGGTGGCGGTGCCGGGCTGGAGCTCAGGGCTCCATACTGCAAAGAGCTCTTAGAGGAGGCCGCCCGAAAATTCAGGGAGGGCTCCGCCAAAGACATTCAGGCTGTGAAAATCAGCAACAGGTACGCTAAAGACTTTCTATCCAAGCCTGTGGGGACCAAGATGGCGTCCAGTGAGTCTTTGTCCTTCTCTGTGGAGGCCATACTGAAGAGACCCGCGCCTGCCATGAGTCGAGCATTCCATTAATTTCCCCTTTTCTTGCACTATAATCGTCAGGTTTGTCTCAGCTAGAGGGTCAAACTAAATCCTGAACCCCGGCACTGCATTGGAAACTAGACCAGCTAGAACATATTTGTTTTCCCTAATGTAATATTTATGTACAGTATATTATATTTTACATGTGCATGTTTTAATAACTTTATTATGTAGAGTATTTAAACATTATCCCAACGTTTTCCCCATGTCAATAAACTTTGAAAGATTGAACTCTCGCCATTAAAAGTCTTGTATTTCATTCTATGCTATGGGTTGTGACATGTTTAACTGTGAACAGGTTTTGTTTCGGTCAGAAGTTAGTCTACACCCACTGTTAAATCACTGCCGTTTTTATTCACCTAACCCCAACCCACCAAACAGCAGGTATTAATACAAAAATGGAATTGCTCAAAATCAATGTTTTACCATTTATCCATAAAATAAATTAATAAACTTATTTCTCTTTTGTAATTTAGAGTTTCTCTGGCAGGAAATAGGGCAATAAGGCAGCCAAACCTTTTTACATTTTATTTTTAAATAATACATTTTTACATATTTTTTGTAAGATTTACAAAATAAGTCCAATATTCAGTTCACATGTGTGTTGTTGGAGAAGTGTTATTATAGGTATTACCAATCTAAATCCAACGACAGCAAACAAATGACCTATACTGTTGATCATTAAAAAATCGAATAAAAATAAATGAATATCTTTGTTGACAAAAATGTCATTTGACATTACACATTTATTGTCGACTGAAACTAAAATTCTCCAGAAGTGAGGCTCATTTAACATTTCGGGGCTTATTTTACTGAAACCATTATGTTTAAACCTGACATATTTTCTATGAAATATAGAGGATTTATTTTATAAACATCAACAAAAAGAGCATCAGAGTTATGTTTTAAACAAATTGACTTGGATTTAATTTCAGTATCCTTTACTAATCCTCGGTTCCCATTATAGGATTATTGCCCGACTGTTTTCATGATATTGTGTATTTGCATAAAACACAGGTCACACAATCAAAACACACATGAAGTGTGGATGTGGACTAACATGATATCAGCCCATAAATCTGTTCAAGATGCATTTCTCCACTCATTCCTTTACACTTACGACTCTCCGTGTGTGTGTGTGTGTGTGTGTGTGTGTGTGTGTGTGTGTGTGTGCTGAAAGACAGCTTCGAACATGGGTTTCACATGAGCTGCAGAACACTGATGCGTTAGATAATGAACAAGACGAATGAGTTTTCTTTTTTTTCAAACTCATTAATCTTTTCTTTCTGGCAACAACTTTCGCATTTCATCAGCCTCAATCCGACCCGAAGCACTTTAAAGCTTTATTTTCACATTATTTCTTTTGAACTTCTTCTATTCTTAAGCCCACTGAGACATCTGATGTCAGGATGATATTGTGGATGTGTGATCGTTTCAAAGAGAGTCCTGTTGCTGCTGTAATTGGATTTGGGCTGATGATGACATTTTGTGTCACCAGAAAAAGATGACATCATTTTAAGTAGCCTGTGGAGCCACTTTTCTTTTGTTCAGTGTGAGAGAGGAGCGGTGGAAATACTCAGATCTATTAGCTAAGTAAAAGTAGGAAAACCACAGTGAAAAAATACTTTTGCTCTAAGCATTCAAATTCAAAGTGAAGTACAAAAGTATTAACATAAACGTACCAAACTACTGTGGCTCAGTCCTTGCTGCACGTTCCCTTCTATCTTTCTAAGAAAGGCCAATCACTTTAATGTTGAAGCTGTTAAAGTGGAGTATTATCTTACCCTATGATTTTACATCACAATTAATAAGTTGATAGGCTATATAAATTGTATTATTAACATGAACATGCAAAGTAACAAGTTGTTAATTTTATCGTAAAATGTAACAGTTATTCATTTTTATTTCTATAAATACAGCACTTGAGTTAAGCTTGGTCTTTTTCAATTTTTACTGTTTCTTTCCCATCTGTGCTTCCTTTTTGCCACTGGGTTATACTGTATGTGTAAATAACTTCAAAGTTGTATTTAGAGTAATACAAGTATTTAATGTACTTGCCACACCTTATTATTAGCTATATGGGATCTGTGTGTGTCTGTGTGCATGTGTGTGTGCGTGTGTGTGCGTGTGTGTGTGCGTGTGTGTGTGCGTGTGTGTGTGTGTGTGTGTGTGTGTGTGTGTGTGTGTGTGTGTGACAGCAGTTGGCTGCTGAGCAGAAGGTGACAGTGTTTGTCTGCACTAACCGCCGCTGATAAGTATCTGCTGAAGTCCTTACTGAGGTCTCATTCCCAAAGTGTTAGATTTAACATGTCAGCAGAGTGAACTGGATTGTTGACTCCCTCCACCTCCTCCCCCCTCCTCCACCATCCTCTTATCAACAGTTGTAATTCACACAGTAGCATTTTTCTCTGGGGTACGCGGGTGTCATTCACCTTTAAGAGACGCTTTCTTTCAAGCTGTGAGGTAGGGAAAAGAAAAACATGCAAACACATACACACACAAACCACGCACCCACACCCACACCCACACACACACAAACACACACACACACCCACACACACACACACACACCCACACACACACACACACACACACACACACACACACACACACACACACACACACACACACACACTCTTTGTGTCTCCTGTTTCAGGATTCCGAAAGAATCAGAGGTCACTGATAACACTATAGGTATATTATATAAAGTTCAAACATTTCACCTATATATATATTCTTTATTATGTTATGTTTATATATATACAGTATATGGTCATCATATAAAGTACATGCTATATTATAGCTATACAGGCAAACAATAACACATGATCAATTATGAATACATTTGTATTCGTATCACAGATTATTCTGAATATTATTGAATTTCAACTTCTTTGCTGTTGTGCAAAAGTGTGTGAGATTATTAGGAGGATTTCATTTGGATTCTCCATTTCCAAATACATACATATTACATTTCAGCATCTCAAGTTGGACATCTTGTCAATACTTTTGGTCTAGGCCTGTGTTTTGTATTTATTAGGCAAATGTCATGCTGTTAGCATAAACTCAGATGGCCAGTGAGTGTGGTAAACAATACAGCTCAACATGTAGCATGCAGACATTAGCATTTCGATCAAAACAAAGCTGTGACTAAGAGTAACACGCTTAACTAAGATGGCCAGTGTGGTAAACAATAAACATCAGCATGTTAGCATGCAGACATTAGCACATAGCATAAGGTAAAGCTGTGACTAAGTATGTCTTACAGAGCTGCTACATGACTCTACTACAGCTTGTCAATAAGTTAACCCACGGACCTAACACCCACAATAAGTTTGACAGTCAATTTCATGTTTTGAGTTTTTGGTAACTATAGAAGATACAAAAATGAAAAGGGTTGTTAAGCCACTACGGACTTCCCCTGCTAAAAAACAACAGCCCCATTCTTCTCATGCCCATATAGTATTTGGCTGCCCTGCCAGTGACTGTGTAGTTGGTTTATTGCTTTATCACAGCCCGAGTCATCTCAACATGTATGTACACACACACACACACACACACACACACACACACACACACACACACACACACACACACACACACACACACACACACACACACACACCACACACACACACCCTTCTCCAGGTGTTGAAGCAAGCCATCCGTTCCACTGTTGCCGTTGTCACGCCAGTAACTCCCAGCCCCTCTGATACGCTACAATCCTTTGCACATTAAGAATCTATTAAGCACCACAAACTCAAACACACACGGTCAGAGAAAATCCCACGGTGGGTTATTTTGACTCTAGAAATAAATGGCACATGCTGTATTTTGCATTGGCGATCAGCGGCCGTGAAGAAAAGGGTATAGGATCTCTATTCATTTGTCTCTACCAGCAGCAGCAGGGAGAGGAACACCGGCCGCTTCCTGCATCCCCCCCCCAGCACCTTGTAATCTAATAAGAAATGTGTAGCACTGCAGCTTTCTGACAAGTAGCTCCCACTTAATTACCATGTTTTCAGGGCTGACAGGCCTAGGGGCCGATAGGGGCAAAAGGGGTGGTGGTTCATGGCTGAAAGAGGGTCTGGGAATATGCTGAAAATAAAGTCAAACACTCACACTTAAAATGCATGGACTGGAATGATTTAGCATACTGGAGTTTTACTTTAAGCATATTTGTTGTGAACCTATAAACAAAAGTATGTTACAACATTTAGCTGAAAGTAGACTCGGAAGATAAAAGCATAGGAGATATGCGTTTCCATGTTGTTCAGACAAGTGGAAAATGATTTTGTTTAATTTGTTTCCACACACTTGGGGTGAAGTTTGGCAGGGTTGACACCCCCACATGCCCTCATGTTTAAAATACACAGCAAAAGTACCCTCTTGCATGCCCCTATTGTAGATAAAACACGATCAAGTTCCCTACAATATGGCTTATGATAAAGCAAAAAATATGCAGTGCCCTCTGAAGTGCCTTGGCAGTGTCTTTTAAGGTGGACTTAAATTAGAGGAAATGCAATGCATTATTACTAATGGGTGCCCTTTAAATGGATAGACACTTTTTTCTGGTCTTCTTTTCCAGCACAAATGTGACCATTTGCTGCAGGTGGCAGCACTACAGCAAATCACCCTCAACATAACCCTAACCCTAACCCTAACCCAAACGCAATCAAGCATTTCAACGACACAACGTATTGTGTATCAACCAGACAGAAAAATCAGCATGCCGGATTTTTTTGTGCTACAAGTTGCTAACCCTCTTTAACCTGTCCGTCTATCCCTGGTATGCATCCCTTGAGCCTCCATGGGAAGCAGTGGGCTATGAGGTTTTTTTTGCGTTGTGGCCACGATTTAAAAATGTTGGTCATGTGATACAAAGTGGCACCAAAATACTTTTTTAAGAAAATATTTCACCAAAGAAATAACAGTTTTTGTCTCACAAACTTTCCGAAGCGAATTTTAGTTTTTATCTTTTTACAACTTTTTTTATTGTTTAGGTAGTTTGCAGATTAAAGATGTTAATATAATATAATTATTATTCAATATAATAATCAACTAAATTATAATGACATGTTGTTTGTTAAGCCAACCGGCAGCTTTTACTGGTAACAGAGTGCTCAACTGTGGTATTGCTACTTTTTACTTTATTAAAACATGTTAATACTTCTTCCACCTCTTTTGATAAACAATCCAAGAGCTAACTGCTTTTGGCTCATTTGGTTGTGAATTGAGGATTTATTATGAAAGGGTTTTCACTACTCCAGATACCACAGACATACCAAGATTACACAGTATCACCAACACACAGAGAATAACATTTACCACCAACAGGAGTGAACATTGTAAGGAACCTAAAACCATAATTGAAAGTAAATGTTTACCCTTTTGTTCAACATGAACATCTTGTCCTTACAATACATAAAAAAGATTCACTACATAACTTACTGGCGAATGCTAACTAATTGTGGGAGAATTTGGCTTGTAAGAAACATTGTTTGATGTTTGCGATCTTTAGCCATGAATGTTGCATGTTATTTTTAAGCATTAGTGCTGATTTATGATCAAACTGCAATATATTTCACCGCCACACAGAAAAAACTGGATTCATAAGGCCTTTTTGTGACTAGTTTTTGTTTCCAGAAGCACTTGCTACACGTCAACATTGAGACAATCTGTCCTTTGTAAAGCCTTCCGTTGTTTCCTGAGGCCTCCTTCACACGGGAACGTTTGCGTTTATGCACAGTATGCGTATTCAAAAAAGTCTTCCGTTCACATGCATTCGTTTCATTTAACGTGTCTGTTCAAACGAGACCGCTGGAAACGCTGTAGTACATATGCCGGGACTGTAAGTGGCGCTGTAACTTCCGCCAAAATACACCAAAAGCAGCGAAGAAGAGCAGCCCCGCAGCAATGTTGCCATGGCTACCCTTCTGTTTAAGCCCCGCGGTGTATTTAGCAACATGTAGTTCATGTAATTCTCCATGTCCACTTGTTGCTGATGGTTGTGGTAGAGGAGCTGTAGATTTTGCACTAATATCTGTAGCATGGTCAGTAGCAGTAGCACTAGCAGTAGCTACTGACAGGAGGAAGTGTGTGTGGCGATTGCTGGTATTCAGCGGGATATAGTCATTTCCTCAGCATATGGATAAATGCAACGGGGAAGTTAACTGAAAGAAACCGAATCTGTGGATATTGCATCGACCGACCAAGAAGCACGTCTCCGTGGAGATGGCGCTCAGAAAGAGAGATATTCTCTACAAACACCGGGTGAGATCGCTCCTCTGGGACACGCCGGTCCTCGTGAACAATAATGGCCTGGATTAGGCAGTAAAGACAATTTTGGTGTATCGCAGAGTGGACTTTTTAATTTTGTTTGTGTTGTTTGGCTGGAAAATTGTCAATATAATGGATCAATGCATGAAATCTGACTCTGTTTATTTTGTTTAAGGAGTATATTGGGCTTTAACAATTCTGGTTTGCCTTTTATAATATTATTTCATTCAAGAACCCCTTGTGCATTTAATTAACACAGCTATTTTTGATAGTTGCTACAGCAGTGAGCAGGAGAGGTGGGGAGAGGCGGGGAGAGGTGGGGCTATCGTTATTTTTTCAGGAAATATTCGTATAGAGGTGATTACACGGACTCGTGTAAATAATAGGGCTATACGCACGTGAAACTATGCAGATACAAGCAGTTTTCTCCTCGTGTAAATGGCGCCTGAGGCATAAGAAGAACGCTTTCTAACACCATGTGCTCTTGTTTGTGTAAGCCTCTAGCACCACCCCACACTTCAGCACACAGTAGGGGAAAATAAAGACACTTTTGAAAAACAAACTGACATTTAGAGCACTAAAAAGTGAACAGTCCGTGAGGGGCTCTAAGTAAACTGCAAACCTTTTCCTCAGGTCCATAAAACAATTAGTCCTGAGGCAGAAGAAAGCACAGTTTATATGACCTCTGAGTTCTGTCCTGTGCTTTGTTTCATTCAGTTAAGACTATTGTTACCAGGAAGTCCACTTTAATTTGCAAGTTGAAGCTGCTTGAAGGTGTGTCTCGTCTTCTCTGGAATCATTTTGAAACATTCCCGCAAGGATCAAGGAGAAAGGCAAATTCAGCCCCTTTAAATCCAGATGATAGCCACATTTGCAAGTTAATGCAAATAAGTGTAAATATTTGAGCAACCAATGTTTTTGAAGGGTGAACCTTGAGATAAAAAGAAGACGGAAACACAAAATGTGGCGTCCTTATGCACAAGCAGTTTGCAACATTTGACTACCCGTGTTGCTCATTGCGGCTTCTTCCAAGATGTTCTTCATTAACCCATTTTTGGTAAAGAAAAAATGTCTTTAGTTTGTGACTTATTCATGTTGGCATCTTCTCCACCTGCTGAGCTTATGCAGGGAATTTGCTAGTCTAAACACTCATGTAAATGCTATGCGTGTTGCATTGTCAACCAAAGAAAACATCATGACCCTCTGCAGTGTACTGTCACACTCGGGCCGATCCCACTTATATTACAAATGTTATTTCTGTCAGGCTTGTTTTCTTTGCCGCCTTCTGCAGTAAAGTCTCTGGGTTTATTCACAGCACCATGTAGCTACAGTACGAGTGGAAAAAGAGATTAGTTGCGGCTGTTGCAGCACTAACACACGTAGAGGTCGGTGCAGGTGGTGCAGCTGTAATTCTAGTGATAAATGACCACTGCACCTGGCTTACGCTAACTAGAGTAAACACTACGATTGCTAAGGTTAACACTTAAAAGCTCTGATTTGCATAGGCCTATGAGAGTGTATTCAAATGTACACTCCTTACAGTATACAGCCTCCCCCCAGGCAAACACAACGTCTATGTTTAGAATGAGGTTTCTAATTGTTGTGTTTTACGGCTGTTTAAAAAAAAGACCTGAGGACTTCATTACTGATATTATTTTTACTGCATTTATCGGATGAAAAGATGCGAGAACTCTGTAGAAAACATCACCACAGGACGTTTTATGTGTTTAGTAATATTTTTAGGCACTTATTTAATTGTTGCCCTCAACTGTTCATTGTAAATGACTCAATCAATACACTGAGCAGATAACCCAATGAAAGCTCTTCATTCAGGTTTCATTCACTATTTCACTAACCTGTTTTTTAGTGTCAATAATATAGAATATGTGTATAAAGAAAGCAGACTATTTAAGTAAAGTAACATACTTTTCTAGCACAGCGTTTTTGCATATTCCAAGATTCTGGATTTTTAAATGTTGGGGAATTAGTAGATGTTGGTCCAATATAGTCAAATGTTTGATTTCCCTGTCATTATTTTGTATACTTCCCTGCCTTTTCTTATTATAAGGCAAGTGTAAGTGTTATCAGAATCAGAATGAGTTGTATTACCAAGTAGGTTTACACATACAAGGAATTTGCTTTGGTATGCAGTAAGTGAGACACAGAAAGAACAATACGTAACCAACAATAAAAATAAAGAAATAGTACAATTATAAAAGCTAAGACTATAGCAACAAATGAAAAATAAAGATAACATTTACACAAATTATAGTTATGTAGGAAACTGAGTGCAGTCAAATGTAATAAAATATGACAATACTACAGTATATACTATATTCAAAGTGGAGAGTTATTCATACTGTAAAAGTATGACAATGCTCAGAGAAATTCACACAGCCCAATTTATGGTTTTATTGGCACATGTTTTATAATGTTTCTGTGAGTACAGTTTCTCCTATACAAACTACTAAAACACTTAGCTACATAACATGATTAGAGATGCTATCCACCACTTTTATTTGAAAGACGTCATTTAGATGGAGATGGAGCCCCTGTTTGAATTCCTGTGATATCTTTTTGCTTATATATTAATTGAATAAACACAATGTACACATATACTGTATGTATTTTTGTCTACGGCTTATGGCTGTTGCAAAGTGAGTTTCCTCTGAAAGTAAATGATTGGTTTTAATGTGTAATATAGCATATTAGGAAAAGGCAATAATCTGTGTCTTCATCATCACCAATCTTTGATTACAGAGTCCACTTAGTCTATTTACATAATTCCTGGATGTTGCAAACGGCACCTAGTCTCAGCAGGACAGTATGTGTTTCCACAGTGAAAGATGGATTCAATAATCTGTCCTCTAACCAGCAGTTGAACTCCAGACTGGAACTTCCTGTGTCTGCATGGGCAGAGTGGGACACTTTTACTGCTCCATCTGGAGGAGCTCTGGTGCTTCACATGTGTGAAAGAAAGGACGACACCAGTGCAGGATAAAGGCTGCCATTAACACTGTAGTTACTTCTTCTTCAGTGAGTAGATGGGATCTGTGAACCTGCTACAGAACATGATATCATCCAGTTGCGATGTTTAGAGTCAATGCAGGATTAAGTGTACTGTTGATGTTGTGTGGAACAAAATAAGGGTTTGGCTTTGACACCGAAGAACAAGATCTCAGGAAAACAAGTCATATTACCTCTTTAATTAATTACATTTTTTTAAATCAACAACACAGTATATGAGAAAGACAGCAACACAAACACAGGACCAAGTAAAAACATCTCATCAAAAAATTGCTTCATAGCTTCTTTTAGCTTGTTGTCCTGGTTTTCCGATTCAAAGCTTTTGGTTTGCTCTCCGCTCTCACAGCATAATCTTTGGGCTGTAGCAGGCAGATTTTCCTATAATGCTATTAAATCCACTATAAGCTGCCTGCTCAGCAAATACTGTAACACACAGACAATCAAAAAGCGATTGCCTGTTTTGCCGCTGACATATGCATGTTATTTGCTTGACACAGAACATATATTTAACATTTTGTATCAGTATAAGTCAGTTAGGAACACAGAAATGTGGTAAAAGTGTGTAAGTATAATCAGGAAAATTATAGTTTAAGTTTAAGTTCTTTGTAATTTTTCTATATATATTTTTCTATACAGTATACTGCATAAGATTTACTTCTGAAAATGCAGCAGAGTTGAGGTACAAAGCGGAATGAAAAGAAAGGATTTAAGCTAGCTAGCAAGCTACGTTATTGTTCGTAGCACCACATTATTACACTGCACAACTATTCGTAAAAATAACTCTTTTTACAACAGTACATCGGTACGTTAATTAAATAGTTAGAAAATATATAGTGCTGTGTTCACCAAAACTCTGTGACGTAGCCAAGATGGCGGATCATTGAGGGTGAAAAAAGTGTCCACAATCTGTGCATTTTGTATAGTAATATAATATTCTCACCTATACACTGGAAACACTGAAACATTGACTTTAATTAAGTGTATTATGTCAACAGATTTCACATAACTATACAAGGCTAGTTGAAAGCAATAATATTAAGTTTAAAATATATAAAATGATATGTTCTACTGTGTGAAATGTGTTGACATAATACATTTAATTAAAGTCAACGGTTCAGTTTTTTCAGTGTAGTTCTCATTGTCAATGCTCTTATGCACTCAAAATAGTACAAGTACAGAAGTACTCAAATGTAGACACACCCTTAAACTTCAGCATTTAGTAAAGGAACCACTCTCTTATAGCCCGCTCACACAGGTGTTTTTGCTTATTTAGCTATATTAGAATAAGTATATACAATCTTTGCTCGACTTTCATGTCCTTGACCCCTGTGTGCACCTGTTGAAGCATGAAGACTTGCACTTTTTATTGCTCCTATTGTTGCATTGAGTTTGGTGATCTGACCCTTCAGGTTCCAACACAGCTCGCCCCAATTTGAACCTGAGATATAGTTCTGCTCAGTCACAATAACTCAAAACACCTGTGTGCAAGTCCTTTCTCCACTGTTGCCTGACGTTGCCCCGTTAGGACCAAACAAATAAAATAACATGTGGAATTTATCTCAAAGGTTTCCAAAAGTGATTCATCCCAACTTCTATACTTAATAACAATTGTTCACCCAGTTCACAGTTCCATCCGATGTTCCCAGTGAATGTCATCTGAATAACATTAGCCGTCAGTGCAAAGCTGCTGACCCCTAAAGGTTTTAGGGCGAGGCTTTAACCTTGGAGTTTGTCTGACAAAAGCTGTTGCCACTGTGACACTTTGGCCCTGTTTAGTCAACACGGCCTGTGCTATTCTTTCTGTTTTCACATCAACACATTTAGTCTGCTCTACAATACAGTGTGAAGAAACTGGTTTCCATTTCTTATCTCTCTCCGGTGGTTGAAGAGGCTGTTTACACTGTCGCTGAATGGATTATTATGTGGGATTGAGACACAGGAAAGCTCATATCTGAACAATCTATTAGTCATGTTGTATTGCTGATCCGACACCTGAATAGCACTCAATCTGCTTGCTCTAAATCTGTGTGTGAAGACAGAAAGAGTTGCGAACAATGATCTGACATGACTTTGATAGGAATGCATTTATTGCAGGATTAGGGTTGCCAAAATGTTGATTTGCAAAGAACATGGATTTGCATTCTTAAGACTTTTTAACAAATGGTGTACTTTGTATTTAGACTCATTAGCTTTAGTGCTACATGCCACATAACTGCTGGTTCAATTGAAACAGAGGCGTTACATATCCCCTTCAGTCTCCCCCATTTCCTGTTGGCTTCTTGTCAACTGTCCAAAAGATAAAAAAATGGAGCCAGCATCAAATGGCCATTCGATGACCTGCAGTTTTTTGGTAATTCCCCAATAGCTTCCTTTTTTTAGAACCGGAGCTTGGTGCTAGTTCCTTACCCTAATTTGGCGACTCCGGTTTAGGCCTCCACCAACGCTATATACTGTATTCCAGCCTTTTCATCATAGTAATGTAGGTTTTCTTTTAATAAAATAGTCTACTTTATTAGTACTTTAACTTGTCAGTTCTTGGACCTGTTAATGTGTTTTTGTACATGCAATGTAAATGCAATGTAACGTAAATGTAATGTACAACAATTAGCTAAAAGAGACTCAAATGCAACGTGGAGTTCTGTGTCTTTGACACCACCCTTTCACATGTAGTCAGAATAATTGTACAAATAGAAAAGTGTGCGATAAGTGAACCCATGACTTGGTACTGGTCCAGGAAGTGAATTATTACATTTACTTTAAGGAAATTGTTGTCAGCAATACCTGTCTGCAAGTTTGTCCCAGCAGGAGAAACTGAGCAGATCGTACTCAGGGTCAGAAATGAAATCCAAAGCCTGTGGATGAAAAATAACACCCCCCGTATATTTGACTCCACCTTTACATTTTTACAAGACTTTTTTTTTTTAATGGTGCTACATGAAAGTGTTTTATGGAGAACCTGCGTGACACGAGGGGGATACCACCTCTGAAGTAGTGTTGGGACACTTGACTCATCCAATACATCACCTGTAAGTCTATCTTTGGGAAAGACAGCCAACCTGCCTTTGATCAGGGCGAAGGCAGAGTCAGTGCCTTCAGTTTCAGGGGGATGGGGTTATTCCACACAGTACTGCACAATACAAATCATATGTGTCACATGTTAGCCAGAGAATGGCTTTAGTGTACACAAAGAAAACAGGTGGTTAAAAACTTTCCTAAAAGGGGGTAAACCTTTATAATCACATTTAAAGGGTGCTTAATCTATAAGGATGTCAACTTGTGGCATCTATAACATTCTGGGATGGGAAATGAAATGAAAACGTTAACCCTTGTATGGTGTTAGGCTCAAATTGACCCATTTTGAATATTCACTGAAAAATAATATATATTTTTTCAACCTGAAACTCCATGGCCTTTGATTAATTTCTGTAAAGAACATGTGGAATACAACATTTTATTTAGACTTTTGCTAAAATGCCTCCACACATTTACGTCCTTCATAAGATGCTCCGGTCCATCCGGACACAATCACACAGACAGATAGAAACACACACAGAAACACACACAAACTCACTCAGACAGTCAGTAACAATATGCACTGACAAACGGCTCCTGCTTTCCCACATGTGGATTTTTACATCAAATATACCTTTATCAAAAAAAAAAATTGAATGACACTTGCATTGGTAATTGTTAAAATATATGAATATTAAAAGTTATGTATATTGTTGGGAATTGAGATAATAGAAATGGATATAATAGATAATAGAAATGGATAAGTCTAAATATGTTATAGTTAAGTATTTAGAACAAACATGACAGTATCAAACACTGTCATACTAATGGTTGACATTAAGAGTTGAGTTTTTTCTGCTTTTGTGTTTAAAGCATATGCTTTTTATGGAAAAGACTCAAGCACCTGATATAGAATAGACAAGAATAGGAAAAACTTCCACTGTGTTTTTTTTTTTACTCAACTTCACACATACCACTTCACCACTGCCTTAAACAGTCACCATAGTGCAGAATATTAACACTGAAACCGGAGCTTCCATTTCCTGTCCAGTATGCCGTTAAACAGGTGGTTTGATGCAGCCTCCAATAGGATTTACACTGCAGAACTCATTATTAAGAACCAATGAGGCCTAAAATATTCTCACCTGTTGGAAGAAAAAGGTCCCGAGTTCTTTCTGACAACTTTGACTCCTGTGAGAATGAACAGCGGATGTTCAGATACGAAAGAAACAAGCTAACAATATGAAACGAGCAGAAGTCAGATTAAAGATCAAGTGTATGTTGATTCTCTAAAATGCCATATAATGTTTGAGTGCAAGGTAAACTGCTCCACCTGTACTACATTTATCAAGAGTTTCTGTGGAGGACGGCAGGAGGTCTTTCAACATGTGCTACTCAGCTGCTCGCCTTATAAAGGAAAACATGCACATGGTAATGGAAGGCAAGATTTACGTTCCAGCTCTGACAAAAAAAAGAGAAAACCCCTCCAAGCCACATTTCCTACGGGGTGATTATTGCTCCGATTGAAAGGGTGATGTAACAGAATATATCTGTGATACTAATGACTCTTGTGGTTTGCATGTGGAACAACTTCCCAAAGTCCTAAACTTCTCAGGTAGCAGAAACCTGCCGCTGTGTGGAACATATCGTTGCTTTGCTTGTCCTCCATCATAAGTAATGTGTGTAAAGAAAAAAAAACCTAAAAGGCAGGAAAAATATCCACTTCCTCTGGGCCTGAGAGGGAAGTGTCGACAGCTGAAGTCCTCATGTGAACAGGCCAAGCAGTTTCAGTGCTTTACTTCTTGAGTAAAAGACGTAAAAAGCCCCCGCAGGCCCCTTCAAGGTAAAATATGTGTGCTTAAAAAATGCTATTAGGTGACTGAGTGTTGATAGGCTTAATAACTCATCGTCTTTCCGATTGGTTTGGACAGGGTCGGAATAAAAATGAAGCCTCTGTTAAACAGCTAAAGTTAGAATGATGTACAAAATACCAAGTACCAATCTTGATGCAACCGTTGATAGTTTTTAATCAAATATTGAAGTCGTTTTTCAGATGATTTCCTCCAGTTATCAGATAACTGTTTCAACAAAAGTTAAAGTGTAATCAGGTAATGAGGAAATAGCTGAATGTGCTAATCTGGGAATTGTATTAAATAGGACATATTATGCTCATTTTCATGTTCATATTTGCATGTAGTGTCTCTACTGGGACTTGTTTCCATGCTTTAATGTTCTAAAAGCTCTTTATTTCTCTCATACTGCCTGTGCTGCAACACCTCTTTTCACCCTCTGTCTGAAACCAGAGCCCAGTCTGATCTGATTGGTTAGCTGGCCGGCTCTGTTGTGATTGGCCAACCGCTTAGAGATGTCCCGCCCCTTATCCTATGATGTACAATGTGTGGAGCGCTAGCCAATATAAGCAAGAGTGTTACATAGTGATGTCACTATGTCGCAGAAGTAAACAAAGGAGTCCAGTGGAGGTGGTTAGGAGAGAAACTCCCTCTGGAGCGAACACAGGGATTTGAACCTTTGGAGACCATTTACATGCACACAAAACAATATAACGCACTTCAGGAAAGGGAAAACCCCAAAAGCAATATTGTGCCTCTTTAATGCATCCATGACAGGGTCAACTGCAGCAGCAATTGTTGTGTGTTGCACGAATAATGCAGAGAATCAAAAAGATTTGTACAGCTCTAATTACTCGAGTGCTACTCTGGATGGATTTCTTATCTTTGTCCACTTGCACCTGTTACATTTATTGAAGGCTTTCCATGTGTCCATGCTACATGACACTGGAAATGTTTAATATAATTAAGCAACATGGCTCCATTGAATCAGATTGAGAAGCTGAGGAGCTCTGATTTCCACTCCACTGTAATCATGTTCTTATTGCCTACTTTCCCCTGCTCCACCACAGGTGAGCTGAGCTCGGCTCTACAGCCATGACCTGCTTCTACTGCACACTCACAGCTGCAGCTTTCATAGACGAACATTTGATATGAAAAAGGAAAAACATCTGATCTTGAACGGCATCAGCAATATTCCCATCAGTGCAGCAAAGACTCACAATGTGGATCCACAAAGATTAGAAATGAGCTGTAATTGTAATAATATTAGAGGCTACAGTAGCACATGCTGTGTCGTGTCAGCCATGTGTTTTCATATGTGAGCCTCCTTTACCAGCTGTAACGTTAATAGTCCGGGAGCCAAAGCCTGATTTTTGGATGAACCTTGTTTCGTCTGATAAAGTATTTTTTTCTGCTGTTTCTTGTAGTTTGGAGGTACCTCTTCAAAAAGCAGGAGGGTGCCCGGTGATATCCCTTGAGCATTTTCGGATATTAACCCCTTCATGGCCAAAACGCCACAATCCCAGAAAAATAAGGATTTATGAGATTTCATGCAAAATACTCAAATCAAATGCACCCAATTTACTTTCTCCAATGTGTATTCAATAGGAGTACAGGAGGGTGCCCACTGATAACCTTTTAGCATTTTCAGATATTAACCCCTTCATGCCCAAAACGCCTAAATCCCAGAAAGATGAGGATTTATGAGATTTCATGCAATAATATTGAAATATATTCAAATCAAATGCATCACATTTGCCTTCCCCAATGTTTATATTCATACAGTGCATATATTCTAAACTAATTCATATTAACCCTTTTAAGCTGACCCAGCAAAACATACTTTTGTAAGACAATGCAAGCAACTGCGTGGCGTTTATTGCGAACAACAAAAAGGAAAGGCAAGCAGATTGTTGCTCATTATCATATAGAAATGACACATTACAAATATTGCTGATGATCATCTAGTGTTAGGATCTTGAGCATCCCACCCTGAAACATGCACAGAACATTGTGCATGGCAAACCATGCACTTTACAACTGCACTTCTTGGAGTTGCAAGGGGTCTCACTCTTGCAGCCACAGGCACCTGATCAGCTCCAAAATGTAATCTGGGACAAGTTTGGCATCTTCTGGTAGATGGGTTGGGATCAGTGACCTGTTACACGTATCTTTTTTCCATCCAAATTCCTCTGGGTTCAGTGCTGGCAGCAGGTTTATATTGAGATTTCGCCACAACATTGCCTGAAAGTGGGCCCTCTTAACATTCTCAATGAAGGCTTCATTTGTTGGTGGTAGAGCAGCAAGGTTTGGAGCAGACATATGTCCTTTTCCATTCTTTCCCCCCCAGACAAGTAGCCTTGTGTGTGACATGTCTGTGTTCTCCTTTATGCCATAACAGGCTGAGATGAAGGTAGATGAGTAGATGTCAAAGATGAGGTAAACGTCACTCTCTGACAGGTATGAAATCAGCCGTGTTTTAACATTATCAATAAAATCAGCGACAGTACCATCAGCTGGCCAGTGTATGGTCCAAAGAAGTGCTGATCCATCAATGACAGTGACATCTGCATCACCGGCATTCCCAGGGTTGCCAACTCTCACGCATCTGGCGTGTGACACACGCTTTCACTCTCAATCTCACGCTCTCACGCTGCCCAAACTATTCTCACGCCAAAAACAAGAATACCGAAGACTAGAAACGGTTTTGAAAACTTTTGTCACGTAGTGATCGTCTTCTCAATAGAACATCTTTGCTAATGTCTTCTGGCCAATCAGAATCACGATAACGGCGTGGTGTTGTTGCAGGAAGTCCCGACGGAGAATACTTTTGCGGTAGTACATCTCTATACATCGATACAACATTACGTGTTGATAGAAATCAACACGTAATGAAATAAGACCCCACGGTTTGATGATTGATAGGTGTGTGGGCTGTCTTTCATTTTGACACACAGAACAATGGGGGCTATCCACCACAATGTAAAGTAATTCACACAGCCTCTTCCCTCTTCTCTCTGTGAGGAGCAGCAGGTTCAGCTTTCAGAACAAAGTAACAAAAAACTAAAATGGCATTCATTTTTTTAAATATGTCGTGTAGTAATAGATTTATTTATTTTTCTTCTCAAGAGAGTACCAGAATGTGTATTTTATGTTAATATTTAAAGAATTCTCCTGGGGGAGAATCCCCCCAGACCCCCCTGCAGGGGTTGGGTTTTCAGCATGTCAACTCTTTCACCTGTGGGGAAATTGCAGGATTGGCTCCAGGTCGCCCTTTTTATTTACTACAAGACAAATGTGCCTTTTTATTTCATACAGTTCAATTTGGATTGAGAGAGACAGGGAAATAATCTAAACCTCCCGCGTGGCGTTTCACTGTCGGGGGGGAGCGTGTATGTAATTACATTGCAAATACTGACTTGAGCCCCACCACTGTATGGGTTAGCCCTACCATAGATTACCCAACAAAAATACTCTGGAGCCGCAACTGCGGACCCGTATTGCGCATGCGCAGATCTAAGATCCAGTAGAAATGATAAAAAAGTAAAAGTCTGCTGCTATATTATATATATATATATTTGGCAGTTTGGAGTAAGTCTGTAGATTTGTTTGTGTGTGTGTGTTTCATGTATAGGCATCTCACGATAATTAATTTTGTTGGATGCATTTTCCCGGAAATTATTGCGATAAACGATAATATTGTCGGCACCGTTGTATGACCATTTTAGACCACTGACATAATGATAATATATAATAATAATTCAAGTACATCCTTTCAAACTGCTAGTCACATCCTCATGTAAATGGCAATTTATCGAGGTCAGAAAAGTTATCGAGTTCATTTTTATTTATCGTACGATAAGTCAATTACTTGCGACAGGCACACAATAAAACAGTGGAAACAAACATGTTTGACTTTCATTAGTGAATGAAACTGTGTGCCCTTTATAGTCTGTGTCCATTATTGTGTATTTGTATATATTGTATATATATCCTATATGCTAAGGTCCCGCTGCTGACACGATAGCAGTCATTTTGTGCGCATATGTGTAATTAAACCGAATTAAACCCATGATATCAAAATCTCACTCCAGCCAGGTACCCAAAGTTGGCAACCCTGCATTCCTCCTGGAGACTTCAACCTGGAGTGACTTCTTCAGTGTGGACTTGGCTTTACAAATTCACATTCCGTCCTCTGTGAACATGGCAGTTGGGACTGGTGCCAGCTCATAGGCGAGGACATCCTTCATGTCAACATCGCGGTCACTAGAGAACAGTACAATGGTCCTCGAATAGATCACATTTAGGTCATACATTTTGGAGTCGCCAATTTTGATGGATTTGGTTGTTGTTGCCATGGTCTTCACTTTGCTTGAGATGGTGTTGTAAAATCCCTCTGGCCAGGTCTTTTCAAATTGTTCTAACATTGCCTCTCCAATCTTTACAGCACTGTCTACACTGGCAGTTGAAGGGGCTATCTTGCCACATACATCTTGCCCAATACAATCTGGAGGCAGAATACGTATGACAACAAAATCTTGCAATTATGGTTTGATTACATAATCAGGTATATTACATTTGAGATGAAATGGTTACAACATGTGTTAGACGTGACATGAAAAGCATATAAAAAAACTATTAAAAAATCCATTGTTCTGGATCTCAAAAGCTCAATGGGTATAGGAAGGTTCATCCAGCGACCTGTTTTGCTGGCTTGGCATAAAAGGGTTAATATTCATTAATTTGGAACACTTGACCTCCTTCATGAATAAACATTGGAGAAAGCAACATTTGGTGCATTTCGTTTGAGAATTCTGCATGAAATCTCATAAATCCTTATTTTTCAGGAATTTGGGAATTCTGGGCATAAAGGGGTTGATCTCCGAAAATGCTCAAGGGATATCACCGGGCACCCTCTTGGATTTTGAAGAGGTACCCCCAAGCTACAAGAAACAGCAGAGAAAAAAACGTTATCAGATGAAACAAGGTTCATCCAAAAATCAGGCTATAAGGTGATGTTCACATTATTACAAGAATAATAGTGTTCACATTATTACAAGAATAATTAACCCTAACCCTATTTGGGGTTAGGGTTAGGGTTCAAATGTTACTCTGAAATGGGCCACTCAATCAAGATAACCTTTTGGTACTTTAATTACATGTTGGTGCTAATATGTGGTTTCTTTGGTAAATAATTGGATGCAAGATTTTAGGTATTTCTACACTGTGGCATTGCTTTTTATTTACTTCCTGCACCTTTGTCTTAAAGGGGCGGCAGTGATGCTGTGTTGAGCCACCTGAGCCGTGTGTCTTATCTATCCTCGAAGATTGATGGGAAAGCCAGATAGCATGTGCAGTGTTTTACTGTGAGCTGCTCTTCTGTTTTCCCGCTGGAAAAAAACCCTCACATCCATGAAACACACGTTTTTTAGCGTCCCGGCTGAACAGGAAAGGGGGCTATATAGGCTATAGCATGACATGTGTAAGCAGATCTAGCTGCATTTGAAGTTTTAAAAGCTTCTGCCTGAAAGATTTAGTATTAAGAAGAGGGAACTGTATACGACACCCTTGCAGGACCCCTTATACATTGGAATCAATTTTTCAAAGGACATCATAAAAGCCCTTATTCCTTTTCCTCTCTTGCCGTGCCATGCTGATGACTCCATTTAAAGTAGGCCTATCCACATTTTTTCCCCATTACTGCTAAGTATCCGCCTCAAATTTTACCTTCACTGACACAGCTGAGGTTAGAGTCAGAGTTTAACAGCCCAATTTGAGCCATTTTTTAACATTACATCAGGATATGTTGTGGTATTGTTTGAGGAAAAATAGAATAATACTGGGCTGTGGGGAATGACAAAGCCAGTCACTTCCTACAAATTGACTGATGATGAGAAAAGCAAAGTTGCGGCTCTTAAAAGCTCCCATATGTTTAAAGAGGATGGTTTCTAGTCCCGTCACGCTTCAGTTGGAGAGCTTGTAACAAAAAAAAGAGGTAGGGGGGGCAGGCGGCTCCCGTTGGCTCTTCATCCCCGGTCATCACCGCTTTCATCAAGATCCACAAAGTTCGTCCAATAACGGCCTAATAAGGTTTATCGCTTCGGTTTATTGTTTCGGCGTTTCCTTGTTAAGAAAATGTCACAGGCTGTGTAAAACTCTCACATGAAAGGGAGGTTTTGGAGCACAGACAACCCCTTTAATGTGATTCAGTTTCAGTGGGCTCACTCGTTTCCCTTCCTCACCGTGTAAAACAATCATCCATGTACTACACGCTCTGGTTGGGACGTCCCAAAAGTCACAGGCGTCATCCCTTTCACTGTGTTATAAAATCATAGAATATTATTGTATCCTGTTTTTACCACTTACAAATACATGAAAGAGCATTTGGATGCTAGAGTCGGACAATGTAGATCCAATTTTAGATTCTTTGTATACTACCAGGTCATTTAGTAATATCATTTGGACGCGGCCCACAGGTTGAAGAACATTTTCGCAGCGGCGAACAGTGGTACTACAACTCGTTGTCATTAAACCCAAAAATATTTTGCCCATTTACTTACATTGGGAAGGAGACATCTTTAAATCAGCGGATCATTTTTACTACCAAGTTCGACCACCGATATAGGCCTTACTTAAATCCTGGCCTCATTTCTATATAGCAACTTACATATAAATCGATGGGGTTCTGCCACCAACGCTGTGTTCAGTTCTTTTTATACATCCATGATTTGGACCAGTCCTGATCAGCTTTTATCGGTGACTTCTCAGACATGTTGGCATGTTGAATCTGGGTAGAAGCTAAATTGTCCGACTGGATTATCAGCCTACTAAATCAGTGATTTTACTTATTTCCTAAACTATTTTTCTCCTCTGCATTATCTTCTTCCACAGACAAAGTCTGGTGGTCTGGGCTGACGAAGCTGATGCAATTACAATACTTTCCAAACTTCAGAGCAAATGACAGTTTTACAGTGGCGAAAAATGGCAGGCTAGTTTTCTTTATTGGATTAGAAATATCTGGATGTCGACTCAGCTGTATGTGGTTTTTGTGTTATCTTGAAACCTGACTATACCAGGCTGGATAGTGGTTATGATTAAGTCCTTGAGGAAAAAGCCTTATTGCAGGGTGCATCTTCTGTTGTAACGAAAGTCTTCACCTTGCAGCTCCTCGTTTCCCTCTTTCGCTCGTTCCCACAGTTAAATGATGTAACAGTTAAATGAGGCAGACGATGAGCTTCACCTCCCTGTAAAGTGTGTTAGTGAGATGACTCGAGGGTGGTCTCGGGAGGACCCGGGCCCTTGTAAAGGCGAGGACCTCCCCATCTGTACGCCGCCCTCCTCTGGGTCTGATGGGGCCCGGCTCTCTGTCAGCTTGATGATCCATCCAGCTGGAGCTCCCAAACATTGTGTTACCATTTACCTCCATGGAAAGTCTAGAAAGGAATGTATTCTCATTTAAACTGTTGTCTTTTCCCAAAATCACTCGGTTGCTAGCACATGATTGGCGGTTTGGACAATTTATGTGATAAAAATATTGCTAAAATCGAATCAGCCAATTCAGATTTAAACCAGTTTCTGTTCATCCTAAAGAGATTTTATGTAAAAGTACTTCCCATTTAAGGGATGGGAGTCTTGACAAAGCACCAAAAAGAAGGTGAAAAACTACGCAAAAAACTTTCCAATGAGAATTATTATTAAATAATCTCCACACCTAGAGTCTGAGTGCAACCAGGCCTCTGCTGTTGGACACCAAAGAGCTTCACTGGAGCAGCAGATGTTAAATATTGCACCTAATTTCTGTACTTTGACATAGACCTTTCATTTATTTTTGTGTATCCACATGAATATGAAGCCACAGTTCACAGGTCATCGTTGTCATTTGAAAAAAATCTAAATAATTCCAAACAAGACAAAAAACAGTTGTATATTAAAAATCATGATATTTCAATACTTCTTTATTATATTTCCACCTGATGAATGTAACATCGCTTACGCAGGCTATGAATGATATAAATACAGATAGTATCAGTCATTGACTTTTAGTATACGGATCATCAAGCAACCATGTCAATTAATGGTATTGGTGTCCTCAACCTTCTCAAAGGCCCCTTCTAACCCATATCCATGAAACAGATAACCACTGATTAGGGACGTTTAAGGACCTGATATAATTCAAAGGAGGTTCAAATAACTTGCTGTTCTGCTTAATACTTAACACATGCTTAATATTCCTGTTCAACAGCTAGTTGAGCAGGTACTGTCCAGTTTGGTTTCTCCGCTTTCTCCGCTCTTTTGAAGTTTTGAACAATGAACTGTTAATAATATGTTAGTAATATCCCATTCAAAAGCAGAAATCTGTCTTGAGATTTAAACAGATGAGGAGTTCTTGTTCCAAAGCAGTTGAAAGATTATTTCTAAGCGGTGGTAAAAAATGTTTATCACATGTGAAGTCTTAAGAAACAGCTGATCTTTTACCTGTAATAGATACCTGTTCTTCCGGGACATCTACAATATACAACTGATTTAGGATTTCACTGTGCGTGTACATTATAAAAGCACACAATGTGAACAATTGGATAGAGTCAGACATGACAAGATATTACATCTTAAGTGTTATCCTGCAGCTGTGACATGAAAACCACAGCCCTCAGACACTCACTCTTCCCTCTGCTCTTCTTTCTCTCAGACTCACATATTTTCCAGTGTGACTCCCTGAAGTGCCCAGCATGGTTCCACAGATTTGACCATCATAGACTAATAGTAACCAGACCTCAGTCTCTCTCTCCTCCTCACCCTTTTTTCGCTCTCTCTGTATCACATGTGTCAGTATTACTCATCCTTCAGTCTTTTCTGTCTCAATTCAACCATCCATCTACATCATCTTGCCATTCTTAAAAGAGGTAAGGTTCTTCCTCTTCTGTCTCTTTGATGCTCAGTCTCATCAATATGCTTTTTCTGTAGCTTCAGTCAACTTAAACAATGTTCTTTCTGCTTTGGATCTTTAGTGAATTATTTATATCTGGACTGATAAATAAAAGGTAAGAGTCTGGTTTAAAAGGATACATTAAGATGCTTGCTGTAAACTGTTTTGATTGGGACACAATTCATATTGTTTCAAAGGATTCTTATTTCCATTATTTCACTTAAAGTGGACCTATCATGCTATATTTAAATAATATATTGTAGGGCCATACCTATATAAGGTATATTTATACGTTTCTGTTTTCAAAATACCAAACAGATCATGCATTTTAGCCATGCCTCATTTCTCTCTATGTGCTGTTTGCTGTCTATGGGTCTGATTCTGCTGACCACGCCCCCCTGCAGGAGAGGGGAGACGTGCTCTGATCAGCTGCTGGGCTGTCAGAAGAGGGGGAGAAAAAGAGATCTCCGTCCTCCGTGTTTTATTATATAGAGTCGTTATTCATTTGTTTTAAAGCTCAATAAATAACAAAGAAGACCTTTGACCGGCACTTTTCTAATTTTTTCTGGAAGATTTAAACTTTAACGGACATCTTGACCGGCGAAAGAAACTGAGACTCTGCCGCACGGTCCCCTCGTTCCTTGGAAGAGGTGGAGAGGTGGGTGTTTGTCATCTGCTGGTGGACTAACCGGAGAGAATTACAGTGCTTGCCTCGACGGGGAGGGATTGCATTGAATTAAAGCAGCGGGAGCAAACGCTTGCCTCGGGGAGGGAGAAAAAAAGCCACAGCGGAGAATAAACAGAAGGGTAACCATGGTAACTATGGGCGGGAAGTCTTCTTCGCTGCTTTTGTGGCAGACTACAGCACCACTTACAGGCCTGGCATATGTACTACAGCGTCTCCAGCGCTTTCGAGCGGCAATGGCCGGCCGTGGCCCAACCCCACATTCCCCTGATAGGTGGAGAGTTGGCCCAATAGCCGTAGCGCCACTTCTGTGACGACATAGAAGTGTTCAAATCTGGATCAGTTTTGATCAGATCCGTTGCAGCCCCTTTTTTTGAGATTTGGGTATGGAGGAAAAGAGAGAGGGTTGTGTTTTCTGACACTTGGTGAGTTCCCTGGAACACCGGGGACACTTATTCATGTATAAAAGACGTACAAAAGTGCATTTTGCATGATAGGTCCCCTTTAATTGACAGTTAATTCTAGAGTTTAAAAATTAGATAATTTGTATGCAAAGATTTGCTGTAGGCTTTCCATTATAGGGGAGGGAGTATTTTGATTCTTCACTTAAAGAGGACAAATTATGCAAACTTTCAAGTTTCATCTTTGTATTTTGTGTATCTACTGTGACATGTTTCCATGCTTTAATGTTTAAAAAGGTCTTTATTTTCCTCATACTGCTGTGCTGCAGCACCTTCATCTTTCACCCTATGTCTGAAACCAGAGCCCAGTCTGCTCTGATTGCTTAATAATTGTTACAAAAATGTATTAGACTGGAAAGCAGGCTACAATATTGCCCTCTGTATTGTTGTGCGATACTTGAGTGAACACCACTCCACTAACACTTAATTTCACAATTAATCTGCAGATAATTCTGCACAGTCAATGACATTGTTCATTCTCAAGGTCTCATGGATTTGAAAGTGACTCTCTGCTGGGGTCCCTGAACAGACTGATGCCCCTGCAGCAGTTCCTCTCCAGTTTTAGGGACCTGCAGAGATGATTGTCCCACGGGATATAGTTCCACAATTGAAACCTGAGTTTGCCTGCTGTTACGCTGACGTCCTCAAACCTCCTCAAACATTTTACTTTAAGTCAGCATGGGCCAGTAATCCACCAGTAGACGACATGAGAGAAAGTATATGAAATGGAGAGGACTCTCAAAATCTCATAGACACTTTCACAAGCAAAACGCAGCAAATACTTCTCTCAAATATTTTCTGAATATCAAACCTCTGTGCCATGCGTTACTCTATACTGTGGTATCAAATACACAGAGACCAGTGGTTGTAATGTGCAGTACGATGTTCAAGGTGTAACAGTTATTACATTTTATTGAATTGTTATTCCTTTCAGGTACCTCTCTTGAAGCCCAGAATTTATCCCAGAATGCAGTGGACTGAGAGCAGGAAAATCATCTTGGCCCATAGACTGAATATAAGAAGTGGGGGTGACTTTGAAGCCTCGTGTTTTGCAATTTAGCCATCGTCATCGTTGTATCTGGAGTGAATTTTGACAAACAGTAGCAATGTGCATTCACAATTCAAGTGTTGAATAGGAGGCAAATTTTGGCCTGCAAAAAACATGCTTCACACTAAATGTACTTATAACGTACAATGATGTCACTCAAAATAATAATAACATTGCGTCTTTTCGTTACAGGGAGAGTGTGTACTTTCAGAACAATGGGCCTTCAGAACAATTGGCATTGGCTTTCAGGAAGCATGTTGTCGGACAAATGGGTCTATGGCAGTTGTTTTTTCTTACAGGGAAACTGTAAGATTGAAGTAACTCTCACCCAGTGTAACCTTTTTAGCCTGGCAGTTTTCTTTTACCGACCATCCTCTTCTTCAGTGGTGTTGCATATCGCTCACCCTCTGAGCCTGTGTGTGTGTGTGCGTGTGTGTGCGTGTGTGTGTTGGTTCAGCCAGAGACCCTCCTGCTGGTCTGTTACTCACTCTAAGCTGCGTCCACCAGCTGCTGTGTAAACATGGCTGACCAGACGCATGCAGTCAGTGAATCACTCCAGTTCTACAGCTCCAGCTTGGAAACTGACCAAACATTTCTGCAGGCGGCTGGTGCGTTGGTTCCCTCTGTACAGGTTAAGAAGGTTAAGAAAAATAATGCATTTATAGAACCGGAAACATACCATATTTTACACTTGCAGCTGTGTACCTCAGCACACAAAAAACATTCAGATATGATATCGTTTTTTTAAACGATACAATTCAATTCAGGTTCTGCAATCAACCTAGCATCCATCATTAAGTACCAGTTATTGATGCCCAAGAGGAATTCAGGTATTGCAGCAGCATAATAACCAAAAATAATCACAGATAAATAAATAAAAGTCTTCTTAATTAAAATAATAAATTAGTACAAATGGTTAGCGGAAAACTTTGCCATTTTCTGTGGGCTTGACTCAAAAGGACATTGGCACTGCATATGCTCTGTTTCAAGACCTGTTTCATATAAAAAAATTAAAAAATACGGCACTTATATATAAATAAATAAATAATCTGTGTGTTGAAGCACAAAAAAAAGTCAAAACATTTGTGCGATTTCAGAATTCATTTATACACCACTGTCGATAATAGGGACACAGCCTAACTTTAAGTCAGTGCAACAATGGCATGAAGCATAAGAAAGCCAGTTTATCATTACAAATATATATATTACAACATTTTAGAAAACTATTATTTTGTTATAATCATTTGTCCTGCATTTTCACCATGGGTTTATTTTGGATTTGGTGGACCTATTTCTTCAGGACCACTATTTTGGTTTGAAGTGTGTTGCTGAAACCCACTTAACTGTACCAGATCTCTGTTTTGCAGGATCCTAAAGCAAATGAAGGCACATAAAACATAACATTGGCTGTCGCTGACGAGTAAGTTAACTAGATTGTATCATGTGCATCATTAGAGAGCTGTGTGTGTCAACTCTCAAGATTTAAACGCTGTTTCCTTTCTGGGTATTCAGTACCACATCTGTATATTACCAGCAGAGAAAGATATACTTTTATCCCATGGAAAGCTGTCTGCAGGATTAAAGCAGTCATGAATTCACTGACCACAGAACAAAAACTGCAAAACCATCTTTAGAATAATAAAACAAAAGAATACAGGGATTGTTAAAATACTCATAGTGAATCGTGCCCTGAGCCGAGCAGCAGGGAAAACAGGCCCCGGACGTGAACCAAACAAGATACATTTCCATCTGACACATGTGTCCCTTCAACCCTACATAAAAGAAAGGTGTAAGTCAATGTGCATGACCTTGCATAAACACTTGCCATAAAAGTTAACACAGAGGATTTGAGTTGCCTCAGCTCCTTGATGTGGGCTCGCTGATGACCTGCACAGATCTGGCCCGTTTGGCAGCTGCTCCTATAGGGCTACTTCAAATCATCAGCCTCGGCAAGAATGACGCAGCTATTTCCGTGCAGGCAGGTTATAGGAAGAGGAATGCTCGCAAAGCCGTAAAAAGAGAAAACGGGATCTGGAAACTAGATTGGAACATATAAAGCAGTGCATTAATCTCTGCTGGAGGTTTTCCTTTTGTGCTCGCAGAGTGACGGTCGGCGATGACCTCTGCATATGTCTGACTGGAAGTTTAATGAGCTGCCTCGACCCCTCGCCTCCTCACTGCGGCTCTTTAGGTGAGTTTTGAGGAGTCGAGGCCAGTGGTGGAAGAAGTACTTAAGTAAAAGTACCAACACAACAATGGAAAAGTACTCTACTACAAGTAAAAGTATTCAAATGTAAACATAAGTATCATCAGCTTAATATACTTTAGAATCATTGAGCATAAATAAATAGTGGACCTTGACTGGTATATAATTATATGTTATATTGTTAATACTGCAGATATAAACAACATTTGAGAGTCAAATATATGGTATATATTTATGGTATTTCTTTTTTTTTTTATTCAATTGATGTTTGACTAGTGGTCTTTTTTAGAAATATGGTCATTATTCGCCCTAATTTCTAATAAAAACAGGCAACTATAAAAAAACCTATTTTTTTTTGTAAGGAGTAAAAAAATGTGGCCAGCATGGTTGAACCACGATTTTAAAATGTCATGTCTGAAATGGCGCATATTAAATCAGTCAATTATAGATACAAAAAATAAATACCCAACAATATTAATGTAAAAACTGTTATTATAAAACAAATGCAGCATGTCACACTCATTCTGTAAGGGGTCAATCTGAAATGTACAGTAAAAAGCACAATATTTCCCTCTGAATGGTATGAGAATAAAAGTATGAAGTGGGGAAAATATGACGCACGAGTGCCTCAAAAATTGTGCTTTGTTACTTTCCAACCCTGGTTGAGTCAGGCTGGTTGTGGCAAATCTATAAAGGATGTAGGGTGATGTGATCTACTGAACTAATCTTGTTCTCGGATACACAAGCCCTGAAGCTTTGAATAAATCAGAGGAGACTCCCCTCTGCCCTCCCCTTCTTTTCTTCTCTCAAGTCTTTTTTGTTTCATCCTCTTTCTATTCTATGATCCCACATGTGCCCAATATATCACTTAGACTGTATCACCTTCTCCCTTTGTTTATCATCTCCTTGGATAACCATGTGGAATCCCCATCTCATCCCCTTTGCCTTGTCTCCAGGATTTCCAAACGTATTTTACAAGCCACCAGTTACTGAGCCTAATGGTTTGCAGCAGCAGCAGAGCTGGTAGCGCACATGATATCTTGAATGTAACAATCAAAGAGGCATGCAAGATTTCGGTATTTCCGCTGGCTTACAGATGTGCTGCCGGCTTCCAGCTCCAGAAGCTGTAATCCAAGTTGAAGACATGGAGGGAAAAAAAACTTCAAACAGGTGAAACATCTTATTGCCATGTGTTACTATCACAGATAAACACGATAAGAGAGAGAGTTTACAGTGTATCTGTAACCTCAGTACTACCTGTAGTGGGATGTTATATGAGGAAAACAATCAAATCAAAGACACCACTGATATATTATTATCACATTATCATTATGCACATTACTTATTTTCTTAGTGACATATTGTCACTAAGAAAATAAGTAATGTGCAACACAATGCTTTTGTGGCAAGCAGCGGCAATAATTCTTCACAGCAAATGAAGTACCTAGAAATGTAAAGAAGCTACAATCAATATTTATCGCCTGCAACATCTACAATGGTTTTCACTTTAAGAGTCTGAGTGTGTCCGTTGACAGATTTGCTAACTACGTTAGTATTACAACCTATAAGATGCAGTCACCAAACATGCAGGTGACAACAAAATTAGGGCTGGGTTTCGAGATGGATGTGGTCGAGCAAGGTCTGCAGAATTAGGAGGCGGAAAAGGGTTCTATGGCCTGATGGCTGAAGTGAACAATGTGTCAGATAAAAAAGTGAAAGTATTTTCTTTCTTTTTTTAAATCTGCAGCCCCTCTTGGCTTTATAATAAGCTTCAGCTCACTGTTAAACTGTCCAAACCAGAACATTAGCCGGATGTCTTAATAAACAATGGTTAGCTAACAATTTAGCAACATTTCTTTCTTTTTATTTACCAAAATACATTTTTCAGACTTGCAACGACTTCTGAAGCCCCCTAGTGGTTGGGAGGTTCTCAGTTTTCCTCTCTTGTTAAACATGTGTTTTTAATATTAACCATATGGTATCCTCACACTGTGTTGATTTCTTTCATATGGATCTGCAGTATCTGAAAGTTACAAGACAGAAGTGGCATAGGGTTTTTATTATTTCATTTGAGTCACAATGAAGTAAAAAAGAAATCTGGAGTTAAATCTAACAATGGCACTGTACATTTTTGAAATTATGCCAAAATGTAGACTAAATCGAAATTCTCTGCCTTTTGGACTTTTAAAATATATATAAAATAGTTGGTGGTGATTTCACAGTTGTGGCCCTTCCTTCCACCGAAACAGACATTTCATTGGTTTTCTATTGGGAAAGATCCTTTTTTTACGTCAAACCCAAACATCCTATTTCAACCGGAAATACACCAAATTAAGAGAACGTTCTCAAAAAATGATTGTCTGTCATGATTCCAGTTAAACTGTATGACTATGGCAAATACAGAAGGTCAAAATAGAGTCAGGGAGTCTCGTTATAAACAGACCTATTTTGGCCATTACAACTGATAAGCGAAAAGTACGCAAAACAAGATGTAAAGAAAACAAATAAAAACAGCATGGTGCATCATTTTTCAAGTAAAAGATGGAAGAGGAAGTCATCTCACCTTTTTCCACAGCGGCTTGACAATCATCCAAGTGAAGAAATCGGTGTAGTAAAGATTCATCATTTCTGTCAGTAAATCATGGAGCTCAAAGGGATCTGGATGCGAGTTTGGCCTGATCTCAAATGCTCAGTGGAAACCTGAGGGGTCAGTTTGACTGTCTGCCAGCCCTGACAGATAAAAATGCTTTGTGCTTCCAACATCTCGTCTACATAAAGAGATCTTTCACTGCTCTATGAATCTTGAATCCTCTTCTCAAGAACCTTAAGTAAGTTACATTCTGTAGAGTAGAAAACAGGTTCCCAAAAACCTGAGCTAAAATATTCTACTTTATATCAAAGGAAAACTAAAACAGCTTAATGAATGAAATGGGACCCTACAATAACCTTCCGGGTTTAAAAAACATAACAAACAGGACCTATAGGCCTATGGATCCTTTAAACAATTTATAATACACGTTGGTACTTCGGACAAGCTGATTATACGATTGAAAATGCATCACGGTCTAAAAGTCCATGATATATTTGTGGTATCACTGTCTTTTGAGACATGTTTTGTAAGTTATTGTTTACATGTGTAATGCATGCTTGGTGTAATCTGTTTGACAGATGAGTCAGAATAAGAAGATAACAGCATCACAGGAGGTGAAGAAGGAGTCAAGGAAGAAAGAAAGGAGATCACACACCATTCCCTAAAAAAATATGGAGTGCTAATGGAAGCAGGAAACGCTTATTAATTTTAATACTTCACACGCAAATACTTCTGTACTCTCCCACCGGCTTGTGTTACTCTACACTCAGAAGACAAAAGCCAAGCGCTTCTCATGTTTCTGACCCCAGCAGACCTCTTTTTCTCTTCTGGTTGACTTTGCAGGGAAAGAAGTTTGGCTGTGATTGGGTAAAACTGCTCCCAGGGGAAGACTTCAGACATGACATTGGTAAGATGAAGTGATGTGGATTCTTCTCGCGAGAATGATTTTTTTATTTTGCAGCTGACATCCTTCTTGTTTTGGGGAAAACACAGAGTGGTGTTGTGTGCAGAATGATGAGCGGGACCCGTGTGGGGACTTTCCATGAATTTGGCTACTTTCTGACCTGTTTCCATGAAACAAGCATTTCTTGTTATGGTGGAAAATTTGACAAGCTTTGTGTTGGTATTTCAAACAGCAAGTGTCACATTAGATGGTGAGTGTGACGCTGGTGCCACTAGAGCAGGTTGCTTGAATTTTCCATTTCCACTTAAAGCAACTTAAGAGTTAGGACTTATCTGTCCTTCCCAATCTGCCTCCCTTTGGTGAGCGGGTATGATCTCACGGGAGAAGTGTGTGGCTTATTGCCAATAGGTTGATTTTGGTGAAAATGTATAATATTTTGTCGAAAAATTGTTTCCTGGTTTCCCTCTAATGTCCTTCAGCCGCTCCGCCTCGACTCAGTAAACGTAACGCTAACTGCTAACTGCTGCTAACAATGCTGCTACCTGCTGCTGACAGCCAGTTAGGTGTTAGCTCAGTTAGCCATGCTGCCAACTGGGAGCTAGCTTATCTAGCTTGTTTTGTCTTGTGTTGTTGCTCTATGTTTTGCTGCATGAGCAAAGACTCTCTAGTTTTTAATCATTCTTAATGTAGTCATTACAAATGCTTGTGTAACGTTCAGCTGTCTATGAAAGAGTTGGTTTACCACTGGAAACTTTAGCGTAGCCAAAACACTAAAGATGCTCTCCATGGTCTTCTGGGCCTTCTTATTGGACAGTGAAATGCCTGCTTTGTACAGAAAACCACTTGAATTGTATTGGGATAGTGTATTGTTTGACAAGAAAGCAGAAACGTAATGCACTGTAGTTCGTATTTCCCTTCCCTTTGAGGAGGTTGTTGTGAATGGATGGGACCGTTTATTTGTCATGTAACTTTGGCACTTACGTAGTAAATGGAACAGATACCACAATCTTTGCACAAACCTAACCAACTAGTTTTGTTGCCTAAAGTTGTATCCTGTAAGGACAGAAGTTTATTTTGAATGAACTATGCATGTAACAAGTGTAAATTGACACCTGTTACTGGATGATCGTAGGAGTGCAATTACATTTAATAACTGAATCGATCAGTCATGGACTCCTTTGATGTTCTATAGACTGTCAACATTGTCATGGTTTTGGATTTATGTTGTTTTAATTTTCCACCTTTTATTTTCAAATGTTTTCCTCCTTGTGTCTTGTCTGGTCCTACTTCCTGTGTTTGCCTCCCTGTCTTTAGTTTCCCTGGGGTGTTTCTCAATCGCGAGTAAAGCTGCTTCAGAGCCACTATTTCAAGCATACTACGTCATCGAGTGCCGCCGAAGTACTGTTCCAATCTCCAGTATACTTGGAAATCTACCGAGCCTGGCGTACTCCGTTTGGAGAAATATCGAGTCTGCACATGAGTAGACTTCGCGGTCTTAAAATCCCCACAATGCTTTGCGCACGGACCAATTTCCCCAAATCTCTGGCGGAAGATGTAAGGCGGGGCCTCTCATATGACGCACACCTGCACACTTGCTAGCGTGTTCCACACTTCGTTTTCCGAATGCCAGGAAGTATTCTTGACTCGCTTCTGAAGCAAGATGCTCGGCAGACATGTGCTACCAAGCAAGCGTACTCGCGATTGAGAAACACCCCTGGTGTGTCTGATTGTCTGATTGTGTTCACCTGTAGCCCTTGTGTTTCTGCCTCCCCTGCCCAGCTGTGTCTTGTCCTGTGATTATCCTTCTGTGTATTTAGTCTTGTCTTCCCCTGTGCTCCATGTCTGTTCGTCGTCTTTCCATGTCCATGCTACCTTGTCTCTTCATGTCCATGTTCCCTGCCTCGCCTATGCTCGTCTTTGCTAGTCCATGTCTCCTGCCTGTTCCCGCCTGTAAGTTTGTTCCTGTCTGTCGTGCTCCCCAGTTTTGTTAATGTTAATTGGTTTCTTGTTTTCTTTTGTCATCGGCTTTTTTTGGAATAAAGCTCGCTTTTTGTTACCTTACCTTTTTTAGTCCTTTTTCTGCATTTGGGTCCTATTTTCCCCAAACCTGACAAATATAGACAATACACAATGACAAATCAAGGTTCTTGTGGTCTTTTTGAGGACATCAGCGCTTGCATAGCCTACAACCGTTGATAAGGTAGCTCTATTTCTACAATTGAACCCCTAAACACAGAAGCATAAATCAAGCTTAAATCAGATAAACTGTTTCTTTGACAGCAGCATAACTGAACCAAATCCCAGAATCAGAAAGGTGATTCTAATTCAAACATCCGTAAGTGGCTCTACTTTGCTTGCAGTAAATGATTGGACGCTTCAACACATGCTGAAATCATTCGTGTTGACTTCCAGAGCTGAATCAAAGAGATGCTGACAGTCCTCATATAACTTAATCCTGAGCAGGAGGAGGAAATCAAACCGCTCTGTGGTTTTGAGAGCAATTCGTATAGAGTAGTGACCCAACCTGGTCAAGTGTAACTGAGAAGGCCATGTCTGGTAACCCCAGGTGCAACAGAGGCGTTAAGTGAAGTGAGGAAATAAGCAATAACTAGGGGAGTGTGTGTGTGTGTGTGTGTGTCAGTGTCGATAAGTGTCCCGCGGCGGCAGCGACCAGCTGGAAATACAGAGCAGCTCCAAACTCAAACTCAGTTTTACATGCAGCAAGTTGAGGAGGAGGATAACCTGTAGAAGATCTTGTTTTTATTGCATTTCATTTTTATATAAGTTTTGCCAATGGTGGAGGAATTATTCAGATACTTTATTATTGTTAAATTGCTCTTACCACATTGCGGATACTGAAGATGCATAAAATGTTACTTAAAGGAACCACAAAATGGGCAATTTTTGAAAGAAAGGCAATAAGTTTGCAAAAAGCGAGGTTTGAAGTTATGGAAATGTGCCTCTTGAATCTTTACTTTGTAGTGATCACTAATTAACTAGGTTACATAATTCACTCATGGAACTACAGGTTGGGGGTATTGTTTCCGCACGGACACATATGTTGACGGTGCCTACTGTGTACCTACTGTGTGTCCTCCCTTTCGCTTTCTCTTGTCTTCCCGGGCTGCGACCCGACAGCATGTCCATTTCTGTCGCTCATTAAAGCCAGATTTGCAGCTTCGATGCACCGCCTCCGACTCCCTTCTCTCGGCACTACAACTTAATGTTTTCACGTGGCTTTCCCAGGTTGAGCTGGACCTAATGTTAATGGTGTTGTTAAACTGAAAAGAAGGGAACTGAATCTCCGATCGGACGCTCCAATGAATTGTTCAGTGTAAAGTTACAGAACATGCAACGGCATCATACAGCAATTGACCACTGAATCGTATAACTGGTAAAGTATTAATTTACTCTTGTCACAGTGATGTGTGGTGTTGTACGAGCAAGAGTCTGAAGAGTCAACCTGGCAACCTACAGTGAGCTAATGTAATGTTACCGCCAAGGCTAATGAGCATATCAAGTTACAGTAGCTAACTACATTTATGATGCTACATGAGTCGTTAGCTAAGTTAACATCTGCTAACCCAAATGTAGTTAGCTAAGTTAGCATTTTAGCTCACTACAAATATATAATTTAACTAATAAAATATTATGAATTATTTTAGATTGAACTACCATGCAGTTTGCTTACTATGAATTATTTTAACTAAACAGCAACTGTATTAGCTGCAACATTGAGGATGGTTGCACATCAATACATAAATTATTGTAATCCAATAACATAATATATTATTCTGAGAAAGGTTTGAGATGCATGAGTAAGCTACTGCATTATGAATGTTGTAATGCAATCATTTCTGTACATATTATTAGGTATTTCTAAGGTTTTATCAAACTGATAGCTGATTGGATACAAGTGCAGGTAGAAGTAGTTTTCACATTGGTAATGTAAAACATACAGTATATTGTAATATGAACATGTGTATAGTTTCAAACTGGTGAAAACATAAAGTATAGTATAGTAACTATGTCATGACTTAGGGAAAACATGCAGACGGACACTTTATTCCCACCCTACTTCCCAAGTTTTAATGATGTGTGATGCTCATTTGTTGTTAACACTCTTGCACTCTTATATCCTAATTGTCACAACTCTGAACTCACAATGCTTTCCTGAGAAATGTTTTTGGAGACAGAGTCGAGTCTCCAAAGGCAACTGTAACACTTTGCTCCCTGGATCTGCTCTAATGAAAAACCTCAAGCTCTTTTTGATCTAAAAAAGCTGCTCCAGTAAAATATTCACTTTTGTGAAGATCGGCAAATTGCCTCAAAAAGTTGATGAGCAATTGGAATATGAGCCCCTATTCTGCAAAAGTACAATATTAAACTTTTATTAGCCAAAAGCGTTTAATGACTTCCTAAGTGGTGCAACCATAGTAACAGATTAACTCAATATGAAGATACCTTTCATGACCATTGATGTCATTTTGCAGAAACTCAAACCACATATAAAGTTTTTACATAAAAGGATACAACACAAGATTTGCACAGATCTTTGTATCCAAAGTCGTACCATGTAAGGAATCCCTGAGTGGTTCCAATGAAGTTTGTTATTTTTAAAGATGGTGGTTATAACTGCATATCCAATCCAGATATAGACCTTTAACTGTCGACGTGATCTCGTTTTTATAAGCTTCACAAGGCTGGCAAATGTTACCATGGTGGTATTTTTCAGTGCATCTTATAATCATCAAACAACAGGGGATAAAATGTATTGTATATTGTCGCCAATTTTGTTTTTTACTTGCTGTTAATAAAGATTAAATGCAACTAAAGGGGTGGGATAGAAAGGGAGTTGTTGAGTCTTTAATGAATAACTAATACAACCTTCCACATCTGCCGTACATGAAGATGTACTCTAATTGGTTAGCTGGATGGCTCTGTTGTGACTGTTCAACCACTTAGGAATGTTCCGCCCCTTAGCCTATCACATACAATATGTTGGAGCGCTAGTCAAAAGGCGTTTCAGGGAGGGGGGAGTGTCTCGGAGAGAAACTCCCTCTGGAGGGAACTCCGGGATTTTAGCCTTTGAAGACCATTTACATGCACAACAACACATATTACAGACTACAGCAAAGGGAAAACCCTTCAATTGTTTACTACATTGAAATGCGTGCCAACAAACCCCAGAAAAATGGTCAGATCAAATGTTTAAATGGAGTAAAAGGAAGAATATTGGAATCTGAGATGACATGGAAAATTAAAATACAAATAAAGTATGAGTAAATAAAAAACTAAAGTACTTGAGTAAACATTCCTAGTTTACATTCCACCACTGCCATCTATGTATGATTGACAGGTGTTCCCTGAACAGTGTGCAGAAAAAACATAACCCAGCAATAAAAAAGAAAAATGAAAATGAGGACTTCCAGTTCAAGTGATGTCACCAGGGTATTAGAAACTCACATGAAACTTTTTAAGATGTATGAGAAAGAAAGGTTGCCCCCTGCAGATGGGAAAAACATAGGAAGCAATTAAAAGCTTTGAGGACGTCCGTAACACAGAGGCTTCTCCCCCGACACTTCAGTAGCAGGAGGCCTGCTAAACAGATTCTCTTTCTTCAGCTTCTGTTACAACAGAGACCTCAACCCTCAAGACCCCAACCCTCACCCCGCCCTGCTTAACGGACGGCTATTTATTTGCTTACACAGCTTTCCAAATGAGCCCTTTAAAGGTCAATAACCAACACAGCACCTGTCTCAGTCAACACTAATTGAAACAAAGGCTGCTTCTTTATTGTTTTGTTGTTGTTGTTGTTGTTGTTGTTGTTATTGTTGTTCTTCTACTTCTTCTAGTTCTTCTTCTTCTTCTTCGTCTTCTTCTGCTTCTTCTGCATTCACATACAGAACCTGTCTGCTTTCTTGCAGTATTTATGGAGGGCTGATGTGGGTAGACTAAAGGGAACCCGACACCACATTTACTGCCAATTGCTGTGGAATGATGGAGTAGCCCATTTGGTTCAGATACACTATTTATCCAAGGCAGGCTTTGTTCTGTTTGCCTGCAGATCCATCATGTAGAGCATTCAGCAGGAAGTCCCTCTCTCATAGGGACACATACGATGGTCTCCATCAGCATAGACCACCTTTGACCCAAAAAGTACATACAGTATTTATGTGTATTTAACAGCTTTGATTTAGCCAAATCATTGAGGTCAGAAACGGCTTCTTCGTCCGACCACATTGGAAATAAAAAGTGTCACAAAACGAAAAAACTCTTGCAATACTAAAATAATAAATTAAATTAGAATAAGCTATAGGACAGACTGGTGCGATTAAATGGTGTTCTCCTGGTAATGCATTTTGATTAAGATAGAATGACTGCAACCCTTACTGACTACTGTATGCGGATGGTATACTCTACGCAACATTAATGGATGAAAAAAAAATGAAAAAATGAAAACTTAAACAAAAGGTTTAGGAAAAATGCTACATTGCAAAACAAAATTAATTCCTGTTTTTATTTGGAAGGAATCTTTTGAGGAATTACATTAGATGTTACATCATCTGACCGTATATTGGTAAAGATATGGAGTTCCTTTACTCATGTCAAAAGGAAAATTGACCTTGTTTAAGAAATCATTTTAGTTGGAAATAGAAAAAAAAAACATCCAAAAATGATATAAGACGTTACATGTGTTGTTTTTGTAAGAACAAGAAAAATATGTAATGAGTTTTCTTTCATAAAAGGCCGCAGATGATCCCGTACACCATGAAGCGTAATGACGTCTAAATCAACAGGACTGCAGTTGTTTTAACTTTCCGCTGCTTCTGGTTTTTACTGCCAGACAGATTTTGGCTCTCGTCTTCCCTCTACCGAGGCCTACAATCCGCACCAAATGTTTCACATTACGCAGTGTGAAAACCCTCCTATTCCTCAGATTCTCTTTTACAAGTCCTTACATCCGTGGAAACTTGATATTTCATATTTCATTCTGGTTTGTGGATGTCAATGCAAGTGAAGGCCGGTTCACATGCAACCGCCCGACCGCTGCCTTTGATCAGCCTGACCACGACTAATTGTGGACGGAGAACAAATGAAAGAAATATCGGGAGATTTCATGGGAATTGCCACTATGGCCTGAGCTGCCTGACGCTGCTATTAGCAGTTAAAATAGCCAGTGAGCACTTGGAGCTTTAGCCTGTTTCCTCTTATGGTTACACAAAGATAATTTTGAAACACAGCTCCAACAAAAGCCCTTCATGTTGTGGGATATTTGTTGCTGGGGGAGCGCTGGGATTGAATGTTTTCATCATCACACTGAAGCCATAACTTCTCAGCACATGGAAACATAACATTTACACTGCACCCCTTTAAAAAAGAAAGAAAAGCTTTAACAATGTGAGAGCAAGTCATTCCCATGCTAAAGTGACTTATTTCATGCGTCCTCTTTGAGTCTGTAATAAATCGCATGTAGAAACATAATACTGCAAACCACAAAATTCCCATATGTACTTAAAGGGTATTCACAACAGAGAGTTTAATTGTTCTGGCAAACAGAATTCATTCCACGGACCAAATATCAAGGGGAAGATGTTAAAAAAGAGAAGAAATTTAAAGCAGCATAAATGTTCCAAATGTTTAAGAGTGGCCAGGGAATCCCGTGGGGCTTGTTCGGTATCGCTCTTTGTTCCTCGGACAGGAAGTAACTTTGCAAGCTGGTTTTCATTCAAGCTCCAGCTCCTGCACTCTCTCACTCTCGGCTCACATTTGCATGCAACTAAGCTTCTTGTCTTGGAAAAACAATCCCCCCCCCTCCCCCCCCTGGTTTGGTGCACAAACATGTCAGAAGAGTTAAGGTATGTATCCGTCCAAGTAGCACGTTGACCTGTGAGTGTTTGTAAAAAGGCGGCTGATTTTACGGTTAGGAGGGCAGGTTAGCCACGGTCTCGGCAGCAGGTGACTGGAATGAGGTCATGATGTGGTCATGGGAGGGGGGGGCAGCCTGTGTGTGTGTGTGTGTGTGTGTGTGTGTGTGTGTGTGTGTGTGTGTGTGTGTGTGTGTGTGTGTGTGTGTGTGTGTTGAAACCTCCGAACAACTGCTGTGAGGGAGGTGAAACACATCAGAGGCCGAGCTGTGGTGTTTTCCCTCTCAGCTCAAGGTGTCGTTTCACACCGCCGAGCCCTTCTGCTGTGGAATCCTCAGAGTGACAGCGGCGGATTGATTTGCTTCTCCATGAAAGAGATGGACTGCTACTACGAGCCCCAGGAGATAACAGGGGAGAGGGCCACAGCACGCACAGTGGAGAAAGACCCTGAAGCACCTGTGTTGCATTTAGACCACTTTATCTTGTGTTCTGCAGAACGCCTTGGCTCTTTAGTTCAGTTTCAGATACCTCCATCATCGCACTGAAACAACACAGCGATCCTTCATGCTGCATCCCAAATTGATCTTTCGATATCTGCTTTTTTGAATCATGGCAACAAATCAACCAGCCTTGTCAGATTAGAAAAAAGACATAGTCACTATTAACACGTCTTTTTTTTTCCATCTGTTGCCCATAATGTGTCAGGATTTTGCTTTTTTACAAATGGACCTTAAAACAGGTTACATTTTCTGCCACACTGGAGAGATCATCAACAAATGTGTTTACTTGAGAACGTAGGATTAAGGGTTTTCAAAAAGGAATGTCCCATTTCAAAAAGACAGGATTTGTAGTGTTTCTTGGCAAAAAAAACAAAAACAGTTTGCAACACTTGGTGTCCCACTGAGGTGCTGGTTAGTACTAATGGGGCGTTCAGATGCTCCTCGTAAAAGCGTCAATTTAGGAAGATATCATGTGACCACATTATATTTCTAAATTATTAGGACTTATTAGTAACATTACATACACCATCGTATTGTATTGTATGCTGGTTGAGCTCAAATATTTGAAATGTTTCAATAGACCTTTGAGAGATGGATGATATAATAATGGATCAGACATGAGAATAAAATGATATATTTATTAAAAATGACAGAAGACGTCGACGGTTCAATAATAGTAGTATAAATGTAAAGTATCCAAATAAATGAAATCAACTTTATTATAACATCATACTTTGTAAACAAGACAAATAAAAAGCAAAGGATCATAACATGTTTATTAAATCTGCTGACCCAGGAAAGTGCATGGCAAAAACACAACAAGAAAACTGTGTTAAAACTATTTTTCTTTCGTAGCAGCTTGCACATTAAATATCCAGTGATCTAACAGAATCTACAGAATAAAAGATTAACCAACAATACAAATACAATTGTTATCATATCCTGTGTTCATCCTTCTCCTTCTCTCATCCGTTGCCCGGGGCGTATAAACGTACAACAGAAGCAGTTTGGGTCATTTGCCTGACTTCGGCAAACATTGAGAATGTTTGGCATGTTGTGGCAAGTCTTCTGCAAAGATAATGTCTTCAGAGTGGTATCGCCTTTCACTCTTCCTTTCCTGTCCCATTTGCTGTGTGGCAAGGGGCGACAAAGAGACATCAATCTCCTGAACTAGCTGTTTGATAGTTGATGCCAAGAGAGGAGGGGAACTGGATCTCAGTTTAGCTTGTAATGATGCCTAAACAATCGCCATCCCCTTAAGGAGTAAAAAGGAGAGCGGGTGTAATTATTGAGGAGTCCTCGGTCGCTTCAGCCTGTCAGTGTCATGTGATAAGATTCATAGAGTGTGTTGAGAAAGATGAGTGAGTGTGAAATCCTCTCCGTTTGGCGTTCTCGGACTTCACATCCGACAAGATGAATGAGCTTGATGAGTTCTTCAGTTTCCATCTTCGCATTTGGCCTTCACGCTTTCTTTCTCTTCCTCGCTGCACAGCCACTTTACGGGAGTCATGAGAACCGCCGCCATCAAAGAATGACTTTGTTAGGATATTATGAGCTGATGTGAGACAGAGGGTGGGAGAGGAGGAAAAAAAGAAAACATTGGTAATGGATCATAAATTACACTTTTTATGGGACGATGCGATTTGATCTGCCCGTCTGAGGTGATCGCAGCGAGCAGAGCCAGTAGGTTTCTGGCGGCTGCTTGGCCTCGAGATGAGGGTAAAAGTGAGAAAAAGGAGGAGAGCTAGACCTAAAACAATTAGTCTCTGCAGACCAACTGACAGGGCGCGTCTTGCCAAAGTCCTGCAGAAATGGGAAACTCAGATGTTCTTTCAGACCAAATGTCATATCGGATTGACTCATTTATGGCCCTGGTTCAAATGTGTACGCATCTCTGTCTGGGAAGAGATCAGAAAAAGGAGAAGTCCCTCCTGTCTCCCAGATATCTTAGGTATCAAACAGGAAAACGATAAGGTGATTCACCGCACATTTAAAGAGGGGGTAGAAGAACAAGAAGAAATAGAAGAAGAGAGAAACTGTTTAACAAGTGCATACATATCTTACAATAGTTATACAGATTATCTGCTTATATTTAAATAGCAAAAAGCTGTTTTATTGGTGGTTGGTTCATTATTGTTTTGATTAAAAATGACAACTTGATCTTGTAAAACAACATGAGAGTAACATTTAATTCTTGGCAGAGGTCCACTCAGCATTTTCATGAAGTTAATTCTGATCGAAAAGAATGAAAGAAACAATCTAGTTATTGAATATACACTTCTTACTGTATAAATGTGCATATGTATTCACTTGAACAATAAATGTATTGGATCCAGTTTCTAACTTTTTACTGAATTAAAGACATCACTTTATTAATTCCCAGAAGGAAATACAAAATGTTCTCTTCTTGTTGACATGATGATGAGTTTTGATAATCTGAAGGAAGTGCATGTGTCCATCTTCGGAGATCATTTATTTATATTCATAATTAACATTAAGGTTTATCTACCTGATCCTAACACATCTGTTTTACCCTTTACATTAGGTGAAAGAGCTGTGCCGTATACTGTTTATTGTAATTTAATATAGATTCAAAATGACTTTACACATGATTTGTGTATCATTTTTCTAGCTTAATGCTCATTTTTCAAAACGTTTTGACCTTATTGTAGCGAAACCCTGCACGAGGAGGATATCGTATCCCCCTGAAGTCAGGAACAAAACATCAGAAGAGTCTCAGCAAGTGCAGCAGCCGCCACATACCACATTTTAACAAGTATCTTACCACACTCACGCTGTAACCAAGTCAAACCATATGGACAGGAGGAGGGGGGGGTGCTCTGGAGGGCCCAAAAGAGGCGTCCCATCTCAGGATCAAGCCATAAGTCATGTTGAAACGCCTTCGAGAACAACAACATGTGGACAATTACCATCATGGAGGTGGAAAACCAAAAACAGACAGGCAGCTAACAGAGAGATAACAGCTTTTACTTTATTAGAAAAACTGAAACAGTGTCTGGAAACTGGAAAAAAGTATTAATATTAATGAATATTTACCATACCAATTGTCACCAGTGTCCTTGTTACTTGATAAGCTTGTTATATTGAAGTTCTATAATGTTCAAATGAACATTTCCTTTACATAATTTTATATATTTGGTATTATTATTTTATTATTGGGAAATGTGGAAATTCTAAATAATATCCAGGAGGTTTGGCTGCACAGTATGAGTTTTGTAATGACTGGCCAACCAAGACTTAGTTCACTAAATGTGCTACCTTGTGACCTTCTACCAAAAGAAGACATTAAAAATATCACCTGTTTTGTAGAATCACTCATATGATGACATTATTTTCATGATACCAACCTTATATTTACAGTGCTAGTTAAATATTCCAAAAAATGGGATTAGGGTTGGGGTTAGGGCCCAAAACAGTTTGGACATCATGGACAATACAAAAAAATATTTTTTACAAACCTTTGAAAATACAATCTAACAATTCAAAAGTTTAATTCAAAAGCAATTCCACTAACTCAGGGGTTCCCTGCTGCAGCGTTACTTGGTCTAGTGCAACTCAAGTAGGAGCTTCTGTAACAGTTACTAACGCTGGCAAACTTCAGATAGATACTGTTGTTTAATTTGCATTATTCTCAGTGCAATCTTTTGTAGTTTTTATCATTTGAAACTACTAAACACTTGTTTTTCTGAGATCTTTAGTACAACATAGCTGCAGTAGATTTGATCGATACAATCAAAATGCATGCCCACGTTTATGAAATAGTGTTGCACAAAAACATGTTTAGAAACTTTTCAGGTCAACGGTCAATATTAAAAAAATCTCAATTTATTTAGTTAAATGTTTGCTGTAATAGAAAATGCTGAACTTGGAGCTTAACTAGATATTGTTATTATGTATATGAATTCAGCTCTGTCCCTTGTGAAATTGTCATTGAAGTTATGTAAGATCAATCTACGGTACAAAATAGATGCATTACATATGGTTGTAATCTAAGGTGGTACAATCTTTTTATATATATTTCAGTGTAATATATTGTTAGTAAAAGCAATCTGAAAACCTGGTGAATATCCATTGTTGATGCAGTATGTTAACATTTAAAGAAATGCATGTTACAGAATCTTGACTTTGAACTGCTGAAGTTAAATGCTGCTCTGCCTCAAAATGTGATAAAGAGAGAAAAAGGATCTCATGTTTCTTATGAAGATAAAGAATTAGTTCTGTGTGACAGCGAGCAGCTCGGTGAGAAATGGTGCCAATGCTGACAGCTCCAGTTAAAAGTATACTGTGGCAGAGAGTAAAAAATGACCTCGCTTTAAAATTACCCAAACATTCCTCCTACAGAGACATGCAAAACCTTTTAGTTCTACACAGCATGCACAAATAATGGTCCGCCACCTGGCTCGGCTACGTTGTCTTTTTTTGTTTTTATGTGGGAATTTCAGACTAATTCAGTCAGGAATGTGAGATGTGTTCTCAAGATGATGCACCTGATACTAAAAAGCACTTCACAAGAGCTCCAGTACAAGACCGATTGCTCCCTGGAGACCGTTGCTCTTCTTTCCGCCCTTTTCTTCTCCACCAACAGAGACGCCTGCTGGTGCGCACCGGACAGCCTCCTCACTGTCATTTACATTTTAAAGATATTCCTGAGGAGGAGACGTTGGGCCGAGGAATCTCATTTAATCAGTGCTGGAATGGCACTGGATGGTACTTTAGTACACATTTAAGGTATACTATGCAGTAACTGATTATTATTACAGCATAAAGTGAATGTAACTATTATAATGTGTTTTATGGATTAAGCTAACTGGCAGTAATAATAGTATAATATAAATTATCCTTAACAAGTTATTTTTACTTTTGGTACTAAACATATTTTAATGCTTATAAGTTTGAAATATTGTACTATTATTACAATATATTACATTTCATTTAGCTAATGCTTTTATCCAAACAATTGCATTCAACCATGAAGAAACAAACTCAAAAGCAAAAATCCTGCCAGTACATTTCTTATTTATAAGCCCAACAGATCAAGTGCTACTGCATTAGCTTCACTTTAAGCCAAACCTTAGTCAGTCTTATGTAAAGAAGAGAGATTTAATTTTTAAATGTTTGTATTGGCCAAGTTGCAGTCAAAACAGATGAGTTTTCAGTCTGGAACGGAAGATGTGTAGGCTCTCTTGTTCCACCATTTTGGGGCCAGGATAGCTAACAGGTGTGTTTTTGTTGAGTGGTACCTGGGTCCCACTCACTGTGAAGGAGCAAGTCGATTGGCCGATGCAAAGCGAAGTGTACACACTGAAAAGACTGAAATGTAAATTAAATGTATGTCAACACATTTCCCAGAACTGTATTAGGTTAGTTCAAAGCTATAATATTTCATGAACATACATTTTTTTATTTAAACTTAAATGTATTGCTTTCATCTAACCTAATACAGTTATGTGAAATCTGTCCATTTAATTAAAGTCAACCTTTCAGTTTTTTCAGTGCATGCTGGAGTGTATGGTTTAACCACATCCTGGTCCTGAATGTAGGAAGGTCCTGAGCACAGTAGACCAGTACCAGTGTCTTAAAGTGGATTCAGGCATCCACTGGCAGCCAGTGAAGGGAGTGGAGGAATAATGATCACAAATTACGATGGATTATTTTAGGGTTTGTTACCTGGTAGCATATAAAGTAATCCAATAGCCGTACTTCTTCTCTTCTACATCTCAGAAGAAGATATTTTACTTGTAAATCGACGTTACAGTTTGCACTTCCCTTCCTGTCACTGAAAACCATGTATATCCCCAGAGACTTAGATTTAAAATATTTGTGTTGAACTAAAGAAGAAACTATCCTACTTATTTAGCTAAAGGGAAAATGTACCATCACACATGGTTTTATATTTGTTGAGTTTGTTAAAAGTTGACTTTTTTGAGATATGTTGTTTTTCAAAACAGCTATAAAGCTTCAAACATATGATGATCTTATAGAATATGATGCATTACTGTCAATAGGAGTATCCAATTGTTTATAAAGGAGTACAAAAACACTTCTTACACATTAATGCAGCAGTTATATTATTCCAGAAACATCATATGATGCCAGGGAACATTTTACTGCACAATGACTCATTTGACTTTTGATACTGCGAGTACATTGACTTTTACTTAAGTATTTTCACAGTGTGGTACTTTTATTCAAGTAAAGGATCTGAATCCACCACTGCTGCACATACTCTTTTTTGTGCACACTCTTTTTTAGTTTTTTGTTGGGACTCTTGAAGTGACGGCCTGAAACACCAGCAGGCCTGAGCTCAGCGGGGGGGCGGGGTATATAGAGGGGGTGGGTGGGTCTGGAGGGGAGGAAGAGTTTTTTGGCAGCAACATCAGAGAAGACTGGACACCTCGGATCAGGTCGATTAGAGCCTGCGTGCCCGTGTCCAGGTTTATGGTGGCTTTTCACAGGAACATAACCTCTTTGTTGGACAGAGGGGTGAGGCAGGTGTTTTTTTTCTCCCCCCCCCCTTTCTCACCCCCTCTTCCTTCTTCATCACCAGTCAGTGTAACTCAATGAGTTGGACACACAGGCATACACTCTTGAGGATTTAACCATCGCCTCTCTATTCTTTAAACTAGAGGAATAACTCTTTACATGTTCAGGTGTTAGAGCCTCACTTTCCTCCTGGCAACCTTTCACACTAATGAAACAGACAGAGCTTTAACAGCACCATGATGGGACGTCCTGGAACAAGCAGGAGATTTATTGTGCTCATATGTTTTCTATGGTTTTCTCTCTTCTTAGTGGGAGATCATTACCACTTTGATTAATACTATCTTTATCCTCTTTCTCATAAAAACAGCTAAAAGGATTAGAAATAATGACATAAAAGGATTTCTTGGTGCTACGGTTTGGTTTAGGTAGTTTTAAATACTGCTACCCAAGTACAATTTGTATATATTTGTACTTTACTGGAAAAGCTTAAGTTTGACTTTATATTGAAACATTTTGGAAGCAAATATTGTACTTTTTACTCCACTAAATGTGTCATTACAAAATATTACCACCTTTTTTATAGATCAAACCACCCGGCAGTACATACACAAGTTAAATGCCTTAATATGTTATTTATATTATTTCAAAATTCAGCGGAATAAATGTGGTGCTTAGGCATATTTAATGCTTCATTTATTTACCTACAACTTTGAGGAACTCTCATGATACAGTATCTCATGATATTGTACTGTCTACTACAATTTAGAGGGATTTAATGTACTTTTTAATCAACTATGATTATTTTGATGGCTACAGTTACTGACTACTTTGCAGATCATTAATACAATAAACATTCAACAAATAAATTAAGATATCGACAATTAGACATGCTTTCAAACCGTTTTCAATGTCATGGTAGTACATCGTGCTCGGGCGGTGTAAATAACACTAACAGTATGTGTAGGGCTACAGTAAGTCCGTAGCTACTGTCACTACGAACAGTTTGTATCCTAGCCACTGTTGAGGTACATTTGAGCTAGGCGCGGGACCCCCACACTGCTCCACAGGCAGCTGCCCACTGCCACTAATAGGATGGGTTAAATGCAAAGTCTAAACTAGACTGGCTGTGTTCATGTGTGACGATTAAAGAAAATGATCCGATATCAAATCCTCCATTTCCTTCATTTAAAACTGGAATAGTTCAATTACTCTCATAACTGCGACACAAACCGTACAACAGGACAAGATAATGTAAAAAAAGATCATTGTTGTAAATGCAAGTTTGCTTCACACCCAAAAATAAAGTTTGGCCGTTTGTTTCACTCTCAGTGCCAGGAGAGAAAACTGAAAACTATTATGCAAATTGTTCATAAACAGGGAAACAGTGGTGCTTAACTTCAGTCATTATTTATGCAAAAAGTAAAACAAACTGCCCTCATACCCTCAGGCTTCTTCTGAGTGATCCTTAGTTTGACCTTTCCCCTTAATCAGTTATCACACACACACACACACACACACACACACACACACACACACACACACACACACACCACACAACACACACACACACACACACACACACACACACACACACACACACACACACACACACACACCACACACACACACACACACACACACACACACACACACACACACACACACACACACACACACACACACAGGCCCAGACCGGCCCACAACAATCAAACAAAAACACTTTAGCGGCTCCTGACCAGAGAAACATGTTCAATATCAGTGCACAAAAAACTAGCAAATATTATTGTACTTCTTACTCAACATCATTTATATTACAGCTTTAGTAATAAAGCTCTTTTGCAGATTAGATTATTATTTCAAAATTAATTGTATTATAAATCAAATTACACATCAGTATATCAAGTAATTCAAATAAATGCCTCCTTTTACCAAGAGCAATGCTTAAAGGTGGGGTAGGTAAGTTTGAGAAACCGGCTCGAGATACACTTTTTGTTATATTCCATGGAATGCTCTTAACATCCCGATAGCAATAAATATCTTAAGTGCTTTGACAAAAAAATCCATAAAAAAATGTCATCTGTGGAAGCTGTAATACTGTAAAAAGCACGACCAATCATTTTAGCCGGCCCGGCTAAAATAACTGGATGGCCTACCTGCCTGTCAGCCTTCCATCTGTGCACAAACTTATCTCGTGCCCTCATTGGTCATGTGCGCGTTCGTGTGTGTTGGAGGAGGGGCTTTGTAAGGAAGTGGCAGATTTTTTCCGGCTGTGTATTTTCAAATTCTAGCGCACTCGAGCTGGTTTCTCCAAAATGACCTACCCCACCTTTAAGGGATCATTACATAAATGCATCAATCATTATTATGCAATTATTTAAAGGTCACCTATTATGCAAAATCATAATTTTATCACCTTATCACCTGAATCTCCTCCTAGAGCACCATTGTGTTCTTTTTAACCAAATATCTTGCAGAGGGGCGTGGGGAGTGGCTCCTTATTTTCGCACTTTTGAAACAGAGCTGAAACAGAGGGGTTTATGGGATGCTACAATGCACGATCTGTTTGGTGTTTCGAGGCAAACACTTCAGAGACATGCTTTGTATATGTCTGAGACCTATTATATATTGATGAAAAACAGTATAAAAGGGGACTTTTAATATTTATGATTTTGAAATGGGACTTTCTGCATGATAAGTATTATTTTTGTCTTTTTGTACTTAGAGTATATTCTGATGCTAATACTTTTATACTTTTACTTGCGTAGCATTTTTGAATGCAGGGCTTTTACTTGTAACAGAGTATTTAAACACTGTAGTATTGTTACTTTTACTTTAGTAAAATATCTGAGTACTTCTTCCAACTCTGTGTACATTATGGGAGAGGTAGTCATTTTAAGTATAGGTGGAATAAGTATTCAGCTACAGTTAGTTGTATGGTGTCAAAATACTTAGTGACAAGCTAAAGTATAGCATGAAAAACCTCAATTTAAAAATGAACAAATAAAGTACAAAAGTGTCATAATATACTTAAAGTACAAAAAGTTTACATTGTGCCGAATGTTAGATGTTGTATCATATGACATCATTGGATTGTACTACTTTATGTGCTGCTGCTGGGATGATTAACGTTTGAGTTGTCCAATACATGTAGTGCAGTAAAATGAACCATATAGCTCTCTGCAATAGTGGAATAAACGTATAAAGCAGAACAGATTGGTACAGTACTTTAATCAAAGCTTTTTGGTGTTATCTTTAAAGACCTCCCTTAACTCCACTGCAGAATGATTTTACAGTGAGGACATACAATCTTAAAGGGGACCTATCATGCAAAATGCACTTTTTGATGTCTTTTATACATAAATATGTGTCCCCGGTGTTTAAGGAGACTCACAAAGTGTCAGAAAACAAAACCCTCTCTCTTTTCCTCCGTACCCAAATCTCTAAAAACGGGCGTACAACGGAGCTGATCCAGATTTGCGTCCAATATGACGTAATATTGGCAATGCGGACCCACGGCCCTATCAGAAAGTTGCTGTATCAGAAAAAATGCCTGACGTGTTTTGGAAGTAATATGGTCTTTGTTTACATTAGCAAGCATCGCTAACACTCAGAGCTAACCTGTACTGGAGAGAGTATGTTTAAAAAAGCAGGAAATAAAAAAAGGAACTCATCTTGTGGTAAACCCGCAAGAGAAAAAGCATTTGATACTGTTTCATAAATAATCCTTGAAGTGGTTTGGAACATGATGGCGTTTAATCACAGCAGTGTTTAGCTGTATCTGCCGGTAAAATTCTGAGCAGGCATTCGCTCCCCCTCCTCTTTCTTTTTTTTTCAAGCTAAGGACCCAAAATCATCGTTTCTCTAACAGGACTGGAATAGAGGGATATGAGGGATGTCTAAAATGCATGATTTTATATATTTGTATATATCTGAGACCCATAAATATATGCCTAAAAATAGCATAATAGGAGACCTTTAAAATCTTACCATTTTATTAATTTTTGTATGAAAACTTGCCAAAAACAGTGTTTTTTTCAGAGATGAAAACACCCCATATTATTTATCACTTGGTTTTGGATTTTTCTTCATTGCCTTTCAGGGCTTCCGAACAGTTTTGCATTTTTCAAGCACCATATGGGTGGTCATATGGAGAGTAAGGCTGTTCAGATCTACACATGGCACAGCCTCCCAGAACCAGAGGAGAGCGAGACAGGCTCCACACATCAATAAAGCGTTCGTCTTTCACGTGTAGAAATACCAAACCATCAGTCACACAGTAGGCAGCACGGCCGAGTCCACGGACACATCCTCCCTGAACACGTGTGCAAAATGTGTCCCATTTTTCTCTCATTCACACCTTGGATTGAATCATATTTAGCAGACTCCTTTGTATTTGATCCTTCCAAAAAAGTATTTTTTTTAAACTTAGCTGCTGTTCTGACTCACAATCACTTTGTTATGATTCCTGGGTAAAGACAAGGCTAAACTGGTTGAAAAGTGAATATATGGTTATATAATTTATCATCTTTATTTTTTGTGATTTAGTAATTACGGGACAGGTGAAGACAAAAATACACAAGAAAAAACTAAAAACTAAATTCCAATGGAGACCAAAGCAAACTAAATAATATAAAAAATCAGTGATGACAAACATTATAATAAAATAAATAATAAATAATAATGATACAGAAGAAGAACATGTATATTAGGCCTTGACACACAGATGAGATTTGTTAGCAGATCATATGAATGGTGGTTTTGTTCTTTTCATGTGATTTGTTGGCATTTTTAATTAAATCCATTAAATCAATATATGTAGGGGATTGGATTTCCAGTTTATCTGAAACCGTATATAAATTGTATTTCAATACATTTTACATAAAAATGATGCCTTTTAATCCCTTGGCTTTTTCCATTTTTTTCCAGGCATTATTTGAACATGACATCTTTGTTTGGGGTGTCATGCTATGAGTTGCATCAACAGATAATCTTTTTCTCCGTGAACCTGCTGAACTGAAGAAAGTCAGAACTTAAGTCCTCTTTGTGCTACTGCACTCTCCACTACGGGCATGCAGGTATTTGGATTACATAATATAACGATAGTCATAAACCACCACCAAGGCAGATATGATTGAGGTGAAGAGAAGAATGGTTGACTGTGACTAGTGCTGATAACACGCCCAAACAAAAGACCCTGCACTGATAGAGGCGATAGCAAAAGATGCGGCAATATTTTGGGTGGGTACAATGTTTTAATTTACACGCTTACGTGTCTAGAAATGTGTTAACATTTTGATGGACGACCGCGATCTTTATCTGACTTGCAAACTATCCAAACGCCATCATCCTATCAATTTTAGCATGAACGATAAACTGGCTCGTTGATTTGCAGATGGGAAAATTCCCCCCGGTCAGGGTCTTTGCTTTGATCACGACCTCAGCAAGATGGCTCCTCAGATCTCAGATGTACACCACCAACACCTGCGTCCATGTTGTTTGGCTATGCTCCATTGGCTGTCTATCAACACCAGCGCTGATAGACTGCAATGTCTGCCTGCAAAATAAATGACCAAATTACCTGTGGGAAAAAAACAAGGAGACCAGGAGAAACCGCTGAGAAAATGTAACTTTAGTGTGAGAATAAGGAGAAACCTGTGAATGAGATGTAACTGATAATATATCTAGGTCATCATAACTCTCTGAAACTGAAAATAACGAAGGTTTAAGGGAAGATATGCATCTAAAATTCTACAAACACATTGTTACTTTACCAAAGATTAATTATTTTAGTTCACATTTAAATCTAACTCATGCATTTAAGGACTCTGCTCTGATTGGTCCGTGTTTCCAAGACTTCTGTATCTGCATTCTTGGTCTCTCTTTTCCTTTTAGCCTGGGAATTAATGTAATGTTATTAAAGCTGCAATTTTTACCTATGGGTTGTAAAGTTGTGTCACATTACAAATCATGGAATTGCAACTTCTGGGTCCATAACGTGATGCAATTTGAAAAGCGTTTTTCCATAGAAAAATACATAGGTATTGTATTTTTGTACTTCCCAGGACTAACTCTTGAATAGTCCTCATTTAAATGAATCGAAAATTATTTTGTGTGCTCCTTGTATGGTCATTATTCCAATAATCGGGAGTCTGGGAGGCAGGGTTAAAGGAAACTCTAGTGCATGCTCTATAAGCCCATGGATGCAGATGATAGTCAAAATATCCAGTTTTCTTTGCCATTTTGGACTCATGCCCTATCTAGCAACTTTGGACTTATAAGCGACAGCCCGTCTCCAACGTAGGATCCAATTCTCTTTACACACCCATTTTCTGAAGACCGGCTGTGTGCATATCTCCATTATTTGAGGGTTCTGATGTTTTCACAGTGTTTATGTATCACAAATACATAGAAAACTCTCTAACTCATTTAAATTATGAAGTGCTCCCAAAAAGTCGTTCCCAAAACTCTTAGTGATTTATATCACTAACAGTTAAGCTATGCTCATGTTGCATTCATAAATTATGTATTTGGTTCAATCGTATTTTTGGGGTTATCCCTTTCCTGTAGTGTGTTATATACAGGGGTGCACACAACTTTACTCAGATGAGTACCTGGAATTCACGATTGTCAACGGGGGGGGGGGGGGGGGGGGGGTAGTGGGGTACAGCGCTTCGATATTGACAACGGGGGGGGGGTAGTGGAGTACAGAGCTCTGTGACCGCAGAGCGTGTGAACGTTGTGATCAGCTGTTTTAGCGCAGGGCTGCTGTACAGACTGACGTTAACAGCAGCCCTGTCTGTGCACACGGAGACCGACTCTGTCGTCCGGTGATCTAACCGCCTTCTGGAAAAGCTTCACAGGTACGTCGGTACGCAAATGCGCTTTGTGACACAAGTGACGGTACGCATTTCAGATTGTTGCCGCGCATGCGTACCTGGGTACCAGTTATGTGCACCCCTGGTTATATAGGTTTTTGTGCATGTAAATGGTCTGCAAAGGCTAAAATCCCAAAGTTCCCTTCAGAAGAAGTTTCTCTATTCTCCATTGGACTCCTTTGTTAACTTCTGTGACAAAGTGACATCACTATGTAACACTTGCTTCTATTGGATAGAGCTCCAACACGTATACCCGGTAGGTAAGGGCGGGACATCTCTAATAATAACAATAATAATGGGTTTCATTTATAACGCACTTCATATTTGAGTTCAAAAAGCAGTAAAAACAAACAATACAAAAATAAATAAAAGGGTAGTAATATATAAAATAAAAGGTCTAGGGAAAGGCTCTATTGAACAGATGGGTTTTGAGGCCTTTTTTAAAAGCATCCACGGTCTGTGGTGCTCTCATGTGGTCGGGGAGAGCGTTCCACAGACTGGTAGCAGCCGAGCAGAAAGCCCGGTCTCCCATAGTACGGAGCTTCGTCCTGGGGGGTTTGAGGAGGTTGGCTTTGCTGGAGCGGGAGGTCCGCAAGGAAGTATGAGGGGTGAGGAGTTCCTTGAGGTAGGGAGGGGCAGTTCCATGGATACACTGGTGGGTGAGGAGGGAGACCTTGTATTCGATCCTCAGTTCCACGGGGAGCCAGTGTAGTGATTTCAGGATGGGGGTGATATGATCATATTTGCGCATCCTCATCAGGATCCTAGCAGCGCTGTTCTGAATGTACTGGAGCTTCTGGATGCTTTTGTTAGGGATCCCGATGAGGAGTGCATTGCAGTAGTCCAGCCTGGAGGAGACAAAGGCGTGGAATAGCTTTTCGGCGTCAGACAGAGTGAGTGTGGGGCGGAGTTTGGCGATATTCCTGAGGTGATAAAAGGAGTTCTTGCACAACTGTTTAATGTGAGCCTCAAAGGTCAGATGGGCGTCCATTTTCACACCCAGGTTGGTGACTATTGAGGAGAGGGTAATGTCCTGGCCGGAGAAGGTGATGGTGGTGATGGTGGATGACCGAACCTGGTGTGGGGTGCCAACTATAATGGCTTCGGTCTTGGAGCTGTTGAGTTTCAGGAAGTTTTGCTTCATCCACGCCTGTATGTCCTCCAGGCAGGCAGTGAGTGTGGATGAAGGATGCTGCAGAGGAGGAGGGTTGATCCTGAGGTACAGTTGGGTGTCATCAGCGTAACAATGGAATGATACTCCGTGTCGGCTGATGATAGAGCCAAGGGGGAGCATATAGAGTGTGAAAAGGGTGGGGCCGAGAACTGATCCTTGAGGGACACCACAGATGACATCATGGGTACCCGACTCTGCCTCGCCCAAGGAGACGTACTCTGTTCTCCCGGTGAGGTATGATCTGAACCAGTCAAGGGGAGAGTCAGAGAGTCAGATGGTGGAACTGGAGGTGCAGAGGGGCTAGAGAGGAGGGAGCGGATGGTGTCAACCTTGTTTTTGAAGAAGGCGGTGAAGTTGCCACACTGCTTCTCAGTGGAGTCGGAGTGTAGAGGACTTTGGGGTTTGAGGAGGTGGTTTATGGTGGAGAAGAGTTGCTTGGAGTTTCCAGTACTGTTGTTGATGATGGACGAGTAGTACTGGGACCGTGCATCTCTGAGGGACTGTGCGTAGGCCTTCTGGTGTTCACGATAGGCTGACCAGGTCGAGCGTGTGGCCCTTGGTGTGTGTGGGGACATCAACATGTTGTGTGAGATTGAGGCAGTCCAGAAGTAGTAGAAACTCAGTGGCGGAGTGGCAGGAGGGGGAGTCGACGTGAATATTAATATCTCCAAGTATGATAATATTGGGAGAGGTTGTGCATAGTGTAGTGAGAAGGTCTTGTATCTCTGGGATGAAAGCTGAATTGGGTTTGGGTGGCCAGTAGATCAGAAGTATTGTCAGGGGGAAGAGGGGTTACATTTAAATGCAAGGCATTCAAAAGAGGACAATACAGGCAGGGGCTGGAGTGACAGTTCCAATTCCTTTCGGTAGATAACAGCTAGGCCTCCACCACGACCAGTGCTGCAGGCTTTCTCCAAGTAGCTGTAGCCAGGAGGGCAAGCTTCATTGAGGGTGGAGTAAACCTTTGGCTGATGCCAGGTTTCCGTGAGGCACATGAAGTCCATTTTCTTATCAATGATGTGGTCTTGAATGAAGGATGCTTTATTACTGAGGGATTGTGTATTCAGAAGTTCTATTTTGGCTTTGGAAGATGTGGTGAGTCTCTGTAGGAGCCGGAGGAGGCTGAAATCCACTCCACGTTTTCCAGACTCCTTCGTGTGTGGCGATCTCGCGATGCTCTCCGTGTTTTCATGAAGCGGTCTCGCAATGTTTCTGGCGCGCTTTGACCCCGTCGTGACCAGGCTCTGATGACGCGTCAAATGTGCGACACCACGGCAGACAGAGTAGATGGATGGAATTTCTGCATCTCCGTGCTGGGAATATACAGTTTTTCTTCTTCTTTGGCTTCGGTGGATATAGCGATGCCGACGAAGAAGTCCAAGTTGTTTAATGACTTAGGGTGCATTCACACCAGCCTTTTATAGTCCGGTTGAATCGAACCCTGGTGCGTTTAGCCGCTTGGTGCGGTTCATTTGGGTCGGTGTGAACACAGTCCGAGACCTCTTAAGTTAACTAAACAACTAAAATAGGTGGTCTCGGAACGCTTGCTTGCGAACTCTGGAGCGGTTCATTGCTGGTGTGAACGCAGTCCGCACCAAAACATAGGAAGCGTAGTATTTACGTATCACAAGAATGCGGATGTCTTCAAAAATCTTTAGCGAAAGAGTCTTTCAAGACATCCGCGGTTGTTTAGTTAAAGAGTGAAGCAGAATTAAGTGTTGAACAGTGTCGTGTAAAGTAAAAATGCTCCGTCAACTAGCCTACATAATATTAAGAACACCTGTCGTCGGTGAACCTCGCCTCCTTACTGCAGAACGTCTGTCATTATATGTGTTATAATGTTTTTTAACGGACGTTGTCTGATTATATAATCATATGCGCGGGCCGCTAGAGTCTGTTGATCTCCAGATTAACAGCAGCATGAGAATAACCTGCCGAAAGTGCCGATGCTCCATGGCGGAGGCTGCGGTAGAAATTGCCAGGATTTGCGTTTTTACCCCCTTAATGTCTGACCAATGGTTGAACAGCATTTCCGTGCACATGACTTGTGTTTAAAGTTTATAGTCCGTTTGAGTTTTGCCCGTGTGAACGCAAACCGAACCTTCTGAAAAATGAAACAATGTAACAAACTGTGGTCTGGTGTGCACCAGAGAAGCGGACTATTAGGTGTGAATGCACCCTAAGATGCAGGTTGGAGCGTTGGAGTGGAAACTCAGGAGTTGGGGAATGGAAAACCTCAACATGTCAACAGGTCGGGCGCCGAAGAAGTTTGGTAGCGGTCCTTAGCAGCGAGGGCTAACAGCAACGGGACAGCTGGAAGGCTATCCCGTTAGTATACCTCACGTCCAGCAATGAAACAGAGGCTTGGGAGTCTGCCTGCTATCACATTAGTAGCGGGAGAGAGGCAAGCAGTCAGCCGGAGATAGTCGGTGAGTTTGGCGATATACAGCAGGTGAGTCCCGACAGCCGTCAGGTCCAAAACCGTCAATATTCACGAGGTTTAAGATATAAAAACACTTGTAAAACAGACTAAACGTTTAGCCATGTAACTATAGCTTAAAAGCAGATAAAATTGCTTAAAAGCAGATACAAAACTCTGAGGCGTAGGAGAAGCGGCGAACAAACAAGCGCCAGCATCCTCTCCCCTTCATTTACTGCATTAATGACACATCGGGACCAATAAGCAGTTGACCAATCACAACAGAGCTGTCCAACTAACCAATCAGAGCAGTCTGTGCTCTGGTTTCAGACAGAGGGTGAAAAGAGGTGCTGCAGCACAGGCAGTATAAGAAAAATAAAGACCTTATTGCACATTAAAGCATGGAAACATGTCACAGTAGAGACACAAAATACAAATATGAACTTGAGAATGAGCATAATATGTCCTCTTTAAATTGTCCATGTTGGATTGTTGTGTTTTAAAATGACTGAATAATGACAAATGGCTGCTCAGAGGAGCATTTGTCAAGAGAGTGCTGCAGCTGTTGGAGCACTTCAATACTCGGGAGTTTATGATCTCCCCCCATTCACCAAAGTGCTTCCATCCCCAGGGGGTCATTACGGGGCTCCCGACTTCATATTGGTACTTAACATCACCAATAAAGGGGGATCCAGTGTCATTAAACGCCACTGCTGATTCTTAACTGTTTCTGAGCAGAGGAGGCCGCTGACGGACTCGAAACAGAGGGAGGTTAATCGGGGGGTATACAACACACTTTTTGGCAGATACACACCCTTCATGCATAATAAGATTTTAGACTGTAGTTTATTTTACACTTCACAGAAGATTAACACGTGAAAACATGAAGACATGCAGGAGAAGAGGGCTTTATTTTCTGCTCTGCTGATCAAAGAATCATTCTGCTTCCAAAGCTCTTTCAACATGTATCACTTTTACTTGATTTGCATCTCTTTCAAAATAACACCTGATCCTATTTGCCTTCTGGGTTCAAGAGCGTGACTTCTTGCTGTTGTCTCTGGATGTTGTTGTGTTTCACATCAGACAGTCAGTTGGGTTTGCAACTGCCAAGATGTCATCTTTCTCTCTCTCGCTAAATACATTTGACATAATTTCTCTGATGTCTGCTGCTTTAATAACTCCTGCATCTAACCCCGACACACTGTAAATGTTATAGTTAATAAAGTCTGTGATCAACCTTTTCTTGGCAAGTGTTTCTTCTCTTTGATGCCACAATACTCCCTGTATTTTGTATTCTTCTTTTTTTGTTTAAATAATATATACACTTGTTTATTCATTCAATAAAATCCCCATAGTGCGGGTTTCACTTGTACAACACTTGTAAAGGGTAGCGTTCCTTTAATCGGAAATTCCTATTTGACATCAAACAAGTGGCAGAGGTGGCTGTTGCGGTCGAATGCTGTCTGTGTGTTATGTAAATATGCATTCAAGCTTTTCAGGAATATATGTGTCGCGGGCTCTGCTCATTGAGTCACATTTACTGCAGTGTTAGAGATCAGTGATCATACAATGGAAGCACATACGAAAGATTGGATAAAAACTTTGAATTAGAAAATAATTCTAAGTTGTGTTTTACTCTATGAAAAGCATCGGGGATAATATGAAAAAAACACTTCCATCCCCAGAAACTCAACAGTATCCACAAAAAGAAAACTTTGAAACATTACATTTGAAAAGTTAACTGTGTGACCACAGACAAAGACATTTACATAAAAGAAAATAATTTGAAAAATATACAAAAATAACTTAATGTCAAATTGTTTATCCCGGGAAAAATCTCTTATTATTGCACTGAACAAACGCTGACTTTAATTCAATGTATTATCTCAACAGATTTCACATAACTGTATTAGGTTAGTTGAAAGCAATAATATTAAGTTTAAATATAAATTATCGGGTTTAACTTACATATTATTGCTTTCAACTAACCTCATACAGTTATGTGAAATATGTTGATATAATACATTTATTAAAGTCAACGTTTCAGTTTTTCAGTGTGTATATGTGTGTAATGTAAATAACACCAGATTTAAACCCAGAATTTTCCTCAGGGATGAATAAAAGTCTGTTTGTTTCACTGAGCAGTAACTAAACTAAGTACTAGCATCCCACAGTGGTGAAGCCCTTCAGATGTGTTTTGTTTTGTCACATATTTGTACCATTTATAAAAAATAGTTTTGCAGTACTTGAGAAAAATAACTGTCACATGCCACTTCTTCTTTCTTTGCAGCTGTATCTGCCAATACAAACACACGCTAAATTAAACCCAAGATGTATTTACATTTGAAATTGTTGCTACTTTGTATTGTTTATTTTGTGGATCAGTGATATATATAAATACTCATAATTCCAGAATTACAACCTCCCTCCCACAATTTAGTTATAAGACATCAATTATCCATGTTGTTTTCACTCTGCAGGTGCGAGCATGGAAATGTTGACTCAGGTCCTTTCAAAGTAAAACCAGCCGGGTATGGAATGTCTGAAACATTTGAGTGGTTGATTTATCGAGCAATCTGCACTAATTCATTGGCACAATATCTGTCACTGTCGAATAAAAGCGTTTCACAAATTCATAACATCAGTGCAATCCTCATTCAGAGCCTGATTGATGCCTTGTTTGTGCAGTAAAGTACGATAAAGCCCTCTCTCTCGTGGCTTTGTGCTCGATTCCCCCCTGTAGCAAAATGTCAGAGCAGGCTGGCACATGCACAAAAATAAGATACAATATTGCAGTTTATTGATGACTTAAATAATAATAAGAAAAACCTCTCATAGGCCACCTCGCCCCGTAAAACAACAAGGAATAAAACATCTCAAGTGTTCCCATTCAACATCATTGTTGACATGACAGCTTATTCTTAGTGAAATGGGCCTGTTGCATGCTTCTCTGACACTTTTCATTATCACCTGCACAAAAGCAACATTGAAAGAGGAGGAGGAAGGGGGGTGGGGGGGGGGGTGACAGTATCCCCACGCTCATTCATCATAGCTGAAGGTATCTGCATCATGCATTTGAGTCAATAAAGGCTGGTGAAACTGGAGCTGATTTCTTGCTAAATTCTGCCATTAGTCACAGGCCCATATTTCAGGATTAGCCAATCCTTAAAGGGGTAATTGTTGCATGGGGGGGGGGGGGGGGGGGGGGCTGTTAAGGGCCGTCTAAAGCTGGGTGTCTCAACTTTTTAAGAGTGTTTGTTTAGGTGCAATTTCTGAAAAAAAGTGGTGTCAATCTTTAGAACTGGCCCAGCTGTTCAATTCTTGAGTTTGTTTGTGGCCCTCAAAGGTTTTGATGTCAGAGAAGCACATTTAGATTTGATGTTTTAAAAAGTCTAATGGTTACTTTCGCAAAAGTGGTAGACGTTTTTTCCCCAGCCGCACTTAGGGCGGCGTGATCACGTTTCTGCACCGAGGTGAGGCGAGCAGAAGACAACGTGACGCCGCAGAGCCACTTAACATCCCCCGCTGATATTTGATAGAAACCTTAATCTGTATTTGGGGGCAGAACGGGACGATGGCGCCTGCAGGAGCACCGATTTCTTTCTTAAAACTCCAATAAGTGTCATGCATGTTAAATCGTTTGCAATTTTCAGCACCGGGCTTTACCCACAAGAGAAGCCGCTGAGAAATAAGCCATTATTTGCAACTCAATCCCATTTGATTTGTCTGTTCAGTGAAAGCAAATAGTTCCCATTGAGTTCTGTGAAACAAGTAAACCATAACATTTGGTCAGCGTCTCTCTTGTGGTTTGAGGGGAAACCAAAATATCCCATTCAGAGCAGGCTTCCACAAGCTTCTCGGTGCACACTGAACTCCTGCTGAACTGCTTGTTAATGATTATAACCCTGATATGTGCGGGTATATATGGTAAATGAGGGCACACTTAGGAAACCACAGGGGCCTTGTTATGCTTTGCTATTCTCTTACGGCTTAAGGAGGTCCACCTGTTCCCCGTTAAGTCATACCATGTTGCTGTTAAATCGGGATATTTCAAACTAACACAAAATCAGTGCTGTCAGTGAGTCTGCTCCAATCGTTTTTTGGGTTAAAGGTTTCATTAAAAAGAAAGAAAAACACGATGCTTCTCCTCTTAACACGTTATAAAGGCAAACAAGATTACGTAGGCTAAAAGACTTGGAAGTATTTGTCAAAAAGCTGATGAAAAGGATAGCATCATGAATGTGAAAATAATTTCAGACCGTTTTTTTAAATGAGGAGGGGGTCATTTCATGCCATGTTGTTGCAGTGGAGTGAAAACCCTTCAACGCTCATGTCGGGACGAGAAAATGGGAGATTAAAATGTTCTTTTCGCACTCACTTTGAGCTGTATTGAGCATCTGGTGAGCACTTCCATGCAGTAGAGCATGTGTTAGCATGCTAGCTTGAAATCAAACTCATTTTGTATTCTTATGTGTTTTTATTCATCCTAAAGAAAAATAACCAAAAGAAATGACCTGACACTCAGGTGTTTCTTTCTTCTTCGGTGTTAACACCACGAAAGGAAACTACGGAAACAAGTCTGTCATGCTTGGATAAAGTTCCAGGAAGGGGAATCATATTTTCGTTTTTAATCATTAAATTCACTTGAATATCATTTTTCCTGCACGATGCCAAAGTATTTTCATGTATTTCTTTTGGAAGGAACACATTCCCATTAGGCTGACATAATTCATCTTGTCAGAATAAGCAGTCAGACGCTGTTATAACTGTAGTTAATCAGTCAACAGGGGGTTCAAAGCATATTATTAACACTTAATAAGAATAACTTGTTGTGACTTTTCCAATGTAAATACTTGACTGCTCCTCTAAAGGTGAGTCACATTAGTTTGAATGTCGGATAGCGTCCCAAATCGCTTCAAGCCTCAAACTGTTGTAAGTTTCAACCGATTAGAGGAGGGTTTTCGAGGGCATCATCTTTTATGATTTTATAGTTTGTTTAGGTTTGTTGTCATAACTTATTATATATTTTAGCAGCTTTTTAAAACATGCACCTAGAGGTTTGAAACATTGCCTTTTTGGAGCTCCGTTAGTACTGTTTTGAAAACTGTATAATATTTTAAATCAAATTAACTTTCAAAAACATATTTTGATGGACATTGCCCAATAGTCATGAACTTCTCCATTATGGTTTCCTATTATACATTCACTTTAACTCACATAATCTGTTCTTTAGACCCCTGATCAGTTAACAGTCAAGAAAATGTAAAATGTAAAAGGGAAATGGTTTGAAATGATACTACCTCAAAAGAGTATGATTATCCAATACATGGAATAGTTCAGCCTAATTCGGGCCCAAAAAACTGAAACGTTGACTTTAATTAAATGTAATATGTCAACACATTTCACATAACTGTATTAGATTATGAAAGCAATGATATTAAGTTGAACCAAATATTTTGTATTTAAACTTGACCACTCAAAAAGGTTTTGCAACATTTTGTCTACCTCCTGTGGCTGATATCAACCAAACACATGAATGTTAACGCAGTCCTGGTTATATTCTTTTGCCAGTTTTCGTCAGAGCTTTGGGGAGAAGACTAAATACTGTTAGTTAAAATTCAGCTTTAGTATAGGAAGCTCAGGCAAGCTCTGGAACATGAATGTGCCAATGCTAGATTTAGGCTAGGAGCTACATTTAGGCAACCTACTATTTACTACAAATCAAATGTAACTTTGTTGTCCAAAGGAATAAAACAATATTTGGTCAGAGGTTAAATTAATAATATAAAGGAAGTGTGCCAATTCTCATCTCGTGTCCTATCTTTCTTTTTGTGAAGAGTGCTAATGGACACTTTTCGTTATCCGGCATAGTATTATTTAATAATTTTTTCTAAAAACATTTTCTGAAGCATTTCTAAAGATATCTGCCCCAGCATCCTAGGGATCAAAAAGATCATAGAAAAAACTGTTGAGTTGACAAAAATGTTTTGACATTGCTGTTTTGGTGTCTATAGGCCAAAGCGTGTTTTACTCGCAGTGATCACACTTCACCAACAGGTTTCTACTGGTAACATAATCCCCCCCCCCCACCAACACCACTGCTCTGACTGTAGAAGTGGATTCCTCCTGATGACTGCAGTGGGCCTGCTCTCTCCTGGCTCTGAGCCAGCCCTGTCTACATTTCACTGATGGACTAGCACAGCAATTTGCCTGAACAAACTTATCCCAGCTGTACGGCCAAACCTCTGGAAAACGCATCACTGGGACAATTACAGGCATGTTTGGCTTTCAGAGATGTTCCTTCCTGTAACTTGCGTTATTTGAGTAAGAATTAAAACAAAAGCAAAATGACTTATGTCAGCACACCTCAGAGATTCGGCTTATGTGTGAGTTTTTTCCTTTTTTAGTAACACTCAGCGGAAACCTGTCAAGGAATGAATAGCAGGCTGATAAAGGCTTCTGAATGTATTACAAGCGACACCATCGTAAATAATTTTTCCATTCGACGGAACACACGGTTTAGATTTTGAGAGTTTGACGTTGTGGCTCTCTAATTAGCTATGTATTTTCTGACCTGCTGGAGTCTGATATTGTCAACTTTTTTGGTAAGTGGTATGTTACTAATAACATTTACTCAACTAATCCAGTTAGTTTTTTCAATTTTAACCTACTTTACACTTCTATAGAGTGGTGCAGCAATGAGTCCTAAAACCTGGAAAAGACTTAGCATTTTACCACTTCAGGTTCCCTCGTCTCAAAGTCAATGGTGTTTTTGGACAGAAGCCTAAAATGAGATCTGTGGTTAGCCCAAGCTGAAGATATTTGCACGTATAAATAAAATGTGGGATGCTTCTGTGTGTCATAAAAACACTGCTAAACGTCATCACCCCAACACGAAACCGACATCAGCTTAGCGGTGGTGACGCGCTGCCATGCAACCGTGATTTAATTTGTTTATAGCAGTACGTTCGTTTTTTATTTCTGCTTATTGCATACGCTTCAAAATCCTCAACGTGGTGTTAAAATGTGGAGATTATCCTGCTGAACGACACGTGTAAGTATCATAAACGTGTGTTGGCAACAAAGCTTATTTTCTGCTCATTATCGAAATCCATGATGGGGCAGTCCAACTGCTTTTTGTGGAGGGAGCCCTTGCAATGCTAACTTCCAGGTCATTCTGCATAATGCATACATTTTGCTGATAATTTACTCCGCACTTTTACTTGAATAACATTTCAAATTGAGCATTTTTACTTGTAATGGTGAATATTATGGTTTGGTGAAGCTGCTTTAACGTAAAGTTCCACATTTTAAAATGTCTGCTCTCTTTGGCGGTTAGTAATATTTGCATTTTTTTGTGGCTTTCATCAGTGGGCCAAACTATTGTGTTACATCATTCAGTGATTAAAAGTGACTAAACAGACATTTATTCATTAGATTGGAGATTGGAAGTTTTACATGAAAAACAGAACAAGGAATGCTTAGTGGGTGGCAGTAGCTCAGTCTGTACGTAATTGGGAACCGAAGGGACGCCGGTTCAAGTCCCGAACGGTCTAAAGATACAGAGTTGGTCAGCGCTGGCTGCTTGTGATGCACATGTTTACATTGCTAATATAGAGTGAGGAAACATGAAGCAGGCTTTTAGTAACCAGTAGTGGAGTGTAATTTAGCACATTTACTCAAGTACTGTATTTCAGTACAATTTTGAGGTGCTGTAATTGTACTTAACTTGAAATGTATCTTTCATGCTTCTTTCTCCCCAACTGAATTTTAAGCGCAAATGTTGTACTTTTTCACACCACAGTTGTTTGATATAAAGCAACTAAATGATTAGCTATTATAAAAGCGTAAGAGAGGATTTGACGCTGTCCAACATAAGGATCCCCTAAGACAATTCTCAACCCACTCCATGAAACACTTGTCAGGCAAAAGAGTAGCTTCAGTTGGAGACTCGGTCCACTGAGATGCCCACAGAGCACGGGAAGTCCTTCCTGCCGGTGGCCATCAGACTCTTTTGGCGCGTTTCCACTACAGCGCGGAGCACGGTTTAAGAAGGCTGTGACGTCAGCGGCCCGTCTTTGGTTGCGTTTCCACTTGGCCTAGTACCGGCCGGCTGGTCCTAATTCACAGTTTTTCTGGCCTCATAAAATCGCGGGTCTAGGGCCAGAGACAACGAGGCTGAGTCGGGCTGAGTATGCTAAACTAGAGAGAGCATCGCTGGCAAGGGGGCTACAACTACAACAAGATGGACATATTTGACCGTGATTTAATTGTAATACACGTTTCAAAATGATGCCGAAGTAACAACATACTGATACCGGTTAGTAAAAACCATGAATTAATGCTTTGTCAAGTCTGCAGACAGACGGCAGGCGAAAAACCTTTTAAAATGCGTGTGTTCTAAATGGAGATTGGCTAAGCTAACGCAGTATATGCTCCGACCGTCCACACTCACAACAACGGCCTATACAGACATAAATAAAGCAGCGACTGTATTCACCATGACACAGGCAGTCTGTGGTGTGTACTTGTTTAACTTTTGTCTAGTTTCTGAACATATATGAGGAGCTGTGAGCTCTGAGTGCTAACAGCTAACGGCTGTGTTGTTTTTCTGGGGTTCTCTGAAGATCACGTCACGGCTCCGCCTACACTGCGTTACTATAGATACTACCCCAGTTCCTAAACTGTAATGGAAATGCGCCATAAAGTGAGCCAGTCCTAACGAGGCCCAGCCATACCGAGCGGGGCCGAGCGAGGCCGTGTAGTGGAAACGCGCCATAAAACTCCTCCCTCTGAGTGTCAGGCCCCGTCGATATGCTGGCCCATGACTTCCTATGTTTGTATAATATTTAATTATTTGTATTTCATTTAATCTTTGTTGCACATATAACTTTAATATTAAATGTTTACATATGTTATTTTATCTTTAATTGCACATTTATACATTAAAAAACACTTTCACTTGTTTATATAACATATTTTATTTTATTTTATTCTATTTTATTCATTCCAAAATGGAACAAATGTCACGAAAAACCAATTTTCCCCTGGGATTATTAGAGTATTTCTCATTGTGATTCTGAAGATTTAACATCCCAACTGCACAGTAATACAAATGTTCTCCTATCTTTGACAAGTGCAGCATTTGAGTAACAATTAGAATGTAATACTATAACATACTTTATCATTTTGTACCTAAGTATATTTTGTATGAAGTGGAGTAGAATTATAAAGTGGCACAACGTAAAAAAATACTCAAGTTGAGGAATGCACAAGTGCAAAGTATCTAGTTCATATTCCTGTTGAATAAATGTGGTGGAGCAGTAGCGGAGTGTAGATCTTCCTCTGAAATGAAGTGGAGAAGAAGTGGCATACAATGGAAATACTCAAGTTGATACTTGAATTAATGTACTTGGATAGTTTCCACCACTGTCTCTTGACAAACAGCCTCAAATGAGAAGATAAAGAATTGACTGTAACACAGATAGAGGAAGCCTCTTATGGAAATCAAAGCTAAATGTATCAGCTCACACTTACAGGTTACACAGGAGAAGAAGAATCTCTGAGTCCTGTGAATGTGCCTCCCTGCCTAATGCCTTAACAAAACCCCAGCCTGACAAATATGACAGGTCAATCTGTTTGCGAGCGACAACAAGTCATCACAAGATTCCTTTCCAGGGTGAAAGAGTTACACACACATCTGTTCTGACTGAGAGAGAGAGAGGAGCCTTCTGACTGAGCGGGGAAGGCCTTAAAGTTTCAGCCTGCAGAATGGCGGGGGGATTTGTATTGTGAAAGGCCTGAGAAGAGCGAGGCGGGGCCCTTTGACAGGCTCTTTGTGAGCGGAGGAATCACACATTAATTGCAACGCAAGGGCGGCTGCCTCCACTGTCAATGGGCTTTACGTCGGCAGAGCCAGGTGAAATACCACAGGCATGGATTCAACGACTAAATACTTAACTCACACATTGTTCTCGTAAAGTGAGTGCTGAGTACGGAGTGAAAAGATGTATCTGAAGGCAGCGCCGTGTCAAAAACATGTCTGTCGTTACCTCCGTAATGGGTTAAGCCCCAAAACAGGGTTGTCAAGGTTAACAAAACATACATCATCTTCTTACACATCGATATGAATGGTGCGCATTACAGCAAGTGATAACCTGTGTGAATACCTAATATAAATACTCAATACAAAGAAAATGTGTATGTTTAAGAATCACCAAAATGTCACTTTTTAGTTTTTTGTTGTTCAGTTTATAATCCGCATGGAAAATTCAGTGTGATAACAAATAACAAACATAAATAAGTATGAAAATTGATCTTTTTATTTTAATTTTTTTGCATTTTAAGAAATTATTCACAAAGCATACATAACAAAATAAACACATCTAGGTACAAATTGACTACATAACAGTTGACAAATCCGAAATGAAATAATAATTATAATAGTAATAATAATAATACAAATAAAAGAATGGACACAATATGAATACTCAGGTATACATTAATTGTCAATTCTTACCTCATGTTCCTTATAAATCTTCATTATAGTGTTCTATACTTTACCCATTTTTTTATTAAATCATTATCTTTTAGCCAATTCCTTGTAATTTGTATAATATGTATCCTTGTAATGTATAATGTAATAATACTGTGTTCATCTTGATGGTTAAAATGGTCTTTTAATATACAATTTGGACGTTCTATGTTAGGTAAAGAGATAAATTGAGGATGAAGAAATACACTTTAAAGACACTAGAGACTGAGAAAAGCAGATCTAAAGCCAGACAGACTACAGAAACATGACGTAGGCGTGTTCAGTACACAGAGAGACAAAGGGAGAAGAGTTTACTCAGAGGTCAGAATCCATGTGAAAATATACTACATAATGCCACAATAAATCAGTTCTGTCAAGATTGTCAAACAGAGATTGCCAAATCTTTAGTGAAAGTATCAGACGATGTTCTGATGCTCTGTCCAAATACAGTCTGAGTCTCTCTCAAAGATTCACGTCCACTTGTTCCACACTTATTTCTTTGGCAAACATTTACTCTAACAAGCTCTGGCCAATAAATTGTAGATATATTTGAAGCTGCAAGCAGAGATAAATGGGTCTTCAAACGACCATTGTGGGAACTGGTTGGATGCTGTTTGTTTGTGGTGCATTGCCATGACTGGTGCAGACCGGTCATACACGTTATCATTACTTCTTGCATGTGTGATGCACTGGAAATGACATTTAACAAATCTTGCACAACTTCCCCTGTCCACTATGTGGCATGATAGAACACACGCTTCCCAAACATTTTATTGCATTTTATTCATTGTGGACCACACAATGTAATATTGCATGCACATCTGATGGTGTTTGTAACATAAGTCTGACTTCCTGTTGCCAGTAGATGACTGTGACTCAATGTTAATATTTTAAAGCACCTTGGAGGATGTACTCTCAATTTAAAAGAAGTTCTTGTATCGTGCCGAGTATCTCAAGATGGCCACAATGCATCAGGGTTCAATGTAATGGAAAGCTTTTTGTAGCTGCAAAATTATTTAAAAAAAAAAAAATGATATTTCACTCAAAAATATAACTGCTGGGGAACCAGATCGCAAATCTTACGCAGTGAAATAGTCAATTTCCAGGCAAGAACATCCTTTTTTGCATTTGGTTTTCCAACCACCACCTGCCTCCAATAAATACATAATCACCCGATGCCCAAAACCACCTTAAATGTAAGCATAAAGAATACAATGTATTAACTAAAAGAATTGCACTAATTAATAATACATTTACTATAACTGCAAGGAAAATAAATGTTTAAATATGAAATAATATAAATCAACTAGAGAATGCAATTCCTGAAGAAATTGCTAGTGGGAATGCTTTATGCTGAAAAGCTGACGCTAAACTGCTATGCTGAAATGTAATGTTTAAGAAGAAAGTGAAGAATTTAGATTGAAATGATACATGAACACTGGGGGCTTGAATGTGTGATGAGTGAAGAAAAGAAAGTAAAAAGGCTTGGAAAAGCAGCAGAATATTTGAACTGCAAACTTTTGAACTAACTTGATAGTGAATGATCTGTCGCCATGGCAACGGCATTTGATGACACCCCATAATACGCTTAGATGCGTTGATGGCTGCATCGTTACCAAACCTGTGAAGTTTTGGGCCGTTTGGAACATTTTCACTGAAGTTATGAGAAAACCGTGTTTCATGGCGAGCATTGTGTTGCCATGGCAACGGCATTTGAAGAAACCCCATAATTGACGTTGAGCTGTTGAGGGCTGGACCGGTGATATACAAGCGAAGTTTGGGGGACGATCGGACCGTGTCCATTGGACTTACAGCGACATCGTGCTTTATGGCGAGTGGTCTGTCGCCATGGCAACGGCATTTGATAACACCCCATACTTATTATTACTTATAGTTTGGATTCCTAATGCTTTTAGTCTACTATCCCATCATTGAAGGGTGGTTTTCACTATAAGTAATGTGTTGTTTTTTTGGACGGACATTATCATTGTTATTTCTATGTTCAATCTGAATTTACTTTAAAATAAAAAAATTCTATTTTGATTCTGACTTTTCTACATCCAACTCACAGGTTTATCATTGCTTTGAGAAAAAAGATTATTAATTTACCCCTTTTAGAAGTGAAGATATAGTCATTTGTTCTGGGAATGTAATTTTCAAGCCTGAGACCTGAAAAACAGGCTCAGGGCTTAACTGGTTGAAAACGAATAAATGTATATTGGAATGATCAAGTAAGGGCTCATTGCACACTTTATATAGGCTCTCAAAAAAAGTGTTAGCGCCTTGAAGAAAGGTAGCAGAGTGTTTTCTACATGACTTACTACATTTTGGGTGATTAAGTGGTAGAAAATTACCAAAAGTGTCCAACCGTTAAATTGTTTAACCCTACATTTCGAGCGTGGAAATAAGCAATTAGTCCAAGCATGCCGCACATACCACAGTATATCATCCCAGACCTCCCTTAATTTTCTTTCTGGACCCACATGCAGAGAAACTTCAACATAAAACACTATCCCTTCTACACTGGGTACTCACATTGCTTTTACAAATACCGATAGACACATTGTACCCCTCTTTACATCCTAACACCACTAACCCCATTCCTGTGGCCAAGATGAAGTGGTCTTAACAGCTCACAGATGCTCACCATGCACTGATGGTGGGCAGGTATTCAGGGTTGACTTCACCCCCCCCCCCCCCCCCCCCCCCCCCCTCCTTCCCTGGGCTGCAGCGATTCACTGTGACAAGTTCAAAACACATGCTGGCTTTGCACTTTCAGCTACAAGTTGAAAGGGGCTGGAAACACATTTGGATGAAAAAGAGCCAAACTAACCATTCGCCCTGTTTCATCTGTTTCATCCAATTCCAAACGGCGGTGAAAGAAGAGGACACAGCTCAATTACATATGTCAATAACAGGCGTGTATCAAAAGCAGTTACCTTTTTGAAGTTCAACACATTTTTCAAACGTTTTTTTTTCGCACTTGGCTTGTCAATCAAACGGCAGAGTTGTGATGTCTTTCTCTTTGTTGATGGAGTTTGAGATTCTGCAGTTAGATCTATAAAGTAGAAGTTGGTCAAGTAGACTTTTCTCTTTGAGAGAGCCCCCAAAAATATCCAGCAGCAACCAGGAATGTATCCCTCCTAAATACATAACACAAAGTTTAAGAAGTGAAAACATGGGGGATTGGAGCGACTGGTGTGAAAGAACAAGATATTTTACTTAAACTAAAGTAGCAATTCTAAAGTATAGAAACACTCTGTATTGGTAAAATATTTAATAATCAGATCATAATCCTAATGTTAATTATACTTTGTAATTTTTATCTGCAAAGTACCTGTAACTAAATCTGCAGCAAAAAGTACAATGTTTGCGTCTAAATGTAGTAGGCTTTGGGACGATTCTAATATAAAGCCTTTATTAATGAAAAATAAACATTTAAAGAGTAATTGGACGTGTTTACAGTCCCAGTTTACCTGTTTACAGTTTTATAATGTTGGTCCATGCGAAAAAAGATTTTTGTACTGAATGAGTACAAATTGGCTGCAAGACAGTGTATGAACATCTCTATTTATACATGTATTGTTCAGCTATGGAAGTTGTTGTATGGTTGCTACTGATGCACCTGTCTCCATAGCGACTGTGAAAGACAGAAGCAAATGTTTGACAAACGTTGATGTAACAAACAGCCCACAACGACTCTTGTTTATTGGGAACAAATAAGGAAGTAATATGATACATTCCCTCATTAGGTATTTTTCAGTCTGGTTTCCTTGTTTTTGGAAGAGAACATTTTATTTATATAAGTAAGGTCTGCCATTTAATTTAGATATTTTTCATTGTGTTTTGTATGCATTTTGTGGTGATGTTAAACATAAACATTTTTAAAAGTATTATTTACTTAGAAAAACAAGCTCTGCCTTCAACGACACTGAACACAAATATAAAGGCAACACTTTTGTTTTTGCTCCCATTTTTCCTGAGCTGAAATCGAAGATCTAAGGCTTTTTCTATGTACACAAAAGACATATAAAGTCCTCTGGGACAAATGTAAAATGTGTAATGTCGGGTTATTTAAATTAACTTTGACATTAATGATTGATTGAGTGCTTTCTGTTCCCTACAGCCTGTCAAGTTATTTTAAACTGTGATTGTTCCCTAACCTTAAACATCCTGATGTGACAATATATTACTATGTGGCAAAGGTCCCTTAATCATAATAAAGTTGTTACCAATTTGTGTTTAGCAATTTGAAAGGCACCAACAAGATCTTTCTGCCAATAGGGCATCAGATCATATATATGTGTCGTTCTGGGAGGCAGACACATTTTTTGAAGTTTATTTTGAAGGACTTTGTGATAGCACAAAGCAATGTAGAACGATTATAACACAACTGTTATCAGTTTTTCTGTCAAAATACTGAGCAGTATTTGCTTACACATCACCTGCTGATGATCAACATATGTGCTTATGTGTAGTCTGTCAAAAGATATTATCAGACGGGGTTATTCCTGATCATCATGAGCTGCAGCTTGGTCCGGCCACCAGATGTCAGGCAGGTTGTAATATTAAACAGAGACCTTTAACAATGAATGACAGAACACCTGCAACAAAAGCAACTACAAAGAGACTTTCCTCTGACAGCATTTCCTCTCTATTCAGCCTCCTGCATGACCCCGGCACCATCTTGGAAAAAGATCTCAGCGTTTGTTGCTCTGGATCAGACGCCGGTCCCTCGAGAGAGCTCAAAAGCAGCTTTCACAAATTGAGCACCGACAGGCAGAAATTGAGGGTGGAGTGATGGAGAAAGGGCACGGTGCACCTGCCCGTAAATCTTGCAGAAGTTTTCCTTTCACGAGAAGCACTTGAAGAGAGAAATAACAAACAGTGGTCGGAGGGCCAGGGGTTAAAGCAATGAGGGAGAGGGAGAGCCGATGGTCAAGAAAGATGTTGATTATTTTAGAAGGCACACGAGCAGGGGCCACACTGGACACCTTGGAGATCTAAAAGTCAATCATGCAGACACTAACAGGCTGTCTGAGAGGGTCTTGCTCTTTTGATGTTATACCCAACAACTTTGAGGATGATTAACAGAAGCCACGTGTAAAACATAAATAACTATAGAATGTCAGCTCACAGTATCAACAAAGTTCAATTATGACATCTTGACCTTAATGTCAATACAATTGAAACTAATACTATCATTGAACAGATCTTTCACAAGCAATTTGAGTCTGTCGACGAATCAGACTTTGTTTACAACTACAAAACATTTTGACAGTATTAAAAACTGTATATATAATAATCCAATAATTATGTCCAACCAATGGTTTTTATTTTATTTATTGCTAACGTCTTTGATGACAAACATACAAATGCTCTAGCGGGTGTCCAAACTATGGGCCGGGGGCCAAATGAGGCCAGTGGTCCATTTTGAATTGGCCCGCAGCAAATTCTAAAAGTACAATGGAATATGGCCCACACATGAAACTTGTGCTTGTCTCATATTGTAGATCTTAAATATATATACAAAATATGTTACATGTGTTAATAAGCCCAATTTTCAAATAAATTCTGCAAATGTCAAGTTGAAAAAAATTGTTAAACTGATTTTAGTATAACACGCTTTAAATATAGACTTCCTATTTCCCCTTATGATAAGCAATCTGAGGCTTCTGTTTTAAGGAATAGGCTGCAAACTAAATAAATAAAACACTATGGAAAGCTGTGGTGTAGGCTGTTTTTTTTCTTAAAGCATATTAAGCTATCAAGCACCTACATTTGATTGATTTTGCTAACTTAGAACTTAACTTATGAGGCAAAATAACTCACCCAGTGGCCCAGCCTTTCGTATGTTTTTCTGTATGTGGCCCTCAGTGAAAAAACAAAAGACTAAATACTAAATGTCTGCTGTGAGAAAAGCCCATAGCAGGCAACCTTATGAGTTTGCTATCACGAGCTAACTTGACCTAGCTTTGCCATGTACATGTAGACAGGGGCGCCGCCAGGTATTATGGGCCCCATGAAAAAATATCACATTGGGCCCCACCACCAGGCTCAGGCCACGCCAACCAAGCACAATTGCTGTAAACACCTCCAGAACCCAACCGACCCATTTATGCTTTAAATAACTCTACCTTTACAGGCTTGCATCTATCTTGAAGTTCAATACTAACTGCACAATATTTACTGACACTGAGCTGTGAAAATATAACACTGTGCAGACGTGCAACATTCTGCTGCAGTAGAATTCACTATTCAATATAAGACTAATGGCGCGTTTCCACTACAGCGCGTTTCCACTACAGCGCGGAGCACGGTTTAAGAGGGCTGTGACGTCAGCGGCCCGTTTTTGGTTGCGTTTCCACTTGGCCTAGTACCGGCCGGCGGGTCCTAATTCACAGTTTTTCTGGCCTCATAAAATCGTGGTTCTCGGGCCAGAGACAACGAGGCTGAGTTGGGCTGAGTATGCTAAACTAGAGAGAGCATCGCTGGCAAGGGGGCTACAACTACAACAAGATGGACATATTTGACCGTGATTTAATTGTAATACATGTTTCAAAATGATGCCGAAGTAACAACATACTGATACCGGTTAGTAAAAACCATGAATTAATGCTTTGACAAGTCTGCAGACAGACGGCAGGCGAAAAACCTTTTAAAATGCGTGTTTTCTAAATGGAGATTGGCTAAGCTAACGCAGTATATGCTCCGACCGTCCACACTCACAACAACGGCCTATACAGACATAAATAAAGCAGCGACTGTATTCGCCATGACACAGGCAGTCTGTGGTTTGTACTTGTTTAACTTTTGTCTAGTTTCTGAACATATATGAGGAGCTGTGAGCTCTGAGTGCTAACAGCTAACGGTTGTGTTGTTTTTCTGGGGTTCTCATTGAAGATGACGTCACGGCTCCGCCTACACTGCGTTACTATAGATACTACCCCAGTTCCTAAACTGTAATGGAAATGCGCCATTAAGTGAGCCAGTCCTAACGAGGCCTAGCCATACCGAGCGAGGCCGAGCGAGGCCGTGTAGTGGAAATGCGCCATAACATTCCTGACAATAGAGTGCCAAAGTGACGCGTCCTAAAACCCTAATCGATAGTTTTATGATGGATAGATTTATGATTTGAAAATTATAAAAGTAGGGTAGACATGTGGAGATTATCCGACTGAACAAAACGTGATCCGTCTCTTAAATGTGTGTCAACCACAGACCTTATTTCGAGCTATTTTCCAAAATCCTATGAAGAAATCGCATTGCTTTTTTGTCGAGGGAACCCATGCGCTGCTTACTTCCGGGTTTTAGGACGCGTTACTCTATAGACCTCAATAGTCATCTTTTATGGTGTAAATGCCTTTTTAATAATAACATTTTTGAATGGAACATTCATAAATCCAAATAAATATAACTTAAATATACATGACCTCTTAAATTAAAATAAAGTGAACATTAACACCAATATTATCATTTATAAAATGCTATAACACAAAAAATAACATAAGCAGCAGATTTTTTTATTAAATATACATACCAACTACAAAATAAGCGGGTATTAAAGTGTAAATGGACAACAAAACGGAAATGGAAATGAAAAGGCCTGATGGTGGTGCTAAATCAGAGCCTATTACCTGTTCTCAGTCTTTTTCTCATCATGCATCTTGTGTGTAGTGATCCAATATCGTTACCATAGCCTTGCGCTTTAACAGTTATTACGAGCCCTTGCTCAGCCTTACTCACCAAGAGCCCATAGCCTTCTTACAGGCAAAGTCACTGATCAAGTCCTTGAAGTCCAGCTTTCTAGCCAACTGGCTTTCAATGGACAGCATGGCAAGACTGCAAAGCCTTATGGGGGGGGGACAGGGCTGCTGAGCCTAAAACTGGATCTGTTGGTCCTGGCACCAGGGGGGACGGAGCCTGAGAAACTCCACCGGCGGTCATACGATGGCTTAAGATGCCCTCACGAATGGCCCGATGTTGTTACGATCAGAGCCGAATTTGAACATTTCCTTTATCGTGTGTCCATCTGGTGTCAATTTCGGGACAGTGTGACAGGGGCTTTACAAAGTGATTAAACATCTTTCCTCGAATGTACTCATAGCAAATAGAGCCTCTTATTATTTTGATGTTGGCTGTCTTCCCTGTTTAAACACTCACTTCATCACCTGACTCATAAATAAAATAAGTGTACCACAATGTAAACATTGGTTATTCAAATGGGACTCTCAAATAACACAGGCAGAAAGCAAACAGCTCGCTGCCAAATGTGGCTCATGTAAAACTAATTATAACACTCCCCATGTTTGCACACACCTGGAGAGCCAGGCTGTGCACAAAATCAAGTGTGTGTGTGTCTGCCTGTTGTCTAAATGTGTGTCTGATGCTTTTTTTTTTACAGACCTGTTTTCGGTCTGCTAAAACAGATAAGCTTCTAAATATTATTTATTGCAAAACATTATATGATACATTTCAATACCTTATGGTTAAACTATATAGTTGTTAAATAAATAATGCCAGACTATTTTTGCCAGAAATGTCTTAAAGAGAATAAATAATGTCCTTTATTGGTAGTTTATTTGTTATTTAATGTATACTGTGCAAAGATTGTTTTCAGTGTACAGAAGTCCGAGATGTATTTTGTAAGAGAATAAATAAATGTAAATAAATAAAAAATATATTTTTTTACAAAATTACAAAGAATGCAGTTATTCCAGAATAAGGAGCATACAGTAATGATGGAACACATGTTTTTCAGACTTCAAAGTTGTTATTAGTAACTTTTAAAGCTGTCAAATCATTTGTATTTGCTAAAATTAGGTAATGATTAAAGTAATTATTTACTTTAATCATTCACTTTTATTTTAAGTGAAAATGTACAATAATGTGAAAATACAAAAGACAGACCAATAAAAAGGGAGGTACTTTGTTACAGTACTTGATTCTGCTTGGGTTTATTTTAAGTGTCCCTTTTAGAGAGAAATAAAAAAAGGGCTTTATAAAAAAGAAAGAAAGGGAAGAAGGATCAATTCAAGGGACCTTCTTTGCATCAGTAGGTGAGTGATCCATTGTTCAGCCCACCCATTTAAAAAACCTGAAGACTTTGAATAAGATGTCACGCCAGTGGTTCACCGGAGCCTTTTACGGAGGGTTTCAAGGTGAATGGAAGCCACAACCACTAGCCCTTTCACTGCCAAATGACTGCGGCCGAGCCCTTTCCTGGCTCGGTGAATTTCAAGGGGGCGGCGGCTTGAACCACAGAGTTAATTAGGTTTGTTTATTTGGGTAAAATTTACATTCAGGAACCCTGAGAACATCCTTTATGGAGTCATATAAGAAAGGGCAGAATTGTTGAGGAGGGGAAGTTAGGATCAAAGTTTTAATGTGAGGCTTTGTTTTTTGAGATGTGAGGTATTCAAATGATGGGCTGTCAGGCTGGAGTGCTTTTACAAGGTCATTGAAGTGTCAACAGACAGACAGATAGATAGTAGATAGATAGATAGATAGATAGATAGATAGATAGATAGATAGATAGATAGATAGATAGATAGATAGATAGATAGATAGATAGATAGATAGATAGATCGATCGATCGATCGATCGATCGATCGATCGATCGATAGATAGATAGATAGATAGACAGACAGACAGACAGACAGACAGACAGACAGACAGACAGATAGTAGATAGATAGATAGATAGATAGATAGATAGATAGATAGATAGATAGATAGATAGATAGATAGATAGATAGATAGATAGATAGATAGATAGATAGATAGATAGATAGATAGATGGATGCATCTTAACAATTGCCAATATAAAGAATATATGGTTAATTGTTTCTATTCATTATTCAATTGTATATTAGCACATGTGTGTTTTAAAGCTGAAGACTGCCCGTTCCTGTTTCAAAATCCATCGTGGAGTTTGGGTGTGTAAAAAATAATACAAATGCTCTAGACCAGGGGTATCCAAACTACGGCCTGGGGGGCAAATGAGGCCTGTGGTCCATTTGTAATTGTCCCGCAGCAATTTCTAAAAGTATAATGGAATATGGCTCACACATGAAACGTGGGCTTGTCTTATATTGTACATCTTATATATATCGAAAAATATATTAATAATATTAATATATGGTTAATTGTTTCTATTCATTATTAAATTGTATATTAGCACATGTGTGTTTTAAAGCTGAAGACTTCCTGTTCTTGTTTCAAAATCCATCGTGGAGTTTGGGTGTGTAAAATGGTGCAAACAAGACATTTAATATTAAATGTATCATAAATATATGTAAAGATTACCAAGAAACATTTTGAATATTGACATTTCTCAGTCCTAAAACAGATCTCAATATGTATTTTTTATCTATTTGGATAAGATACACTTTATGTAAATGCAGACAAATGATGAACTGTACTTTGAAAGGAAAAAACAGGAGCAGAAAAAATAATAGCTCAGTCATGCATAAACAATCAAGTCCCCAGTAAAAACAGCTTTATCTTTTCATAATGAAAACTACACAAAGTTTCTGATATCAGAATGATGCAAATGAAGCCTGACTAAACCTGTGTATCGTTTTGCATGGTTTGCCTTTGAAACTCCACTTTGCTATCATCAGATTTTCTAACTTAGTGTATGTAAATGACGGCTGGCACTCAATCACTCTGGACTTGGCAAGTTTGTTTAGAGCTCAGATGTCTGTGGTAATTCATTACCTGCCAGGTGCTTCTGTGTGACAGCACAGAGCTGCACAGGCCAGCTTATTGAGGCAACTGCTGGTCACGGCTTCCATCTTGTGTCCACTTTAGGGATTGCAAGGAGGAGCACATACAGTGGAGTATTAACAGTTCCCTAAAGAAACTTTAACCCTCCTGTTGTCTTCGGGTCAAATCTGACCGATTTACTACTTTCATCAATCATAACTTTTTTGTTTTACATTCAATTGCATTAAGGCTTTATGATATCCTTCACAGTAGACATTTGAACATATAAAATTGCTGATCACCACTTTCATTGAATTTTGGATGATTTAGTCAACTTTGTAACACCCATGGTGTTCCCGGTCCAAAATGACCGCCATAAAGAAAAGGAATTTAGTAAGGATCAGATAAAACACACACACGCACACGCACACGCACACACACACACACACACACACACACACACACACACACACACACACACACACACACACACACACACACACACACACACACACAGAACAATTTGACACATTTCCCGCTCTTATGTGCCCATCCCCCCACATGGATCACACCTGGCACACGCAATACATGTTCAGCGTCTATTCTTTGTATATTTACTGCAGTTTTTCATGTATACCAGTAGTCTGATACAATATTTACAGTTTGAAAGGGTGTTAAATGAAATTTGGTGATGATTAATGGTTTTTGTGTTAATGTAATAGCAGTTAAAACAGGACCGGTCAAATTTGACCGTGAACACCAAAGTAAGGGGGGGAAAACGAAGACAATAGGAGGGTTAAAGTAAGATTGAAAACAAGTGCTTGTTTGTATTTTTTATTTAAACCCAGTTGTATATCCTATATGATGCTGACAAGGGGGAAATAGACATCATGCTTTCAGTCCACAAAGTAAGTAAGCCCCACAGGAAAAACATTGCATATTAATGCACTGGTGGTCAATGGCTAATTTGCATCCATTACATGTCCTCTTTCAGACTAGTAAAAAGGAAAACGTTAAAAAAAAAAAATGACTCTACTATGTTAAAAAAAACAAGAATTGTATTTCTCAACCTGTATTCTCCTAATCAAAAATATATATAAAATTATGAGCATAGGTTCACAGTACGGAGTATGATGAAGGTCACAAATCGTGAAATTATAACGCATAATGTAAACCGATCAAACTACACTGCAGGGGAATGGGATAAAAACATGTTAGAGATCACCATGAAACTTAAGTTGACTATACTTATAGCATTTTTTTTGGAAAACATGTATTGAAAGTTATATTTAAATATGTAAACAAGGCATTACATATGTGCTAATGTGTACACATTTCAAGATATGGACATTACATAAAGCAGGTTAAAATGTAAATGTATGGACATTAGAGTCCAGGTGTAAAAATAGGGAAAAAGTTAAGAAAATTGCTCATGATTAATATATTGACCTGTAAAATCAGTGACGTGCTGCTTTAGCGATGACATTTTTACCACAACTTTGAGCTTAAAAGCTTTATAGACTGGGTTAACTTATTAAGAGATACATTATTTGATAGACAGCAAAAGAATAGCATTGATTTCATCAGGGCCTGCTGAAAGATTAAAGGATATTAATGATATGACAGTCAAAATGAATACAGCTAATTGAGTTTTTTTTTTTTTTAAACTCCAGTTGTGTTTGGAATTCTGTTTGCTTGGGAATGACACAATGGTCACCATGTTGGCTCTACAATGACTAAAAAGAATGATCAATGATTAATGAATTTTAATCAGATAGCTGTTCAAGTTTTGTATTATTCTGTTGAACAATAAATCCTTTAGCATATTTTTTTAACATTCCTTAATGCCTGTATTGAATAAATGTGTTCAAGGTTACAACAAGGTGCAGGTTCCTTAAAGCCATTGTTAACACATTACAGATGGAGGCTTGCATTGACTTGCATTAGTGTCCTGTGCAGACAAAGAGACTTCACAGGTGGACAGCGTCAGCATTTACATGTGTTTCTCTTATTTATGTGCATCCCAAACACAGATGCTACTATATACTTGAAAGTAAAAGCAACACAATAAATAAGATTATTTATCCACTTTTAAAAAGCAGAGACAGGGTTTAACATTAACAGTACATCAACACATATTTCACATGTGTACTGTTGCTTATCACAGTATTAGAAACATGTTATTAAATTAGAATACGTGTTATCAGTGACGAGAGTAGATTAGCGTCTTGTGTACAGTTATGGCCACTCAACCACAAAGAAAGTTACAGCAAAAAGTTACTGCAATGACTACAGAAGAAAATGTGGATGAATGACGTGGGAAAAGCCAATCATTGTAGAGGTAGGCGGGTATTTCCGGTGACATTGACAAATCAGCACAGGCAACAGAAGAACCACTTTAACATGTCAGCAAAACAACATCGAGGGGGAGGGAACTTTCGGAGAGCAGTCATATTTTGAAGAAACATCACAATATTTTCATCTAATGGTGTGCAGTAACAGTTCAGCCGAAAGGTAAATTGACCAACGGCGATTTGTTTTTGATAAATATTTACATGTTACTACTCAGTGTGCAGCTAACTGTCCAAACTTTCTGACACAGTTAGCTGATGTAGATGGTGAACCCGGAGCTAGCTTGCAGGCTTGTAGACATGCTAGCTAACCTCAGCTAGGTAGCAAAGCTCCCGAGAGCTCCAGCGAAGCAGACAGACATAACGCATCCTCGTTGCTTTGTTTTGTGACACCGCGTGCCTCTAATTGTATTATTCGAGTGGATTTTGTTCTATTAAATGGTCGCTAAGGTCACGTCGGGGGCTTTACTTTTATCCTAAATTCGGGTTTGTCTGCATATCCGTGATGGCCACCAGTTTTTGGGGAAGCCATGATCCAATCAGAGTAAACGCTGTACAGAGTGAAAGCTAACGTTACTGTAGCTGTACAGGGCTTGTCAGTAGCTAACGATAACAAACGCCAACCTGGTTATATCACTTTATCACGCTGTATGTTCTTTATCTTATTGGTTATGTACCTATTTAGATATATGTTATAGCGCAGTATAAAAAGGTGTGCTAATTATGAGTAGCTTACATAAGACACGTCACACACCTTTTTATTGATTAACATATGGTTGCATCAGTAACATCAACATTAATACAGATGAATATAGATATGAAGAGGAATGATTAACAAGAGGTATATTAACCTAAACCAATGTTAAAAAAATACGCAAGCTCAATTGGATGTAGAGAAATAAACAGTGGTGTGACTTATAATAATAATAATAATAGTAATAATAATAATACGTTTAATCCTGAAATCATCTTTTAAAACATAATACAAATGCATCAAAATAGTAAAATAAAAAATATTGAATATATAAACAAAGGCAGTACAAAATTATGTGAAAGTAAGAAGATATACAAAATTATTAAACAATATAAGTGATTATAAACCAGAAAAATGTGTGATATGATATGTATTGGTCTGTGTTAATATAATAAATTAGCCAAAATAACATTATACAAAATGATATACTATGGTATATGATACATATTACAGCATAATATAATACAATTGTTCAACAATATTAGACACTATTAATATAGTACAATAATATAACATAGTACCGGGTAGTGTAAGATAGTATAGCATTATAAGATGAATTTAATTGAAAACCAAGTACTGTGTGATATGGCAAAATATAATAAATAAGAATGATCAAACACCAGTATGGGGATGTCTTCAAACTGTGGTTATTTGCAGGTTTGTAGTTGAAATACTTGCTGTATGTCAGGTCTGATTTATATCTCAATGTTTCTGTTACTCAAGACTTGTACTTTCTTTCTACAGGTACTGTCAATATTTGTCATGTATTAATATGCATACCTTTGCCAATATTAAGCAGTGGCTATAATAACAATGCCAGAATAACAATAAGCTGTTGATTTGTGTGAACATATGCTTACATTTAGATAATAATAAAACAATAACAAACAATACATATTTTATTTATTTAAATGTTTATAATAATATTCTTCATACATGAAATGCAACTCAAAAATGTAAAGGGCAAAAGTTAAACATTAGATTACAGAATAAATGTTATGGTTGTAATTTGTATTGCATTGCATTAAATCTTGTCCCTCCTTTCCCCCCTGAAGCTGCCTGGTATGCTCCCAGCATTACAGTAGATGTCCACCCCTTTAGACACATCAGGTGATATGTCCCATCCTGGCCCTTCTCCGGGGGCAGGTCTGTCCCCAGGGCCTATCCTGGGCCCCAGCCCTGGACCTGACCCCTCCCCAGGCTCTGTTCACAGTATGATGGGACCCAGCCCTGGGCCTGGAACACCCAATGCACCGCATGGCATGCAGGGACAAAGTGAATACTCTCAGGACGGCATGTATCCTATGCACAAGGTGTGTCTTTTGTTGTTACTACAGAACAAAGACAGTGTAGTAGTTAGTTTATACCTGTATTGCTTATTGCAGATACTTCAAATTATATATATATTGCCTGATAAATAACAGGAGATACCAATTTAGAATAACAAATATATGTTTAAGGTGATTTAGAACATTTCTCTAAGGCATAACTTGTCCACTAGAGCAATTACAAGTTACTCTTTAAATTGAATTTAAGAACTATTGGTTTATGTTATGTTTTAAGAAATAATATAGTCAAAAAATAGTATTTGGGCTGCAGTTTTCCTTATTATTTATTGACCACACAAGTCACATAAATACATATATACATAAATATATATACATAAGAAAAAGAAAAGGCAAGTAATAAACATTTTTTTGTGGAAATCTACAAGTGGCAGTATACCAGTGCTGCTGTGTTTTTTCATATTCTTTACATTAAGCTGTAGTGTCTCGACAATTTTGGCATATAGCACCTAAGAAATATAGCTTAGACAGATGTTAACCTCTTTAGCCCAATAAGCACCTTCTGACAAACGTGTGACCTAGTAATGTCTTCTAAGATGAATAGAAAGAGAATCATATTTATAGCATGATTTGCCTATTGTTATCCCAGCCTTAAGATTTGTAGATGTTCATTCCAGATTTGAATCTGTTGTATACAATGAATACATCTTAATCCTGAATCTGTATTTTTGTATTGTCAGTCTATGGAGGGGATGAATGAAAAGACCATGGCAGATGCGATGCACTTTGGTCACATGAAAGGTGTCGGGATGAGATCTCTGCATAGCGGCATGGGGCCCCCACAGAGTCCGATGGACCAGCACAGCCAAGGTATCTTATTGTTAGCAAAGCTTATTTTGATGAATTTGTATTGCTCTATTAACTTAAAATAACCCAGTCAATAAGAAGAAAAGATAGGAGGAAACTCAGTTTGTTTTGTGTTTTTTCTGCTTTTCTGTCAGGTTACTAATCATACTACCCCTTGGGCTCTGACTTTAGGTTACTAATCTGGGTATTTAAAACCATTATACTCCTTCCTCTCTCCTGTAGGATACATATCCCCACATCCGTCCCCAATGGGGGTCCATGAGCATGCTTCTAGTCCCATGTCAGGAGGTGGAGGTGGTGGGGGACCCAAACCCCCACCTCCCTCCCAGTCCGGCCCTATGATGCCCACGGACCCTCAGTCAGCCGGGCCCAACATGTCCAACATGAGCCCTCAGGGCCGCGGACCCTCTGCCTTCAGTCCGGTGCAGCTGCAGCAGCTCAGAGCGCAGATCCTGGCCTACAAGATCCTGGGCCGAGGCCAACCCCTGCCAGAAAATCTCCAACTAGCTGTTCAGGGCAAGAGAACTCTACCCACAATGCAACAGCAGCAGCAACAACAGCAGCTTCAGCAGCAGCAGCAGGCACCTAGTGCTAGTCCTTACAACAGGCCTCCAGGTAAGAAGACACACTCATACAGAATGTTTACTTGTATCTTTTCACTTTGTGTTTCCATTCAACGGATCCAAACAAATCTGACACTCTTATATGAGCTGCGTGTCCTCCATGATATGTGAGTGAGGCGACCTTCAAATCTAGATGGTTCATATCTCAAAGCAACAAGATTTTGATCCAACTGCATCCACACCTTTGGTTGACAAATGCCCTGGTATAGCAGTGTTTATGTTCCGTTAAAAGTGTAAAGAAAGAATGTAAACCATTGATATAATGCACATTATGCTTGTGTGGTTATGTTGAAGAATAATACATGTATTATTATGTAAGATATTGGTATTACTGTGCACTAAGTTTTAGTGTCTGATGTATCCTTAATCCACATGTAATAATAACATCATATATCATGAGAATTATTACTGCACTGTTGTTTGGAGGCCTTTTGTTGAGAATGACCTGTGTTAGAGGTTTCTTCACTGTAATAAGATTAAACTGTCAGGTTAACCCTAAAATAGTCTTACTATTTTCTATAATTCATTGAATAACCGTTAAGTCTATAAAATGTCAAGGTCAAAAAGCCCAATATCGTTTTTATAGAACCTAAGATGGCATGTTCAAATAACTTTTTACCAGACCAACCGCCAAAAACCTACATTTATTCAGTTAACAATGTGAAACGGAGAAAAGCTGCCATCTCTAAATATTTGAAGAAGCAGAAAACTGTTCAAACATTAAAACGGTGTTATCAAACTGAAGATGCCTACCCATCACGGTCTCATCTGTTCATTTCACAATTAGTAACATATGTATTTATTTTGTGTTGGAAGGTATGCCAATGGCACCTTTGGGTGGGCTGCAGTCAAGCCCCTGCCCCACCCCAACCATGCAAGGACACAATCAAAGCACAGGACCCAAGCCTTGGCCTGAGGGTAAGTAATACCTGCATATGTGGACATTTAACTGTCAAAGTGAGCTGTATTAGTTTTGACTTACGATACATCTTTTCATTCCAAGCATTCATCATTTATTATATGAACTGTTTGACCATTCTGCTCTCAGATGTTTGATGTATGGTCTCATGTCAGATTCTCTTTGAAATCAGGCTAAAGTGAAGTCTTTGAAGCTTTAAGTGCTGAAAGATGATGGAATCCAAGGTTGATTTAAACATATATGCAGTATAACAGCACTGCCTGCAAAAAGGCAAATCGAGCAAAAAACTATTTGAACAAGTCATCTGGGGGCTCCTGTTTGGACTACTATAATTTCCACTAATAACAGGCATCAAGTGAAAAGCCATGCGCTCATATATCTGTATATGCAAGTGTTACATATAGGAAATCTAGCGCTTAACAAATGCAACAAGTGTTTTTAATGACAACTTATATCATTCCTTTTATCCTCTAGCTCGCACTGAAATGACATGAAAAATAGGGTTTGAAGATATCGCAAAGTAGAAGAGATATTGGGCTGTCAACAATGTTCTAAATTAGCATTCACATATACATACGTTTTTAAAACCAAAAAACAGACAATCATAGCAGCAGCCACCTTTTTAAGGTTTTGTGAAGTTTAATGAGATGATGGCGTAAAGATGACACTTCATTTCACATTCACAAATCCACTGTGCCTCGTCATAGCTGCTTTTTTAAGGCTAGCAGCAGGACTGAAGAGAAACAGGCCATCTAACTAATTATATTTATGTATATTTAGTTCAATAATATAAATACACAACAATAAAGAGAGATACACAAAAAACCCAATAAAAAACGTTTCATCTCCCTCTGGGGCCAATTTAAAACTAAATAAATAACATGTTAACTCCTTAAGGTATGAGGTAATCAAAACGGCAAAAGCTCCTGGAAATGGTGTGACGGCAAATTGGTCCCAGGGGAGGGAACCGACTTAGAACGATCCAAAAATCTCTACGTCTGGATTAAAGAGTGTGCGGAAGAAAATGGGGAAGCCTGGATGGAGCCTGGCATGGGGGGAGAAAGGCCCCTTCCATCATATGTATGTGTCTGGTGTGCAGCTAGTCTTAAGGGGGCCCTTTTATGCATTTTGGTTTTTCCCTTTCTTGTAGTGTGTGATATAGGCTTTTGTGCATGTAAATGGTCTGCAAAGGCTAAAATCCCAAAGTTCCCTCCAGAAAGAATTTTTCTCCCCCCCCCCCCCCCTGCCTGAAACACCTCCATGTTATTCCTTTCTTTACTTCCACAACATAGTGACATCACTATATAACACTCGCGCTTCTATTGGCTAGTGCTCCAACAGATTGTATTTGATAGGCTACAGGGTGGGACATCTCAAAGCGGTTGACCAATCACAACAGAGCCTTCCAGCTAACCAATCAGAGCAGACAGGGCTCTGGTTTCAGACAGAGGGTGAAAAGAGGTGCTGCAGCACAGGCAGTATGAGACAAATAAAGAGCTTTTTGAACATTAAAGCATAGAGACAGTAGAGGCTCAAAATACAATTACGAAACCTGACAATTAGCATAATAGGGCCCCTTTAGAAAATACATGGTACTTATTCCACTGAACTGAAGAAACCCTCCGTGCTGTGTACCTGCTTATCCGGAAAAAAATAATTCCTTTACAGATCAGTCTACGTAGAGCCCCATTGTAGACCTGCGAATTCTGCAACTGTATTGGTGGTAGAAAACACATTATTTTGTAAAAGTTCAAAAGCATGCCTTTATTGTCATTGCTCCAAGATCAAACCTGTATTGCCAGCTCACCTTTAATTATTAGGATCATACGGTTTAAGGGTTTTAAAAAATGTGGGTGACTTATCTATAATCTGTGTTGTGGGAAGTGTTTTGCTTTTCCTTGCATCAGGAGCATCTGTTTTGTTATTTTTTTACTTTTTATAAATAGATTTTCACCATGTCTGTGACCCAATAACAGACAAAGTGTTTGGTCTCCAGGTCAGGGTGTTGAAAATCAAGCCAACGCCCAGAAGCACCTCACTCCTATTCCCAGTGGACGCCCGTCCCCTGCACCCCCCCAGGCCTCTGCTGTGCCAGCCGGGCCCATGCCAGGCAGTTCACTGACCCCCCAGCCTCCAGGTCAGCAGGTGTCCCCCATGGTCCAGATGCAGAAACAGAACCGCATCACGCCCATCCAGAAGCCCCAGGGCCTGGACCCAGTGGGGATCCTGCAAGAGAGAGAGTACAGGTATCTATCATTACCACGCTATTATTATTATCTTAACTTCATAAGCATTTTTGCTGAGGTGGGATCTACAAAGAACGTTGAGCTCTTGTCAAAAGAAATCTGGACCGTTTGTGTTAGCTTTTTTATTACAAGTAACCATTAACAGAGCTAACGCACTCTGCTTGTGTAAAACATCAGAAGGGTGAATGAGAGGCTGCAGACAGAGCAAATGGAAATGCTGATTTTTTTACATGTTTACACGTTTATGTTCGTAAACGGGTATTGGCTGCTGCGTGAAAATAAATAACAACATAACGCTCAAAAGAACTGATGAAAGAACAGTTAACGTTGGAGATCACCAATCCTTTTAAATGCCAGATTTCAGTACCCATCCCGCCCAGGTATCCTTATACCTGTGAAATGGATAGTGTGAATAACATTTGTTTGTGAGCCCATATGGTCTTTGATGTAGCTTCTGTACACACAAATGACCAATCTCCCCTGAGATAAAAGCCCACAGGCTGAATCCTATTCTGAAAACAGACACGGCTGATGGAGATGTGAAAGCTGACCTCTCTTCACAATGTCTGTCCACTTATGCAATCTGAACATGCTGTCGGGGAAAAAACACAGCAGCCTTTACTTATTGATACACATCTGAGGCACCTGACAGTTGAGTGATCAAAACAATACTGTCAGAGCTTATCAATTATTGTCCGATGTTCCCCCTCGGGCTAGTATGCATTGAGGGTAAGCTACATGAGAATACTACTGATTACATAATAGTACCTGTGTGTGGACTCTCCTGAACAACTTTAGTGACAAGGAAGCCGGTGTTGTTGAATTGAAGTTGAACAAAGATGCATGCAGTTTGCTTTTCGGCCAAACTGTATACATTTAAATCGAACGGACTTGTTTGTGCAGATGTGAGCGTCCTTAACAACGGTCAATAAGTCCTTGACAGCGGTCTGTCTGTTCTGGATTAACAACGTGCCACGTGTTCTGAATTGACTAATCAGAATCGAGTATTCAACTAAGCCATGTAATAAGTAAGGGTGAGTTTCTCTCCAGGGTGGTTGTTACTGTTTGATTTACCATTGTCTTAATGCTCCCCAGGTTGCAGGCTCGGATTGCTCATCGAATCCAGGAGCTGGAAAGTTTGCCCGGCTCTCTCGCCCCCGACCTGAGGAATAAAGCCACAGTGGAGCTCAAGGCCCTGCGTCTGCTCAACTTCCAGCGGCAGGTACACAGCAGTGGCTCCACTCATGTTCAACATGACCGCTCAGAATATTCATCTACTCAGTTGATGTATAACTCACAGTTGATGGAGTCCAACATTTACCCTGTCAGGACACATTGCTTAGTTCCCTATTGATTCCTTACATCAAATCTAAACAGTAGGCGTTAGTTGTCTGAGTTTACTTTTAATGACATTTTATTTCCTTATGATACAAAAGGGTAAAAAAGATAGTTCAAATTCGTTTTTCCTGTATAATATTGTAATTAACACAATTATGCAATTTTATTTGTATTCTAGTGATATCTAGACAGTTAAGTTGTTTATACACCTTCATTTACTTGGCCGTAGTTGCTATGAGTCCCTGCAGTTACAGCTGTGTGTTATTGTGTTACAGAATAACTCAATGCACGTAATATAAAATAGTTAGTTACAGGGTTGCCATAAATCCTAAATAACCTGAAAAATGGTTTACCATTTTCCAGTCATTGAAAACACAAATTATTAGAATTTTGACCTTGGAAATTATTTAAACATGTGGCTTTTTTTCTTTAGTTGAGAATGAACTCCTAGATTATCTAGGTAAAGGTAAAGAAATGGATTCAAGTATGGCGTGTTTCCTGTCTGTGATACCAGCTGCACCATCAAGGAAGATGTCCTGGAAGATTCTCTGTAGAAAAGGAAACCGTATTTAATTGAGTGTTTCTCGTTTTGCTCTGTGCCACACGGCACTAAATCTTTAACTTTGTTAAGCAAAATAACTTACTAACTAACTTAATTGAATATCTCAGGCTATTACACGTGTAATGATGTCTCATAAGCTTCTGATGGATTTGATTTTTATCAATTCTGCCTGCGATATAAGTTTACTGCTCACATGTACAGTTCTGACATTATTGATACATCTAATCCATGCTTATCTCCAGCTGAGACAGGACGTGGTGGCGTGCATGAGGCGAGACACCACCCTGGAGACGGCCCTCAACTCAAAGGCTTACAGACGCAGCAAGAGGCAGACGCTGAGGGAGGCGCGCATGACGGAGAAGCTGGAGAAGCAGCAGAAGCTGGAGCAGGAGAAGAAGCGCAGACAGAAACACCAGGTGATCCACAGTGTTCGTAAACATGTTCAGAGAGGAGCAGGAGTGGTTCCAAAAAACATAAATGGTCCTGTGTAGTCTCGTGTGAATGCCCTCGAAACAAGAGGTATCATCATAACTAAGATTTTGATTGAAAATGCTATTCTTAGAGCTGATGTTTAAAGATAACTAAAGATAAAGAAGAGAAACACGACAGCTATGAGAAAGATTGTTTCTTAAAAGTCAACATCGACAGTTACAACTAAACCTGCGTGATGACAGAGAAAGTGGAGTCTGGCATCACAATGCTTCATTATTTTTACTAGTATGCAATGTTGTGAAAGTCCTTCTAACACTTTGTTACTTGCTTTTCAGGAATATCTCAACAGCATCCTTCAGCATGCAAAGGACTTCAAAGAGTATCACCGCTCGATTTCTGGAAAAATGCAGAAGGTCACCAGATCCATCGCCACCTGGCACACCAACACAGAGAGGGAGCAGAAGAAGGAGACTGAGAGAATTGAGAAGGAGAGGATGAGGAGGCTCATGGTAAGGACCTGAAAGTCAAAATATATATTATATCACACCTTTAAGAAGTAAATACTTTATATCCCTAAGAGTTTTGGAGATGAAAGACACACAGAGAGACAACTTGGACAAGCATTAAATAAATACATTAGTTTCAAAGCACTTCTTACCCTAGCTTTCTACCACACAGTTCAAATATTTCTTGTAAATCTTAACTTAAACATTAATTAATTTAATCAACTCATATATAAAACCAAAGCTATTTGTCACTGCAAACCCCCCAAAAGCATTATAGAGCGCCTTTATCTATCATATTACTTTTTCAATGAAACTTACAAATAGAAATATTTTTCCAATCCAAAATGTGTTTATATCACTATTTTGAGGAATTCATTGCAATCATTCATCATCAAAATATAAGAACTACTTTATGATCAACTAGAACAAATATGTGGGTTTTATATGGATTTGAGCTTTTGTTAGATTGATGTAAGGAACTTGTCCATAACACACCACAATAATGAACATCCTGTCCCCCACTCAGGCAGAAGATGAGGAAGGCTACCGAAAGCTAATCGACCAAAAGAAAGACAAGCGTCTGGCCTACTTGCTGCAGCAGACGGATGAATACGTGGCTAACCTCACCACCCTGGTGTACGAACACAAAGCTGCCCAGGCTGCCAAGGACAAGAAAAAGAAGAAGAAGAAAAAGAAGGTAGGAATAGAAAAAGGTCAGGTGGTTATTTTTCACAGAAAGTTTCTTTAAATGCCTATGGATATTTGATTTGTATTCTACTAGGTTCTGAAGACCCAAGGTTTTACCTTCTCTGAGTCAGAAAGAAAAACATGAAAAGAGCAAAACCAACAGTGCGCCTCTCATCACCTTCTGACTCCTTTAATCGTATCGTCAAAGTCCTCTTTCCAACAGCAGACGTCAAACTTTAAAGTGGACCTATCATGCTATATTTGAATAATATAGTGTAGGACCATACCTATATAAGGCATATTTATACTTTTTTTTTTTCAAAATACCAAGCAGATCATGCATTTTAGCCATGCCTCATTTTGCTCAATTTGAAATGTTTTAGCTCTGTTTTGGCAAGGGTTGATTCTGTGAGAACAGCGCCACCTACAGGCCTGGCATATGTACTACAGCGTCTCCAGCGCTTTCGAACGGCAATGGCCGTGGCTGTCTCCTCCTGATTGGTGGAGTTGGCCCAATAGCCGTAGCACCACCGTACTGACGTCAGGACAGTGTTCAAATCTGGATCAGTCTGTATCAGATCCGTTGCAGCCCCTTTTTTAGAGATTTGGGTATGGAGGAAAATAGAGAGGGTTGTGTTTTCTGACACTTGGTGAGTTCCCTGGAACACCGGGGACACATATTCATGTATAAAAGACGTACAAAAGTGCATTTTGCATGATAGGTCCCCTTTAAATATTTTAATGTAATATGGGTCGAAACTCAGGATATAATTTTCTGGAGCTTGACCAAAGCAGTGAAGAATGTTTGAAGATGTGTTTACATTGTTCAACTTGCAATTGCTGATATATTCATGCAGGTTTGTGTGGAAATTAAATGAGTAAAAATGAACAAAAATAATCGTACTGAGCCAATTACTGATATGTCTAGCCCATCAACCATCCCCAGTAGTAAAATGACTATTTGGTCAAAACACAGTGTATTGATTTAGGTATAATCTTTTAGTCCTTACATAAAGTAAATGAATTCCTCCCTATGAGCTCCAACCACAACAGTGTTACTGTGGTGTGAGTCATGCCTTATAACCACCTTTATCTCATGGTTCATTATTTTCCAGTAAACACTGAGGTGATTGTCAGACTCAGTGACACTGTGGGGTGAGAGTACACACTACCCGACATCATTTCACACCTTCGTTGAGAGGCAGAAATAATCAGTGAACTCCTCTGGTGTCGTCTTTGACTGGAACGACCACCTGCAGACTCTCAGCCCTTCTTGACCCCCTGGTCTGAGATGACACTAATGTTATTCATTTCAAAAGGCTTTTGTATGAACACATATGTTGCCACCTCAGTTGAGTATGTGGGATAACGATCCTAGGAGTATCACCTACATAAACACATAACCCTACATGATTCTTGATCATTCCATTGGAGAGCTCTTCTTTGCTCTTTAACGGAGTAATGGAGGGAAGGTTGGCATTTTAGAGTAACGGACCGTCCACACAGCAGCGTTAAAAAAATCTTGGAGGTGGGCGTATCTGAAGCTTGGGGATTTTTTGCGAGCAAGGCACCAACAACCTATCACATGAATCTCCCGCCCCCGACATACGAAGCAAAAAAGTTTGAAGTAAACTGGATATAAACTCCCCAAACAGGCGAAAACCTACCACTGTCTCTGCCACCTCCCTCCATGCCTGGCTCCTCCGGTTTGTATCCCGGTAGGTAAATAGGGACTGGTCATAAAGCACCGGGTGATTCCCTACCGCTAATTTCTCCTCCATTTTTTGGAATATGAGGAAATGACCTGCGGTATGTCTCTCCCAGCATACACGCGGTTTGATTGGCTAGCGCTTGAACGGTCAGATTTGCATACACGGGATTTGATTGGCTGACGCTTCCACCTCAGCTTCAAAAGTTGAACATTGCTCAACTTTGAATCCTGAAAATCCTGAAAATCTCCGCTCGCCTGCCCACAATGCAGTTCGGCGAAAAGTGAGGCAAATGACGTCACCCCATTCAAAGTGAATGGGCAGAAGCGTTTCAAGATTTTTTAACGCTGCTGTGTGGACGGGCCGTTAGTCCTAATCTTGGAAATGAGTTACGAATCTATTACTTCCAGGTTCCTCTGTCTCGAAGTCAATGTTTTTTTAATGCATGTTTTAAATTGTTGATTGGATGCCTGAAAAAATGGCTGTGGTTAATACAAGCTTACAAGATGTTCACCTTTTGTCCTACGATATAAAATACGTTAGTAAATACCCCTCTACTAGTGTCTGAAGATTTGGCTTTTACTTAAAAAAGGTGGTTGCTAACCAGGGACTACATGAGGCTACTAAACGTCATCACATTATTAGCCGCTGTTAGCTTAGCAATGGTGACGCAAAGTTATGAATCTCAGCTGTTTATTTCTGGCAAACAAGTATCAAAACGTGTTTGCCACAGAGTTATTCTCTGAGATCCATAATATGATATGTCAGCTAATTGCTTGTATTTCATGTTTCGAAGGTGAATGGAGACGGTGAGGGCACCAGCGCTATTGGACCTGATGGAGAGGTGAGCTGCAGAGCTTTAAGTTGTTATTTGTTGCTTTTTTTATTGTATTTTTTTTGACATTTTTGGTCATAAAATACTGTGTATCCGTTTGTTTGAATCTGCTATTATCTTATTCTAATAACCAGGTAAAAAATGTGACGATGTAGAAGAGTTTGTTGATCTGCATCTCCACTTTAACAAAGCTTTATCAAATCTAGCCCACAACTTGACTTTTTTGTTTCGCTCTTACAGCTTTCATAGCATTTTCAGCATTAAACAGCAGATGGACACAGTAACAAAACGAGCTGGTAGACAGGAGTGTTTAGCAGAAAAGGAGCCGGATACTCCTGTGGAAATTGGTGGTGACCAACATTGAGCTAAAAGCTATTGAATAGTTGTCTTTTATTCATCAGATGGACCTAACTCTAAATGACTACTCATTTTGTGCTGGATGTGTAAACATGCTACTGTTTAGTCACAAGTTCAACATAATAACATAAAACAATAGTTTAAATGTCAATTTTCTGTTTCCCCCCTTAATTATAAGAAGACAGAACAGTAATAAGGTCATTCAAACAGCATTTTTAATCTCACACTCCTACCTGATTCATTGATGGATCTCTTGAAGATATATAACTATCGCGGTATTCTCCTGGTGATATTTACTGCTCTGCTGCTTACTGAGAAGGTTATTACGGCTGCGGAAACCAAACCCGCACTTGACTTCAGCATTCTAAATGTGCTCTGGCAGAAATGAAAAGAGAAATCATATCAAACAATAATAATCCTTTCAAAGGCTGACTGAACCCCAGGTGATGGTACTTTCAAAGAAAATCCACCTCTTGTAAATAATGCAACAAACAAACTCCATTGTTTATTCTCCCTTACAGCCTGCCTCAGATTTTAATTGAGCTACCTTTGTCTCCTGTTAGGAATAGATACGCTAAAGTTTAAAAACACTCATTGAATCCCTCAGTGGTTGAAATCCTAAATGTTGCATGCTAATCAATCATGATATCATATTATCACTCCTTGCAGCATTTCAAACAAGAATAAGTGAGTTAGGAACAGAACTTAAAACACGGCAAATGTCCAGATCAATTCATCATCATCACGGCAACTTGCTGAAATTATGAAATGCATGATTAACAAATGCCAATTTTCAATAATAACGAGCATTTATATACATTGATTCAAGTGAGTTCAATGCTCACACGCAAGGCAATCCAGCAAATATAGACCCAGTGCCTTAAGCTAGAAGAAGAAGGGGAAGAATGCCGAGCAAATGTTTGATAAAGACATAAGGAAAATAGACGTCTGGGGTTTTGTCAAATGGCAAAGAACACGTGAAATGTTCCTTTCAATTTAAAAGAGTTACTTTTTCTGATTATTGTTTTATAACTTTTAGTTCCTCTTTTCAGGGAAACAACAGGGGGCGATGTTCTCCTACTTCCTCTATTGTCGATCTGATCATCCAATATTTACATCAAGTTATAAATTGCTTATACAAAATGTTTTTTAGCATATGCAGCCATGCAAACAGCAAAAGATCAGCAGCTATGAAATAAAGAGTTCACCTTCATTTGTTGAGATAATGTAGTTTATTGCTCGTATGTCTGGATGACTGAGACGTTCAATTCATTATGCTAAAGCCTAACATCTTACATGCTTTAGAGCAGTGGTTCTCAACCCTTTTTCAATAATATACCCCCTTTGAAAAAGAAATTCAGCCTAGTACCCCCTGATCAGCGCAGAAACAATGTGTTAGGGAATAAAAGCATAAAAAGGGAGAGTACAGCGCTGCACCATCAGTGTCTGATTTATTACAACAACAACATTGTAACTGAGAAACACTTAAATGCTACATTTCAAATGTTTACAATCCATCACTAAATTCATGGCAAACCAATTTCAACATCATGCAATAACACTAAGACGACATTGAACTGATCTTTTTAATAAGTTGTACTTACAATTTAGTGAGAAACATGGGCTTGTGCTTCCCTGAGGATCATGAGGCAAACTGCAGTTATTACACTTCGCGTTTTTAAATATGTGTAACTCTGTTAATATAAAACCCACACTGCTCAAACTTCGTTACTTTTCCTAAAATTGGTATATTTATTTATTTATTTATTTATTTTGAGGCGTGGGGAATGAAGAGAAACAAATATATGATAATTTTATGAGCATGGGATTTTGACCCCTCATATAAACATATGCATAATAGAGTGCCACAGTGACGTGTCCTAAAACCCGGAAGTAAGCTGCGCATGGGTTCCTTCGACAAAAAAGCAATGGGATTTCTCCATAGGATTTTGGAAAATAGCTCGAAATAAGGTCTGTGGTTGACACACATTTAAGAGACGGATCACGTTTTGTTCAGTCGGATAATCTCCACATGTCTACCCTACTTTTATAATTTTCGAATCATAAATGTAATCGATAGATTTATGATCGATAGATTTATGATTGTGGCACTCTATGCTGCGCTATGCTGCGCTATACTTTGCGGCCACACGCCGTTGCCAAGCAACGCTTATTGTTTAGGTCCTTTGATAAGCCGGCAGTCATATCATTATCTAGAACTAGCAAGATCTGATAGATTTGGACATAAACGCGAGTGAAGTATAACCGGACGCGAGAGAGAGATCAGAGATCAGATCAGCTGCTGCTGACGGAAAACACGCAGCTCTTCTGGATCAAAGCTCCCCCGCTGTGACGGACCGTTGAGCGGAGCAAAAGACACTAAGAGTTAGACCTAACACACTTAGCTAGTTTATCTACTCTGGAACTAGCTAAACTAGTTATACATATATTTATTCTTTACTGTCGGGTCACTTAGTACAGGTTCAGCGAGCTGCACGAGACTGACCGGCTGTCAGGAGAGGGAGAGGAAAAGAGAGCACCCCGTTTATTTTTCCCATTTTATTATCCAGAATTACTGCAAACTTTTGAATAAAGTAGTTAATCTACTATTAGTAGTTTGTTTAAATGCATTACTTATGTTGTTTTTTTTCATTAACATAAAATAAATCTCACGTACCCCCTGCAGTACTCCAACGTACCCCTAGGGGTCCGCATACCCCCATCTGAGAACCACTGCTTTAGAGAACACTCAAGTATGTTTTGAAAATGGAAGGGTTCTGTTAAAATGCTAAAAACATTGTTTACAACATGTTTCACCTTGTGGTTTGTTGTTCCTGCAGCCTATGGACGAGAGCAGCCAGACGAGTGAGCTGCCGGTCAAAGTGATTCAGACGGAGACCGGGAAAGTTTTGCAGGGAACGGATGCTCCCAAATCCGGCCAGCTGGAGGCCTGGCTCGAGATGAACCCTGGGTGAGGAAGAAGCACTCTCTACTGTTGTCAACCTCTGACAAATTAAAGGGATGTTAGAAGGGATGCAACAAATTCACTTTTGTCAGCCAATACCCAACACCGATGTTTAGAATAACAATGTGGCAAATGCCGATACTGATCTTCTCTGGTGATCTTTCAGGGAAACAAATAAATCTTTAATCAAGATATTATTATACTGCGGGCTGCTGTATAGCTCAGTTGGTAGATGTGGCGTGTACTCGGGCTCGGTCCCCATGCGTAGGACCATTTGCCGTGTGTGTTCTCCTCTGTTTCCCCCTTTCATCATTGACACTTTAATAAAGGCACTGGTTGCCTATAACATTTTTTTTAAATGAACCGCCTTTCAGTTCTTCATCACACTAACTTTGAATGAGCACAAATCCCTAAAAATAACTTCTTTATAATAAATAAAACAGGCTTAGTTTATGAATGTGTAAGGGCATGTCGAAGGCATTTTAGTCAATGAGTGAATATTGTGAGTTCAGTCAGATGGCACTATTTTGCCTTTTTTTTCTTTTAAATAAGGATACATCTTTGCAGACATGCTGTGATCTAACATGTTTATAAGGACAGAATTGTGAGGTTCTTACATTTTAAAGTCATATATAGTATGTCAAGCGTAAGTGAGGATTCCACACCCTAAATAAAGTAAGAAAGCCCCTTTCCTGGCAGGTTTAGATTGCTGCTTGGTAATTCTGCCGTGTTCATTATTTTGATGTGTGCCTGACAGAAAATAAATATAGTAACTGTACTTTCTTTTTCCATTGGTTTTCTCCTCTATATATCAGGTATGAGGTGGCGCCGCGGTCGGACAGTGAGGAGAGCAGCTCAGAGTTTGAGGAGGAGGTCAGTCACTTTCTCATTAGTGAGATCCCACAGAGGATGATGTCAGATCAGCATCACTCTGCTGCACTGATTCAAATCATTCAAACCTTATTAATAAGCATTTCAGCCACGTCAGAACAACTGCACACACTGAACACACATCAACATCCACCAGGGGGCTGTAGCTGTATGCACTTCAGTAATCATCTTCAGAGCTACTTCCGTCTCTGCTGTTGTTAATATATTAAGTGTTCCCTCATGTCATGTTTTATCATACAAGGATGAAGAGGAGGGGGCCAAAGCTGAAAGAAAAGAAGAAATTGAAGAAAGGAAGATAATCGATCCCAGTGGAATTGAGGAGTTTGTCGCTGATACCACGGATATTATTCTGTAATGTATTATGGTTACTATACATCACACTTTGTCAGTCCAAAGTCCAATCTTTAGCTTACTTAGTTAGTTCAGTGTTTCTGTTGTAAACATTTGTTTTTGTTTTTACCAAGTGGAATTATTAAAAAATATATCAATAATAATAATATGATTAATAAGAAGAAGCAATAACAATAATGACGAGGATGATATTCTTTGTATTGTTATTGTTATTGTTAAGAATAAGAATACACATTTTACATATTTATTGTGCTTTTCTAGGTACTCCAAGACACTTTCCAAAAACACTTCATTCAAGTTTCATACAACAAATATAAATGAATTAACAATATAAACAAACAAACAATAATAAAAAACAAAACAAAATGCAATTAAATCTAATTCGAGAAAATATAAATTAAAATCAAAGTAAACATTAAAAGATCGATTTTTTTACAAAACCAATAACAGTCTTCGGATATTCCCAACGGGTGCTTAGGAGGGAAGAGGTCCAAATAGTAGACACTGAGATGAGGGAAAGATACCCTCTTTCCTTTTTTTGATTCTCTTCTCTTTTACATGACACATTCAGGTCGGCCATTCAGGTGGACGATGAGTACAGTGTTCCTACCGGACAAACCAGCACCGCGTCTTACTACGGTGCCGCCCATGCTGTCATTGAGAGGGTGGAGAAGCAGTCAACGCTGCTGATCAACGGCACACTCAAACATTACCAGGTATACACACACACACACACACACACACACACACACACACACACACACACACACACACACACACACACACACACACACACACACACACACACACACACACACACACACACACACACACACACACACACACACACACACACACTTTAATTTCGTTACTGCTTTTGGCTATTTTCACTTTCTGCAAAACAACTTTTTAATAAAAGAAGCAAAGACATGCACATTTTATATTTAACTTATTACTTCGCTTTATATCAAAAAAGTAATTTTAAGTCTTTGCCAAAATCTTAAAGGTTCAACATTATTTATTTGAAATGATCAGAATGAAATGTAAGTTTTAGCCTCTGAAAGCTACACAGACATAGCATGGGAGTATATACATGTCAAATAAAACAATAAACACAATAAAACTTAAACAGTCTACTTCTATAAATATCACCTATTTTCTTAGAACTAACCACGACTCATCAGTTAGGTATTATAAAAGTGCAACTGAATTTGACATGGCAGCTGATGTGAATGTAAGAAATACTAAAATATGAATTACATTTCAGTAAAACACATGTCATTTTTAGAGAAAGAATCACTGTAATCCTTCAGTATCATGTGCATAAACAGTAGTTAAATTATGCCACAATGTCAAACTGAGTTCAAGTGTTTTTGGGAGTGTTTCTTTAACCAGTAGGGAAGCGTAAAGGCTTCTCCTGTAATTAAAACTGTGTTCAACCTCAGCAGAAGGACATTTTTGAGACTCAATCCATTCTTGAACAGTTAGTCTTTGTCCTCGCTGCCAAGAGACTCCAACACCAGACAAGTCTGATTTGTTTTGATCAGCTTGCGAGTTTTGAAGCTTGTAACGGCATAATTACAAGTAATTTAACGTCACAGCAGGCATAACAACAGCCGGTGTTTCTCGTGAGTGTTTTCCCCGGGAAACAAACAATACACACAAACGCAAAAATACGGATGGATTCCAGAGAAGAGGAAACTTTAAAGGCGTTTTTCTCAAAATGATGACTCGGTGACAGTCATTATATAATGTGACATATTTTGCTTAATATTTGGAGTACAACAACAATCCTGATATCATTAGAAAGCTAGGAATCTCCTCTTTCCAACAGTGTATACAACTCAAAATGTGTCTTCGGGTCAATGCAACTGATTTCGATAGAGCAGGTCACATATATAGTTATTATATATAGTTATTAAGTGATAAACTCTTTTGCTTGAAGTATAGGCAGGTTACAAACCCACTTATCTTTCAAAACATCTACAATTTGCGCATAATGATTGAATCAAATCAAATCAAATCAAGTTTTATTTATATAGCACATTTTAAAAACAATTTTTGGTCGAGCCAAAGTGCTGTACATGCAATAAAAAACACTTTACTGCGATAGCAAACAGAAGACAATAAATTACAACAGCAAATATAAAAATCAAACACAGGGAAATGTCATGAGTCGTGCTCCGCTCTGACTAGAAGGCTGATTTAAAAACCCCTAGGGTCTGGGCCGACCTCACATGGAGGGGCAGACTATTCCAGAGCCTAGCGCCAGCTGCTGAGAAGGCTCGGTGACCTCGGGTTTTTAGCCTGGTCTTGGGCACTACCAGCAGCAGCTGGTCAGCCGACCTTAAAGCTCTGGCTGGGGTGTAGCGATGGAGGAGTTCGGCTATATAAGCCAGAGCCAGCCCATTTAGTGCTTTATAAACAAATAAAAGGAGTTTAAAATCAATTCGGAACCGAATTGGAAGCCCGTGCAATGAATAAATGCTTAATCTGCTTTCATGGTTAAAGTAGTAGAAAAATGCAGAATGTGTATATTTTCGTAGGCCGAACCATAAGTTAGCATTGCAAGGGCAATTGCATTTTTCTGACCTATGGCAGAAAATAACATCTGTTGCAAACACACGTTTCATATCAACACTATTTTGATTGAAGCTTAAGGGTCAACGCAATCGGCAGGTGTAAAAAGCTAACGCTAGGCTATAAACAGACTACCTCAAGCATAACAACCGCTAAGCTAAAGGCTGCGAATGTTCGGCATGATATCTTTAGAGCAGGGGTCTCCAACCTTTCTTCATCTGAGAGCTACTTTCAAAAAATGAAAGTGGCCAAGAGCTACTTGCATCACATCGCTTACATTTATTCACATAGCCCTCATCAGTTGAATTAAGCTATACTTTTGTACACGTGTGAAATTGCAATACCTAAAGCTTATCAAAAATCTTAACTTCACATCAAGGTCCAAGAAAACGAAGATTTCTCACATATTATTATGGCCCACGTAATAAGTACATCACTTAACATTCACATAAGTGTCCTTAATCACCACCTTACAAGCATTTCACTCTTTTGTTAGTGAGATGAATGGCACTGGCAGTCCACCATACAGGTGTATGCTGGAGTGTACCCATTAGGTTCACTCTAATAGAGTCATTTAAATGTTCTTCAGTCAGTCTTGTTCTGTATTTAGATTTCATTCATGTCAGAAAAAGCTGCTTCACAAAGGTATGTAGAACAGAACCAAATAAAGCAGACATTTTCAGTGCTGCTTGGTGAATGTTCTATAGTTTTCTGGGTCTACAAGGCTCCAGAAATGTTGTGAGTTTTGCTGAGACTTAAGCTGAACATTATTTTGGAGATCTCCACAGGATTGACACTGAACAGTTGTTCAGCCATCTTTTTCTTCTTCTTCTTCGTCTTGACATTAAATTATAAACCATAATAAATTAATTGTATAGGTCTAGCCTCCCTATATCTGTGTGTGAAAATGGTTCCATCCTCAAAAACAAAAGACTAATGCTTCTGCAGTCTAGCTGCAGCTTCTAGCTACGGTCTTCTGTTAAAAAAAAGACACTGAATGTCCTGAATGTGGCATCACACACATGACTTGAGTCTGAACACAGCAGACAACAGGAGTATTTACAACAGCATTATAAAAACAAAAATAGTGCTTGTGGGTGCACACTTACATTCTCTGTCTTACTGTTACATAAATCCCATGAATGTATGAGATTAAGTTAGCTTCATCATATCTCAATCAGTGATTAAGTGAATAATAAAGTTTCTATCGGGTCACTATCAGCCTGTCACTCATTATTTTCAGGGAGGGGGCGGGGTTTGGAGGAACGGAGAGGAGACGGTGATCGCGGAAGCTTTCCTCCTGCCTTCACAAACTTTACACAAGTATTTATCAACTGAAAATAGCAAGAGGACATTCATACTCTGCAATCCAAGACTTGATTAAATCCACCAAAAACCTGACATGACGATAACGAGTGTTTTTCAAAAAACACAAATCCCTCCCTGTGTGTCTCTGAGGCGCAGCGACAGGGCCTGATTCAGAGCGGGTCATTCTACTGTTGGTTCTGGACTGGTGTTGGTGGAGAAAGCAGACTGCTCCGTGTGTGGTGTCGCTGTGCTGCTGTCACGTCTGTTCCTAGATCTCTGCGTCACCGACCATTTGATATTCGTGTGACAGAAACAATTCTAAAATAAAAAAACGTTATTGTCCAGCCGCGGCCGAAAAATCAATAAGCAACCTTACTACGCTATAATCGATAATCGAGCGGCGAGCTACTGAAAAGCTGCCCGCGAGCTACCGGTAGCTCGCGATCGACGTGTTGGAGAGCCCTGCTTTAGAGGGTCTCATTTAATCACATGTAGCATCTGGTGTTTTTAAGACTATTAAAAGCTTGAGACATTCACCAGTGGGATGTTTTCTGATGTATTGTATCTATTAAAACAAAAAACATTCGTAACATTGTGTTAACCACAGACCTTTTTTTCGGGGATCCAACCAAACTTTGACTTGAACTTGACTTTGAGAAGAGGGGGCCTGGAAAGGCAAAAATGCTAACTCATTCCCTGTTGTAGTACTCATTCCAGCACCGCTCTATTCTCACCAACAATCAGGAAGCTTCACATTTTTTAAAACCATCCTCAAAGCAAGCTAACGTCAGCACAACATTATTTGTCACACTGATTCTGTTCGATATTCCAAACGGATGGATTTTTATTTTTGCGTACCGTGTCTGTTGTTTTGGGTTTGTTTGTTTGTCAATCTGCCACAGGCAATGGATGCAAATCAGCTTCTAGCTATCTCTGGTGTAATTACTTTTAATGCCCCTGCAAATACAAAGAAAGAATAAATTAAAATGATGATACACAATTAAACAAGACTTGCAGGCACATCAAATTGTTATTTCTAGCTGTAGTTTTCCTATTCCATTGTGAATGATGGCGGACACAATCCTTTTTCTGTGCAAAAGAAAAAAGTTAGTGTTCTTGGTCGAAAGTTCCTTTGTTTTTTACGAATACCCGCCAGAGCTAGAGTTTTTGTTTATCAATTTTCTGCTGATAGACTAATTGATCACTCATTTCATACATATATATTTTGCATGTATTTTACATGATATAGAAATACATCTGCTGAATCATCTCATTCTCTTTTAGAGACAGTTGTTCGTAACGCGTAACAATGCACCTACATTGTTTTCCAGTGAGACGCCATAATCCTGTCTCTAATGCAGTGGGTGTTTCTTAATGTCGAGGAAGGCTCCTCCAGAGCCACTATTTCAAGGATGCTACGTCATCGAATCCCGCCGAAGGACTGTTCCAATGTCCAGGATCCTTGGATTTCTACCGAGGACAGAATCCTTCGTTGCGGGAAATTTCGAGGATGCACCAGTGTATCCTCCGCCGTCTTAAAATCCCCACAATGCTTTGCGCACGGACCAATTTCCAAAATCTTTGGCGGAAAATTTAAGGCGGGGCCTCTCATATGACGCACACCTGCACACTTGCTAGCCGGTCCCATTCTTCGTTCTCCGAATGAAAGGAAGGATTCTTGCCTAGCCTCTGAAAGACCTGACTCGCAGGGACATGTCCTACCAAGGAAGCGTCCTCGACATTGAGAAACACCCAGTGAGTGTGGATGGCAGTGAAAGATGGCGTATTACAAGAGATAGGGAACTGGCAATTGGATGCAGCTAACATTTCCTTTCTTCCAATCCTGGCAATCCTCTGATTTATGGCCTGGCAGGCTTTGAATGAGATCTTGTGGCAGCTCTTTGGGGAAATTGGAGCGACGTCAGCTGTGTAATAATTTGACAAATCGTCGGCTGTGAGACCGAATACTTTATTGACGAAAAAAATCTGATGGTCGTCCGTCATTTAAGCAGGTTGAAACAATGAGGGCGATCCATTGTAGCTTTAAATAATTCACGGCACGTTAAAGACTTTGGAGCCTCCTTTCTCCTTTTCTCTCCTCTTTATGACGCAAGTGCTTGCAGTATTGGGAAATAAAAACCCATGTTCAGAGAGTGTGGGCAACTTTTGATCGCTCATCTGGGAGAAATGTTCCCCGACTTCATGACTTTGTCTGAAGTGGCCCTGTTTGGTAATTCCTGTCACCAGTTTGGCAGCAGGCTCAGCCGTTTCTTGGTGCATATAAAAGGTCTGCAGAGGCTAAAATCCCAAAGTTCCCTCCAGAGGGAGTGTCTGGGAGAGAAAACGCTTCAATTGGACTCCGTTGTTTACTTCTGTCAAGCATCATCACTATGTAACATTCATGCTCTTATTTGGGCTCCAACACATTGTACGTGATAGACTAAAGGGCCACTCTAAGCAGTTGATCAATCACAACAGAGCCGGCCAGCTAACCAATCAGAGCAGACTGGGCTCTGGTTTCAGACAGAGGGTGAAAAGAGGTGCTGCAGCACAGGCATTGTGAGAGAAATAAAGAGCTTTTTGAACATTAAAGCATGGAGACATGTCCCAGTAGAGGATCAAAATACAAATATGAACCTGAAAATGAGCATTATAGAGCCTCTTTAACATGAACATTAAGGACCATGTCCTTGTAAAAGCATCATCTACGAGCTTGTTTTTTATATTGATTATTTAAAAAAAAAATGATGTGCTATTAAATATGTTTTACTTTCACCACCATACAAAGATTTAAGTGAAAATGACGTGTAATAAAAGATTACAAGAGACATTTTACGACCCTGTCCGTCAAAATGATGGACAGCGATTAAAGCCGTGGTGCGAACAGCGGTCTATGTAACACACCTGCATTTAGAAGCTTCACATTTATATAGCACAGTATTTTATTCCTCATAAATGTTACCCTTTACCTGCTGTCAGGCTTTCTGGTAATGCGGTAGATAATTGGTTGGCTTCCCCTTTCCGGCTGCCGGTGCCCTCGCGCCCTTCCCTTTCCTCAGTTCTGTCTTTTTGCTGATTGTTTTCCCCAGGCGAGACACATAATTGGTAAAACAGTTGACATTTTGCCTCCACGTTTGAATCACTGGGGATATACAATTCCAAAGAGGCGATGAGATCAAAGTGCATTTGCAAAACTTACTCTGACATCCATTATATAAAGGTTTTTACAATAACATAAAGGCCGGCGTAAGGAACAAAAAGTTTCTGTTTTTTTTTTATACAGTTTTAACTTTTTCTTCAATAATTAATAAGCCATAGAACAGTAAAATACATCAGCAACTATTTCTATAAAATCGACTCTCATTTTTTCAGTCAATTGTAAGGATTAACTGTGTCGCCAAAAAAGCCATTTAAAGAGACCGCCCTCAGCTTTAGAAACTAGCAAATAGGCATTTGTCATTATTTTCTGATCATGACTAAACAATTTAAACTGAAAATAATCAGCAGGTTTATCAATAACAAAGATATGTTTTAGTTGCTGCACTATTTGTTTAGCGAACAGGAGAGATTTAACTCGAGGGAAGTAGTGACGTTTGCATATGACCCATCTGAGTCATTTGTATTCAGATTGTCATGCCTGCCCTTATCAAGGTTCTTTACCTTCTCTTTTTATACTTTAATTTCGTTTTTTGTTTATTTGTTTACTTGTAAACATATCTCTTTATTTTTTAACTGTTTTAGTATTTAAAAAAAGTTCTATAGCTTGTCCTATTTTGGCTCCGTTTTTACAGCTTATTTTCCGTACTGTGTTTGTTTATGTACAAATACACACCAATCGAAATGCCTTGAATGTGTAAACCTACTTGATTCTGATAATAATGTATTCTGGTCTTAAAGACATAAACTTTTAAATCAAGCAGCGTGAATGATATTTCTCTGCAAGCATATTTTTAGGCATACCTCTATTTCTCTGTGTGTTTTCAGGTCCAGGGGCTGGAGTGGATGGTGTCTCTGTACAACAACAATCTAAACGGCATCCTGGCTGATGAAATGGGCCTCGGCAAAACAATCCAAACCATTGGCCTTATCACCTACCTGATGGAGCACAAGAGGATCAACGGGCCCTTCCTCATCATCGTTCCTCTCTCGTCAGTACTCCGTCACAGCTCTCATATTGCAGTGTTATGAAACAGTACAACATTTTTTACAATTTCTTTCAGAAAATATTAGAAATTGAAACAGCCAACCTAATTAGTCTAAATGACAAGATAGGGCTGTAATGGAGAAGAGGTGAGTGAGGATTCCCGCCCCTGATTGATGCACCTGTTTGCTCAAATTAGATTCAGGCTACAGGTGCGCACACTCGTCTGCTACAAAGTCTGCAAACACAATCAGTCTCTAAAACACCAGAGTTTCACTCCCTCACCAGTGCTATATTTCAGTTTTTAATGTCTGTTAATACAAAAACTAACCAACTCTCTTTGTAGACATGAGTGGGCTGCGGATACATCCCATCATATAAATGATAGGCGCTGAAGCTTAAGTGGTAATCAAGTATTATTGGATTATAAAATGACCCTTACACTTAGGGGTGCATACCGGTTCCCGGTATTACCGAAATACCGGTTACTGGTGGCTACGGTATACCGTACCGAAATCAGATCCGGTTTTCGATACTTCGATAAGATACGAAGACAAAAAGTAAGTAGACTATCATTATTGAACAAAAGTAAATATAGAGGCAACTCATGTTAATAAAATATATTCAAATAAGTACACATCCATGGTAAACATAGTAAGTGAACATAATAATCAGCTAAAGTAGCAGCCAGTAAGAACATTAGAAAAATGAATAAAAAGTGTACATTGCACATAACACTGATGTGTCTTTAACAGAAGTGTCAAGGGAGTGGAGTGGCAGTAACAACACAAATGAATTACTGATTACATATATCACATAAGAAGTGTTATTGCACACCAGTGTGTTGTAAACATTTTATGCACATTTTCCAACTGGGAAAGTTTCTCAGACTTACCCTTCCTCCAAGTAGAAGAGAGTCCTTATTATTATTCTCTTGTAAATAATTGGACTGGTATAGTCTAGTGAATTATTACATTATCTTTACATTTGTGTAGCTTGTTTTTCTGTCTCCGCTTATTGAAGTGATCAGAATTCTTTTTTTTGGTGTTACTATAATGTCTGTTCTTAAGTTGGTACATTCATTCTTGGCTGCTTGACAGATGATTTGGTCCCGGTCCATTTCCGTAGTAATGACCTCGACAGACTTGTTTTAAATGTTTCCTTGTGGGGGGCAATATATTTTACATGAGCCACCCAAAACTCCTGCAAGTTAAACATTTCTTTCTAAACACTTTGAATGCTGATTCACTCAAAAAGGCACAGCATGAACAGAAACTTCTTAGCTCAGCGACATTAAAGGGGCCCTGTTATGCGTTCAAATTTGTATTATGTGCCTCTACTGTGACATGTCTCCATGCTTTAATGTTCAAAAAGCTCTTTATTGTTCTCATACTGCCTGTGCTGCAGCACCTCTTTTCACCCTCTGTCTGAAACCAGAGCCCAGTCTGCTCTGATTGGTTATCTGGCAGGCTCTGTTATGATTGGTTGACCGCTTAGAGTTGTCCCGCCCCTTAGCCTATTATGTACAATGTGTTGGACTACTAACCAATAGAAGCGAAAGTGTAAGATAATTATGTCATTATGTCGCGGAAATAAACCATCAGGTTCAATCGATGGAGTTTCAAAGATAGAACTTAGAATGAATGGACAAACCAATATATATGTTGATTCTTCCAGCAGCCAGTACCAATGTGCCTTATACTGTACGTTGTTAAACCGTCGCATTGATAAATACAGCCCAGCAATGTGCAAATGATTGTTCACTGAAGATTGCATGGATTTAGGGGCAACGTCAAATAATATTAAGCGGCGGGACAGTTGTGAAGGAATGATTACCTTACCGCTGCAGACAAATTCATTGAATCTAAACAAAAACAAGAATTGCGTGACAAAATCAAGCAAATCCCAATGTCAGCTACAAGAAAAACCAGAACATCTGAAATATGAGCAGACGATGTACTGTCACAGCTTGATGCAGCTGTTCAGAGGTATGCAAAGATTCACTATGCATATCCTTAGCCATTGATGAGTCTACAGCTGTATCGGATAATAACCAGGTTCTGGTCTATTTGAGATTTTTTCACAAAGAGAAGAAAGACGTCTGTGAGGACCTTTTGGGTGAGATACACAAAAGGAGGGTACTCGCTATAGGACTAATTTCATTTATATTGGTTTCAAGTGCCACCATTTGTTGTATGTTAAGAGTATCATACTTGGAACATTTGTATGGTAAGGGAATATACTGTGTTTTAATTTATTTGACGGACATATTGTTTGGACCTTTGATGGGAGGACATTTCAGTAACTGGACCTCTTCTACATTTTATTGAATACCGCTGCACTACAGCAAAGGGAAAAAAACCCAAAAGACCCAATAGGGTCCCTTTAAGGCTACAAACAACCCATAATGCATCATCCTGCAGGAGTCTTTGTTACACGAGTAGAGTTTCTGAATATGGTGTAATCTACACCCCTCAAACATAGTTATTTAGAAAATAATCTCATGTTCTTATAGTTTGGAAGTTTTCTGCGTATTTGTGCTCACAAAACTTAAGCAAACCCTCTAGCTAAAACAAATTGCAAAACTAAGGACCCATTAAATTGTTCCAACCTATAAACTTCATCACAAAGTTAGGTCAATGTTGTTCTTGCAGCTATCCCTTCATTTCACTATTCCCCACCTTCTTTTGTTTTAAATACAGATATTGGAATCCCTTCAAGCATTCATTTAAATGTGAACATGTTTGATTCCCTCCTGCTGTTTTCCCACAATTAATCCATTTAAATTAATCAAATACAAACCAACTCAAACGGCTTGGATCAGCACCTCTCCAAGGTGGACCAGGCTTACGCTTGTTTCAACCCCACTCCCCCCCCCAAAAACCATGTAATTGGGTTAATGCTCCTGGGTTATGTTCAGCCTCTTTAAACATTTCCCCTCATTAGTACTTGTTTTTTCATGATAATTTACTGCTAGGATTAGAACGAACCCTTTTTTTTTTGCACACCACCCTTTTTTTAATCATTACTGAGGGGTCGCTGTTTGTAGTCAAACTGTGCACAGCAGAGGCTTGAGCTCAGCCTTTGTGTTAAATGTTCTTCTTTAATGTGCACAGGGAACCGATGTGGAGGAAAGCCTTAAACTCGCCCTCTTTCACTCGTAGTTGTGTGTTGGGAAATTGAAGTTAATGAGGAGAGAGATTGGTCTGCCTGGGGGGGCCGAAAGTAAAACAAAGTCCTCTCACATTGTGAGCGGCATCTATTTGACCCTTTTGAAATATTTTGCACTTCAAGGGATTTTCTTTTCTTTTAAAGATTATCCAGCAAATGATGTCTTAACCTAGATTACATTTTAATGATTCCCCTTTTTGATGTGTGATCACATTACACGTTCTGGCTCTTTACTGAAGACCACTTTCTTCAGTGTAAAATTGTGTGGTGATTTCTTTTTTTCTTCCCCCAGGACTTTGTCTAACTGGGTGTATGAACTTGACAAGTGGTCCCCCTCTGTGGTTAAGGTTGCTTACAAGGTAAATGTCAGTTTTTGATGTGACTTTCCCTTTTTCCCCCCCTTTGATTGCTTTTGTCTAAACTTTCTTTGTGTCTATCCCGTGGTAGGGGACCCCTGTGTTGCGCCGTGGGCTTGTGCCTCAACTTCGCAGTGGGAAGTTCAACGTCTTGCTGACCACTTATGAATACATCATCAAGGACAAGAACATACTGGCCAAGGTGAAGCAGATCAAAGCTTTTTTCAGCTCTACAATTTCTCGCCTGCACTCTATCTGCCATTTTCTCCCTTCGTACTCATGCAAACCCACACTGTCCCACACCAATTACAGATATATCTTCTTTTATATACTTACATTTCTTAAAGCGTTTTCTCTACAGCTTTTCTTATCTGTGGTTAAATGATTGACACTTCATCAGGAAAGTGCCAGAAATACTTTGAAAGTCACTTTACTGCCGAATTCAAGGACATGGTGATAACAGAGCAAGTACCTAAATCAAGATTGAGTGTTGTTTGGGTCTAACACAGCAGAAGAAATCTGTATCTAACCTTAGTGGCAAAACAGCCCCTGCAAACATTTAACAGTCCTACATTGAATGTTAACCGTCCCAAAAACGAAATGTTTATTTAAAACCATTTTAATATCTAGAGTTGTTAGGTATAATGGCAGTATATGAAAAGCACTGTAACTAATGGTGGTGCTGTGTAGTTTCAGCAGGGAGATCAGCTGTTTTAGCCTCTCTAAACTTAGAAAATGTCAATAAATGAACTCTTCACACATATTTCCCTTATGAAACAGAAAAATAAACCTGTGAAACTAATGTTAGTCAAACTAGGGAGGAACAAACCACCACCAACTTACCACTTAATTACCGAGTTGATAGAACAACAACAGGTTGCATATTCAGCTGTGTGTGTGGTTTTATAGTCAGCAGACAATGACAGTGAAATAGGCAATACATTACATTACATGTCATTTGTTAGACGCTTTTATCCAAAGCGACTTACATACATTCAGTACTGTGGACAATCCCCACAGGAGCAATTTGGGGTGAAGTGTCTTGCCCAGGGACACAACGACATGCTGACTGCAGTGGGACTCGAACTTGGTACCCCCTGATTCGAAGTCCAGCACTCTATCCACTGAGCCACAGCTGCCCACTACACAACTACAGTTGTTTTGTTTATTTGTTATTTTGATCATACAGTGATAACTTAGCTAATTTAAAGCTAAGGCACAAATCTAGGGCTGATTGGCTCAGTATTATGCAAGATAAGCTGTTTACATAGACAAAGATGTTACACACACTCGCTTATACACACACACACAATGACTCACACGTGACTACTTCCTTTGGCGGAGATAAAGAAGACATTAGGCGTATGTTGGACATAATAACATTGCTGCATATGTCCTTAATTTTCTAGACAATGAGCTGTTTTTTGTTTATACACTCAGTGCTGCAGACATTCTTTTTAACTTCCCCACACAATGTAGAAAACCCTTCATATTTGCCTTGGTGTACTGTGTGTTTGTGCCTCGGTACATGAAAGAAAGGTTTCTGTTCGGCGCTTCAAGGAGCAAGCACCCAGACACACACGTACACATTTGTCAGACTCCTCTTCCATTGTAATGCCCGAAGTGTGCACAGCACGTTGTTCAGTCCATGGTTTGAAGTATTCTCTGGAGGGAAGAGTGGGACTTATACTCAGCAGTCAATATTGGCAACTGAGTAGACCTTTGAATGACTTTATTTCAGGAGAATTTTCAGTTTTTGAATTCAGAAAGCTTTGTATTACAACTACATTTTATAAAACTGCCGTAAGTCTAATAAACTTTGGTGGCAAGTATCTGAAATAATTCATTCTAAATAATAACATTTGCTGTTTTTATTTGTTTAAATCACTTTTTTACTCTTAATTTCAAGCAACAGTACATCATGTTTTAATGTTTAAGTACACTCTGTTTATATGCTCAGTAGATTGGTATATAAGGGAGTATTCTAATTTATTCTGTATATTCTATAATGTGAGATACTCCTCTGAATATAGGTCTTAGAGAATGTGTATATATATATGTTTTTATTCTAAAATGTTAAATATCTATCTTTATTTGATGTCATTTTTTTTTGACAAAGTCATTTTTCAACTTGTGAGGAATAAAGTATGATTGTCTGTCTGTCTGTCTGTCTGTCTAAAAACTTTTGGTTCAAACTTTTTTAATACCATATGAAATGAGATCGGGAAGGAGAAACTTCTGATTTGTATGCAGCAGTGTTGTACACCCTGAGGGTAGTCGTTGCAGGAAATCAAACTTCGCGATCAATAGTGTTTTAAATGAAAATATTTCACTGTTTCAAAGTGTAAAAATAAGGGTATAATAACTCCCCTCCCTCATACAGATTCGTTGGAAGTACATGATTGTGGACGAGGGTCACCGGATGAAGAACCACCACTGTAAGCTGACCCAGGTGTTGAACACTCACTATGTGGCCCCGCGCCGCCTCCTCCTCACCGGCACCCCCCTGCAGAACAAGCTGCCCGAGCTGTGGGCCCTGCTCAACTTCCTGCTGCCCACCATCTTCAAGAGCTGCAATACCTTCGAGCAGTGGTTCAACGCCCCATTCGCCATGACAGGAGAGAGGGTACGTACGACCAAATACTGCCTGCTTTCTTAACTCTGTTCCATTTGCTGTAAGATTAACATCTGAAGGTGGACGTGGGTCATATAGATTTTTTGTGCAAATACACTCATTTCGTATGTCCGGGGTTTATTCCAAGTACAAGAATCACATATCACAAAGTTTAATTGTTGTTTTACTTTTATGTATGCACCACGACACCTAGTCAAATTCCTCGTAAGTGTAAACCTACCTGGTAATAAACCTGTTTCTGATTCTGATTCTGATTCTGAAAGCAAACTAGTCTAACAATTCTAGATTTTTTACAAGATGTGATCCTTTATCAGGATATTGATACGTGATTTTTTAAACTATTTTGTGTTTCACAAGACAAAACTTAAACTCTGACTAAAGATCTCTAGGGAATTGAACCGTACACTGCTTTGTGACATCATTATTAAATCTGTGTTCATATTTTATACAACTGTATTTCACTTATATGTGCCTGAGCCATGCATCTTATCTGTACATCCCTCTAACCCTGCACCTTTCTTTGTAAATCATTATTTCATATTTGTACATTTATTTCATATTCATATAAAAGTGTCTGTATCTTTCCTCACAATTGCAACAACTGTGATATTGTAATCAATATGTGCATATATTTTAACCTCATGCAAACTGCATTTCGGTGTACTATGCCAATAAAGTTGAATCTAATCTAATCAAATCTAAAAAAATACGTAATTTCCCATCAGGAAAGCAGCTTGCACAGGTTCAAAAATATGTTTTGCCTCCCTGGGAATACTTAGCCCTATTGCTTATAAAACATGGGTTGTATAATACCTGTACTAAACATCAATGGGTACATCTTTTTGAAAGCTTTTTTATTTAGTAAATCAAGACTTACCAGGTGAGACTAGATAAGACAGGACTTAATACATTGTGTGACATGACAAAAAGAACAAGGCAAAAAAAAGGTGTTTTATAAGTATATATTGTGAATATGGAGCAGAACCAAAAAAGTGAGTGAGAAACAATTGTTATGTGTTCTTTGTATATCAGGTTGTCCTGGGGTTTTAATGTAGTGTTAATGTGATTCTGAATCCTACTGCCCAGTTTATAAAACACAACATGCTGTAATGTTCTGTCACTTTTCATCCTGTCTTCTCTAGGTCGACCTAAATGAGGAGGAGACCATCCTGATTATCCGGCGTTTGCACAAGGTGCTCCGCCCCTTCCTGCTTCGCAGACTGAAGAAAGAGGTGGAGTCCCAGCTGCCAGAGAAGGTGAGATTACAGTTTAACGTAATTTGATGTAATAATACATACGACCTGCCACTTGAGTATCATTGATATTGATATTTTGAACGAAATCCTGCTTCCGTATTTGTCCACTGGCGGCCCTGCTTTCTTAATACAAGAAGCAAATGATTCATGCTCAAACTGCTTCAGTCAACATAACATTCATTCATATTAAAATAGTGGGTCTGCATTTGTCTGGCATTACATTAATGCACATTTACCCATCCAACGCTATTCGGCTGCCTTTGTTTTCCTGTAATTCCAGACAATTCATATCCATCTGAATAATGGTTAAAACGGTAAACCTTCTCACATACTTTGGGCTGCACTTCGGTGGTCTGTCAGCCCAGGCTGGTTATGGTGTATGACGCACGCAATTTGAGCCACAAGGACCATAAGGGACCCTACGTTACACTGTTTGCCCTTACACTGTTTGCCCTAATTGCTTTCATATAGATAGTTTATTCCAGGTAAGCTGTGCTGTTTTCCAGAAGCATCTTAAAGGGAAAATTGACCCAAAAAATAAATATTCTTCTCCTACCAGTAGCACTGCAAATCTAAAGTTGAAGAGTTGAAGGCACTCAGCTTGTGCTTCTGTCGCCAAAACTACGTTTTAAAAACCCAACAGAAATAGAAATTTATTTTTAGAAATCATGACCCAGTTACTTATCCTCAAATTATGTAATACTTAAGTTATATTATTGACGGACCTTGTTGGAAGCAGTTTCATGTAGGAACTTCTCAATTCCAAATGAATTTCTGTGATACTTTGTTAAACAAATCTGTAAGAGCGCTGTTGGAGGGAGCCTGCAATCTAAGAATTGTATTGGCAAAGACTGCTCCACTGAGCGTATGACATTAAGAACTTCACTTGAACTTAAAGAACTGAACTTTGAGCAGCAGCAAAACCAATCAATGTGTACTTTCTTTAAAGATAATTATAAAGGGCAGAGAATTGGACAGACAAAGTTACTTATACAAGTATCCAGCATTGCCTTCGGCATCACAGATAGCTGACGTTAAGAAGAACTACATCAATTACTGTTGGAAAATAGAACCAGTTTCTTAAAAAAGCCTTTAAATAACTTAATAATCTTACAATTTAAATGAAATGAATTTGACCTATAGAGGTCGCACCAGTTGTAAATGTATATAATGTGCCTTTTTTTCTTGTTTTCAATTACTTCCAAACATCTTTGCCACTGAGAAGGCACCACTGTTTCACTGAAGCATTCTTTATTATTGTCATTCAACACAGGTGGAGTATGTCGTCAAATGTGACATGTCTGCCATACAGAAGGTTTTGTACCGCCACATGCAGAGAGGCATCCTCCTCACTGACGGCTCAGAGAAAGACAAGAAGGTAAATATACACAGAACCCCCCGGCTTCACAGCATGTCTGCGCTTTGTTTTAATACCAGTGTGTGACATGCTGTGTCAAACTGAGCAGCATGGCTTAGAGATATTTACATCGTGCTGCTGTTTGACTCCAGAGGAGCTTGTGTTAGAGTAGATACAGTTGCCCCGTGCTTTTGCTAAAGATAAAGGGTATATTTCAGAATGTGAATTCCTTCATTCGTCTCGCAGCGGGAACATTTACGTCATTGCAGCAGCAAAGGTGGAAAGAAAAAGAGTATACTTGTACACTGCTCACATGAACAAATAACCAAAAACCAATAAGTACACCATGGTAAAAAACTGTATTACCTGCAAGATTTTTCTCTGAGGTTCTTCAGTAATATTAAAGACACGTTAAACTGCTTTAATGCAGAAATGAGTCCTTAAATCAAGAAATTAGCATTTCACCACTTTTGGCTCCCTTGTTTTGAAGTCAATTATTTTTGCTTGTTTTTGATTAAATGCATAGATTAAAGTCCATGTTTCTATTCCATAAAAGACATCAGTAGATACCCCACCCCTGAATGTCCGAAGCCTCTGTGTGTCCTCAAAAATGGCGGTTGCTACCAAGTGACTAAATGAGACAACTAAACGTAATCACTCTGACCATTAGCTGTCTTTAGCTTAGAGGTGGTGACGTTAGTTAAACACATCATGTGACCACGGTGTAGGTTGTTTACAGCCTATCGTTAGCTTTTTACTTCTAGTAATTGGGTTTACTCTTTAGCAAATCATAAACGTTTTGTTAATATTTGGAGAGTATCCTGCTGAACTAAACATCTACGTATATTAAACGTGTTTACCAGAGATCTTATGTGCAACAATTCTCCAAGATCCAATGGAAAAAGCCCATCACTTTTTATCGAGGGAGCCCTTGTGACGCATTCTGCACCTCTCTATGAAATGACAACATGAAAGCTATGCGACAATGTGAAAGAAGTAGCTGAATCACTAGCTCCCCTCGACTTTGAAGAGCTTTACAGTTTCATGTTATTTTTTAGCTGTCAACCCCCAACAATTTTGGTGAACTCTTACCAATCTCATATTTCAGTTTTACCGCTGCAGGCAGCTGTTAATCAGTCACAAACGCTGACAGACCCACTGTTATTTCCAGTTTAAACTCACATCAAGACAAATATCATTGTTTTGATCTGGCGTTTCATTTATTTTATATGTTTCAATTGTCCCAAGGGCAAAGGAGGATCAAAGACCCTGATGAACACCATCATGCAGCTGAAGAAAATCTGCAACCATCCCTACATCTTCCAGCACATTGAGGTGAGTGTGAAAAGCCTGTGAATACTAAGAAGTGGAAAATATGACACTGGGTTCCACTTGTGCATGTCTCTATCATTTACATATTCTAATTGTCAGCTAATTGCATATTCATTACCTTCAAAGATATGGGTTTCATTTTTCAAGGAATATTTGTCATATTAATTCATCCAAATGGCTTCCGGTAAACATTTTTTCTGGGATGTTGTCGTCACGAAAGTTTTCTTTTCTGAAATCATTGTATTTTAGTGGGGAGTTTGATATTTGCTGGGCTATACTTTAAGTTCTACATACGAAAACAATTGTAAATATACAGATTTAATTCGACTAAAAGTCAGTCTGAATTTATAGAGTCCTGTCTCTATCTTTTCAAACAGCTCAGATAATAGTTTGGAAGGTTATCTTTAGGTCAGCTACATTTAAATATGTGATGTTGTTACCCTTATTTAAACTACTTCATATTCTCTGTTGTAGGAGTCTTTTTCTGAGCACTTGGGCTTTCCAAATGGCGTCATCAGTGGGTAAGTCGTACAAAAAAACACCCTCCTTGAAAACCACATTGTCATATTTTCTGAGTTAAAGGATCTTGAACATAATCCTGGTCAGCTAAGCGTTAAAAGCGAAGACTAATCACACTAGTCAGAGTGGAGGCTGACTGAGTTTCATAGAAAGGCAGTTTGACGAGGCGCTGTGCGAGAGAGGAAGGGAATTAACCTGAGGCACAAAACGCAGTAATAATAGATTCAGGTAAACACGATAAAATGTAAACGGAGCAGGGAAAAGGTGTGTGTGAGAAAAGAGGCACAGCCGGGACCATGACATAATGCCAACATAACAGATTCCCGGCTGAGCACAGCCTCCAACAATTGGTTGTATTTTGCTAAAACTTTACTTTAACATATGAAGCATTTATGGGCACAATAAAACATTTGACATTTTGAAAAACACTAAGTAAGTGTTTATTATCCTACAGTATTAGTTACAAATATATATGTTCTCCCACTAAACTGAATTTAACTTTATTGTCTATTATCTTTTTTTAAAAACCAGCCTTTACTTCTGGGTGCCCATAATAAGGATTGATAATTAGGGATTAATACAAAAGTAAACTCTTATATTTCCTTAAAGAATAGTTTCTTATGAACCAGTTATTAAATGTTTATATACTGCTAATAAATGCTAACAGGGGAGTACATATCGTTGGTGGTATCAGGTAAACACAGCCTCTGCAGTGCCTTCAGTTCAAACAATAGCATACAGACAACAAACAGACTTATATGGCTTCCATTTTATTTTTTTAACTTTCTGAACATTCTGTCAAAAAGAAGCTGTTTACAGAAATGCAGTTTTATCTTTTCATGTGTTTCTTTCAAAACAAAATGCACACAGTCACAACCAACAGGTCTGACATTTATTCACAACATTGTGTGCAGCGGCATAGTCAACGTTTTTTCTCTTTGACTTTGTTTGAAGCTCAGTGAAGCAGTACAGTAGTTTCCCACCTGATAAGAGTATCCAATCGAAGTTGAAATGTGAAAAAGCCAGTGTGTCAGGTGTCTATGCAGTATTTACTGGTACTTGGCAGCAGATTTAAATTATTCATAGCCTGTCCTGTTACGCATTACTTTTCCATTGTCAATTGAATGTAATGTTTTTTCCAATTTCACCTCTCTGGTTGCTGTTTCATATATAGGTAAAACAAACAAAGCATCATTGCTTTAATATAACCCAAAACAAACCGATGTGATGACAGGAACAACACACCTCAGCACCACAGCACAGAACCATTCAAAACAAGTGAATTACATTGATTTTAAGCATTAAAATATATTTTTCCACCTCAATCCATTTAATTGTTTGATTAATCTTAGTATGTCTGAAATAGTGCAGTTATGCCTCGGTTAACTTTTTTGGCCATTTGGTTGCAATCCTTAGTGCAACTTCTCCGTCTTGCATTTGCACAAACACACTTTAAAACCCACACTTTCAAATTTAATTCGGCAAAAGGTCAAGTGTGGGGGCAAAAACGGGGTCAGCCAAAAGGTTAAATAGGTATCTTTGGACAGACCTAGGGACAGAAAGAGTGACCTATTGAGCTTCAACTAAAAAACAAGTTCTATAAAACATTTTGTGGCTCCAGACAGAGCTTTATGGAATCTGAAAAATGACTTGAGGCAAAGTCGTTAATTCTGAAGACAAGTTTGGAAATTGAAAAAATATCAAGTTGTGGAGTTAGAGAGAAGTGAGCTACTACTAACTGTTGGTGGTAACCAGAATAACAGGACAGGAAACCAGGAACTGTGACAGGCTGAACCACATCAGGGAAACGTTGACAACGAACTGACAGGGAACACTAGGGAAAACGGACGTATACACACACAAGACTAATCACAAAGACAAGACACAGCTGGAGGAGGCAGGAAAAAACCCAAGGGCAGCAGGTGATCTCAATCAGACAATCACACACAGGTGGAGAGAATCAGCACAAAACAATTCCAAAGGCAAAAAAAGAAAGCCTAAAGCACAATTACATTTAAACTATAACAAGAAACATTCAACAGAAAAACCAAGATCAAAGCTAGCATGGAATAACACCAATGTCACAGAAACATATCAAAGAGGTTGCCAAACAAAAAAACTAAAAAGAACTTCAGGGCATTATTGGCCAATTGATAAACTGTCAAAATAGATGCCATACTTTAGTCATCATTACGCCTGTATTGGTTATAGTGTGACACGTTTTACCAGTCTATGGTTTTACCTCATTACCCCCATCCAGGCTGGAACTGTATCGAGCTTCGGGGAAGTTTGAGCTCCTCGATCGCATCCTGCCCAAACTGCTTGCCACCAATCACAGAGTGCTGCTGTTCTGCCAAATGACCACTCTCATGACCATCATGGAGGACTACTTCAGCTACCGCAACTTCCAGTATTTACGTCTCGACGGTAAGCTCTCACCTCTACTTATGTTTCTAAACTCTGTGATCATCAAATCTACAATGTATCAATATCGATAATAGGTATTAGAAATGTCCTGACATGTTTACCAATTAATCCATACATATCAGCCAAAACAGAAGGTTATAAAGGTGGGCGTTTTGCAAACTGTTTCAGGGGAGGCTCATTCAATCGAAGTGAACAAATATGATATAAGTTATGAAAAGAAGACCAAATAAAAAGGCTTGAAGGTGTGTCTTATTAGGTAGAAATTCCTATTTCGAGTAGTTTTGGGTAATTTTGCAGTTTTTTCCCCCACTTTCCTAGAATATATTAAGCTACATATTATCCAAAACAGAAGGTTTTAACCCTTGTGCCCTCCTCGGGCATTTTTGTACATTTTTCCTGACTTTTTTTTTTGATTTGGTGTTCATTTCAGCTGTGTTACAGCTTTTGGCATGGATTTTTGCAAGAAGTCTTCTTTTGAGTCAAATTTTTGAAATCCAATGTCGTTTACTCTTACATGTTTTGTATACTCTCGTGATGCATTTTGCACCCTCTGGACCCCTTCGTGGCAAAAATGTACACGCTCATAGAAACTGCTATTAAATCATCATACATCAATATTTTATTAAACTTTTTTTTCCATGAATCACTTGAACAACTTCTAACGTGCTCAAAACTACCAAACATCCAATAATTTTCAGGATTTTAACCCTTTAAATGCCTGTTTCATTATTTGAATTATTTAATTTCTCTTAAAAAAAAACACAAAAAATGAATTTCTTTCAATATAATAATTAGTAGAGGGATGGAACTTTGGTGGTTATTAGAGTCTGGGATGTGTCAAAGATTAGCAACAAAATTGATTTGACTGCATTATTAATTTTTATGTAGTGTCAGATACTACCTCTGGACACCTTCGTGGCAAAAATGTACACGCCCAAAACAACTGCTATTAAATCATCATACATCAATATCTTTTTCTACTTTTTTTTCATGAATCACATATACAACTTCTCACGTACTCCAAACTACCAAACATTCAATCATTGGCAGGATTTTAACCCATTAAATGCCTGTTTAATTATTTTAATTATTTCATTTCTCTCAAAAATGCCTCATTGACTTCCATTCAGACCACATTTGTTGATCTCATTGCCATTGCAGTATAAAACCATGCATTTTGTAATGTCAGCATTTCATTTAGAAGAAAAGTAGTGATATTTGATATTTCTACTCTATTCCAACAGATTACACAAGTTTCCGTGTAGGCCGATGCATTACATTCTTACATTTTTGCCAGTTATATTATGGAGCCGTGTGACTACCAGGGGGCCCCGAGAGTGGTGTGTGTGTGTGTGTGTGTGTATGTGTGTATGTGCGTGTGTGTGTGTGTGTATATGTATGTGCGTGTGTGTGTGTATATGTGCGTGTGTGTGTGTGTGTGTCATTTCCAGCAGCAGACTAGCAGGTCCTGCAGCATGTGACCTGGTGCTCTCAGGTGATAGAACAACATTTTTTTAGGCCTGTGCACAACCAGCACACACCTCTCCTCCCTCTCCGTGTGTGTGTGTGAGAATCTGTAAGCATGCACAGATCATTTCATGGGAACAAAAGGCCATCTTTTGAGGGATGTGTTTGATGTGTCTTTGAAGAGCTGCTTGATTACTCAAAAACAAAAAACAACTGTTAGTGTGTTTATGCACCTGGCTGCCAAAGATAAACATGCAGTTTGACCAAGGGCTTATTTCATTAGTGAGCAGAGAAGGAGAAAGACCTGGAGCAAAGAGAAGGAACTCAAATGAAGAAGCTTTTCAGTGCAGAAGAGACTTCAGAAATAATCTTGCAGCCTTCTTCTGCCAGCGAGCTGCAGGACTCATCTGAAGAAGACACAAGGTTCGAGCTGGGGTCTGACACTGAATGCTCTCTGGAGTCCAGCATTTCTTTGAGTTCCTCTGACCCTTCATCTGAAAGTGGAGAGGACACTGAGGGTCCGGCCCACCATCCACCACCACGGGGGGCTTTCTTCTCACAACCTGTGAGGACACCCTGGTTTTCCCCAGCTCCTGGGAGAATGACCTCCGTTCTTCTCTGTCCCCTCACTGTGGGTCGGACCCTCAGTGTCCTCTCCACTTTCAGATGAAGGGTCAGAGGAACTCAAAGAAATGCTGGACTCCAGAGAGCATTCAGTGTCAGACCCCAGAGAGCATTCAGTGTCAGACTCCAGAGAGCATTCAGTGTCAGACCCCAGAGAGCATTCAGTGTCAGACCCCAGAGAGCATTCAGTGTCAGACCCCAGCTCGAACCTTGTGTCTTCTTCAGATGAGTCCTGCAGCTCGCTGGCAGAAGAAGGCTGCAAGATTATTTCTGAAGTCTCTTCTGCACTGAAAAGCTTCTTCATTTGAGTTCCTTCTCTTTGCTCCAGGTCTTTCTCCTTCTCTGCTCACTAATGAAATAAGCCCTTGGTCAAACTGCATGTTTATCTTTGGCATCCAGGTGCATAAACACACTAACAGTTGTTTTTTGTTTTTGAGTAATCAAGCAGCTCTTCAAAGACACATCAAACACATCCCTCAAAAGATGGCCTTTTGTTCCCATGAAATGATCTGTGCATGCTTACAGATTCTCACACACACACGGAGAGGGAGGAGAGGTGTGTGCTGGTTGTGCACAGGCTTAAAAAAATGTTGTTCTATCACCTGAGAGCACCAGGTCACATGCTGCAGGACCTGCTAGTCTGCTGCTGGAAATGACACACACACACGCACATACGCACATATACACACACACACACACACACACGCACACGCACACGCATACGCATACATATACATACACACACACACACACCACTCTCGGGGCCCCCTGGTAGTCACACGGCTCCATAATATAACTGGCAAAAATGTAAGAATTTAATGCATCGGCCTACAGTGGGAAAATGGTGTAATCTGTTGGAATAGAGTAGAAATATCAAATATCACTACTTTTCTTCTAAATGAAATGCTGACATTACAAAATGCATGGTTTTATACTGCAATGGCAATGAGATCAACAAATGTGGTCTGAATGGAAGTCAATGAGGCATTTTTTAGATAAATGAAATAATGAAAATAATGAAACAGGCGTTTAAAGGGTTAAAATCGAAACCGAAAATGGTAGTTTTGAGTATGTTAGAAGTTGTTTATGTGATTCATGAAAAAAAAGTAGAAAAAGATATTGATGTATGATGATTTAATAGAAGTTATTATGGGCGTGTACATTTTTGCCACGAAGGTGTCCAGAGGTAGTATCTGATACTACGTAAAAAATAATAATGCAGTCAAATCAATTTTGTTGCTAATCTTTGACACATCCAAGACTCTAATAACCACCAAAGTTCCATCCCTCTACTAATTATTATATTGAAAGAAATTCATTTTTTGTGTTTTTTTGTAATAAATAATGAAATAATTCAAATAATGAAACAGGCATTTAAAGGGTTAAAATCCAGAAAAGTATTGAATGTTTGCTAGTTCTGAGTATGTTATAAGTTGTTTATGTGATTCATGAAACAAAAAGTAGAAAAATATATTGATGTATGATGATTTAATAGAAGTTATTATGGGCGTGTACATTTTTGCCACGAAGGGGTCCAAAGGTAGTATCTGACACTACGTACAAAATAATAATGCAGTGAAATCAATTTTGTTGCTAATCTTTGACACATCCAAGACTCTAGTAGCCACCAAAGTTCCATCCCTCTACTAATTATTATATTGAAAAATAATTATGTTTTGTGTTTTTTCGTAAGAAAAAATGAAATAATTCAAATAATTAAACAGGCATTTAAAGGGTTAAAATCCTGCCAATGATTGAATGTTTGGTAGTTTTGAATACGTTATAAGTTGTTTATGTGATTCATGAAACAAAAAGTAGAAAGAAATATTGATATATGATGATTTAATAGAAGTTATTATGGGCGTGTACATTTTTGCCACGAAGGTGTCCAGAGGTAGTATCTGACACTACGTACAAAATAATAATGCAGTGAAATCAATTTTGTTGCTAATCTTTGACACATCCAAGACTCTAGTAACCACCAAAGTTCCATCCCTCTACTAATTATTATATTGAAAAAAATTAATTTTTTGTGTTTTTTGTCATAAATAATGAAATAATTCAAATAATTAAACAGGCATTTAAAGGGTTAAAATCCAGAAAATTATTGAATGTTTGGTAGTTTTGAGTACGTTATAAGTTGTTTAAGTGATTCATGAAAAAAAAAGTAGAAAGAAATGTTGATGTATGATGATTTAGTAGCAGTTATTATGGGCGTGTACATTTTTGCCACGAAGGGGTCGAAAGGTTGAAAATTCGAGGAGGGCACAAGGGTTAAAGGTCCCCTATTATACTCTTTTTCAACAATGTATTATAGTTCTCAGTTATATAAAAAACATGTCTCTGAAGTGTTTGGCTCGAAATACCAAACAGATCATGCATTGTAGCATCCCATAACCCCCTCTGTTTCAGCCCTGTTCTAAAAGTGCTGATTCTGTGTTTGTAGCTTTAAATGCAAACGAGCCGCCGCTGGCTACGCGCCTCTGTGAAGTGTTTGGTTTAAAATACCACAATGGTGCTCTAGGAGGAGATTCAGGTGATAAGGTGGGGGGTGTTACCTTGGTTGGTTATTGGCTAATGGTTACACAAGCCAAAAAAACCTTGTGACATCACAAAGTGGCCAAAATCGGATCAGCTAGGTTTCGGACAGGTTTTATGTTGATGGATCAGTACAAAAAGTGAGGGAAGCTTTTTTCCTGAAACTTTCGAAATCTCTTAACACATGGGACATGTTTATGTAAAAAAGACAGGAAAAAAGATTTTACATAATAGGTGACCTTTAAAGGTGGGCACTTCGCAAACAGTTTCAGGGGAGGCTCATTCAATCAAAGTGAAAAAATATGACATAAGTTATCAAAAGAAGACGAAATAGAAAGGCTTGAAGGTGTGTCTTATTAGGTAGAAGTTCCTATTTCGAGTAGTTTTAGGTAATTTTACTGTTTCTCCGCCCATTTTCCTAGAGTATAATAAGCTAACAAATGCTTTAGGACAAACCTCTTTTGTGTATCAGTGTTGGAAGGCCTCCAGTCTCTGACTTTGGAAAGCCCTTGGCTTAAATAAAGCAAAATCCAATGGTTCCTCTCCTGCAGTCTACTGAGTATTGTCCCCCTCAGCCTTCTTTTGTCTGGTTCAAGTGTTCTCTGCATGCCTTGTGCCTGTTCTCAAAGATCATTTGTAAAGAAAGAAACAGCTCTACTGAGTTCTGTTTCTGCAGTTCAAACAAAGTGAGACCTCTTCTCTGGGGCACACCGATTTCATAAGAAGCTTTCTAGTCAAGTCAATTTGATTTACACAGCCCAGTCTCACACATTTGCCTCAAGGGGCTTTATATAGTACACCCTCTCCTTAGAGACCCTCATTTTGAGTAGGTAACCTCTTAGCAGGACTTAAGTGGAAGAAACCTGAGAAAGAGCCGAGTCAGATACATATGTATTCAATATGGTAGGTAAACATAGTTATGGGCCTTGGAATTGGCAGATACCTTTATGTTAAAGGACTAGAACCATGGTTAAGACCCTACACCTTTATATATATATATATATATATATATATATATACAGTCTATGCCCTAAACACCATTTGGATGATCTTTATGAACTTCAGGATATATTTGCAATAGATGAAATTCATAAGAAGCGAAGGATATGCTCCTCTGAAAACTGTTATATTATGAATCATGTAGTCTATTATTGCTTACAATTTCAGTGGAAGTAAGGATGATGAGGGTTTATCATCTGTGTCGACAACACAAATTATCTTTACCATAATGCATCATCACACAACAGACAAATACTAGAGAATTTAAAAGCTCTTTCCAACTTCCAAAGACAAACATGATCATTATCTGAGATTAAGTCCGATCTTGTGTTAGTACTTTACTTCTTTGTTCCCTTTATGTATTTGGTGTGTTAAAAAGATCAATTCCTCATTTGTAATTCAAATGGACGCAGACTAAAATAATAATACGCAATATTCTCATTAAGATTCTCATCACATCATGTTTGCTGAGAATAATACCCCACACTTTGCATTTCAAACAACAGACAATCCTTTAAGCCACTAAGTCTGGTATCAGAGACCTGAGTTCCCCGAGGAGATTCATTTTTGTGCAGTTTTTGAAACATAACAAAATGTGCAATGTGATCTCTCTCCTCATTTCCCCTTGACTGCTGTGTGCGAGTGACGATTGAGGCATTTGTCTTCGCAGTTAAAAGAAGCACATTATGGCAAACAATAAGAGCTTGTCTCGTACTTGTATGGTCTTCAGTTTGAAGGGAGCAGGGACCTGTTCCAAAGAAATCTGTGATGAACATGCAGCCTCACACATCCTTGCAGCAACTCACAGTTTAGAATGTTATGTGTGATTAGTGAATTCATTCTGGATTTTGAAAGAAAGTAACAGGCACTCAGCAGAGACTGGCTGGGAATGAAACACAGACTGTCAGTGCCTTCAGGCTCACTAGGCTGATGTGATTAACTAGAAAAGTGCATCAGAATCTTTTCTTTGCAGGCAGCCACACAATTGGTCCTTTTTATTCAAAAGTGACCTATTATGCTAATGTTCTGGTTTGTATTTTTCTTGTATTTCTCTACTGGGACTTGTTTACATGCTTTAATGCTGAAAAAGTTATTTATTTTTCTCGGACGGCCTCTGCTGCAGCACCTCTTTTCACCCTCTGTCTGAAACCAGAGCCCAGTGTGCTCTGATTGGTTAGCTGGTCCGCTCTGTTGTGATTGGTCAACCGCTTAGAAATGTCCCGGCCCTTAACCTATCCAGACAATGTGTTGGAGGACTAGCCAATGGAAGCGCGAGGTTACGTAGTGATGTCACACAAAACAAAGGAGTCCAATCGATGCATTAACTCAGTTCTCTGATTCCAGACTTATGGCGCGTTTCCACTACAGCGCGGAGCACGGTTTAAGAGGGCTGTGACGTCAGCGGCCCGTCTTTGGTTGCGTTTCCACTTGGCCTAGTACCGGCCGGCGGGTCCTAATTCACAGTTGTTCTGGCCTCATAAAATCGTGGGTCTAGGGCCAGAGACAACGAGGCTGAGTCGGGCTGAGTATGCTAAACTAGAGAGAGGATCGCTGGCAAGGGGGCTACAACTACAACAAGATGGACATATTTGACCGTGATTTAATTGTAATACACGTTTCAAAATGATGCCGAAGTAACAACATACTGTTACCGGTTAGTAAAAACCATGAATTAATGCTTTGACAAGTCTGCAGACAGACGGCAGGCGAAAAACCTTTTAAAATGCGTGTTTTTTAAATGGAGATCGGCTAAGCTAACGCAGTATATGCTCCGACCGTCCACACTCACAACAACGGCCTATACACACATAAATAAAGCAGCGACTGTATTCGTCATGACACAGGCAGTCTGTGGTGTGTACTTGTTTAACTTTTGTCTAGTTTCTGAACATATATGAGGAGCTGTGAGCTCTGAGTGCTAACAGCTAACGGCTGTGTTGTTTTTCTGGGGTTCTCATTGAAGATGACGTCACGGCTCCGCCTACACTGCGTTACTATAGTTACTACCCCAGTTCCTAAACTGTAATGGAAATGCGCCATAAAGTGAGCCAGTCCTAACGAGGCCAAGCCATACCGAGCGGGGCCGAGTGAGGCCGTGTAGTGGAAACGCGCCATTAGTGACTTAAAGGATTTCCTTTTGTTTAAAATGCAAAGTATGGGGTATTATGCTCAGCAAACATAACGTGATGAGAATCCTAATGAGAATATTGCCTGTAATAGGCTTGAACTTCAGGATTTTAGCCTTCGCAGACCATTTACATGGACAAAAAACAATATAACACACTTCAGGAAGAAAAGGCACAAAAGATAAATTGAGAAGAGTGATATTTCCATATATTTCAGATGTCTTGGTGCTATATGAATACTGTAAAAGTAGCTAAACACTCAATCCACAGAAAAAAGTACACAGCGCGTATTTTAAAACTGTGCATTTTAACAATATGTCCAAACTTCTTGGCGTTACAGATATGTTGAATGAGACATACAGTAATGAGAAAAATAATATATTTTGGACATTAAGGCATGTAAAGATGTTATAGTATAACCTAAAGAAAGTTAGCATATTACTGTATATTACCTTTAAGTGGGGCCTCTTCCCAGGATTACTCCTTATTCTGCAGACGATAACATAAACATGTCTAGTCATTCTACTTGACATGAAATGTTTCAATTGATTTATTCAGTATTATTTTGGTCCAACCAAATAATGAATTACCGTATTAGAAGGAATCATTTGGTGATCAGAATGAACACTATCTACTCCGCACTTAGAAACCAACTTAGAAATAGACTTGTGGACTGTGAACATTCTAAGTTAGCATAATTTAATCAGACTTCAAAACCATGAACCCTGTGTAATAAATTGCCACATGCCCCTACAGACACATCTGAATCAGTTTAATTCATCAGACATGAGGCAGGGTATCGGGTGACATTTTGATTTTAAGTTTGCTTTGACACTTTTTTCACACTTAAAAAACGTATGGTTGGCATTTCAGGAAGCACCAAGGCTGACGACCGCGCAATGCTGCTGAAGAAATTTAATGAGCAAGGATCTCAGTACTTCATCTTCTTGCTCAGCACCAGAGCCGGGGGCCTCGGCCTCAACCTGCAGGCCGCCGACACCGTGGTCATCTTCGACAGCGACTGGAATCCACACCAGGTACGTCCCGCAGTTTAACACACTGTAAAAATAGTGTGTTATAATAATGTGCTCATGGTGTGAACTTTTGACTACAGAATGTATATTCCTTTTTTTTTTACATTTTCTTTTTTATTTACATAAATGTTAAGAGTTACAAGCCATCTTACATTTTACTTTTTATTTTTTATTCAACATAACAAATATTACAAATCAGGCATACAGAAATACGAACATGAAGAGACAGAAACACAACAACAATAACAGCTGTGTGTAGCAGAGAACCAGGGGGGTTACATTACAAATAGAGTTTTTAGTTGAAGTCTGATCTATACGGTTTTACAAACTCAATCCATCCCTTGCAACACCTGTCAAATGTGTCTGTCTTGAGTCTCAGAGTAAATGTTCATTTTTCCACAACAACAATCTTGTGAATCACATTAAATCAGTCTGCTAGAGTAGGTGGTACTTGGCTTAACCATTTTTTCGTTATGGCTTTTTTACTGTCGACTAGCATTATTTTAAACATGTACACTTTAGAGAATGTAGTGGTAGTTCCAAAGCAGATTTAAAGGTGTACCTACTGACCAGAGGTGGGAAGTAGTAGAGTACAAATACTTCGTTACTGTACTTAAGTACATGTTTCTGCTATCAGTACTTTACTCCACTACTAATTTTTCTGACGACTTTTTACTTTTACTTCTTACATTTTGAACACAAATACCTGTACTTTCTACTTCTTACATTTTAAACACAAATACCTGTACTTTCTACTTCTTACATTTTGAACACAAATACCTGTACTTTCTACTTCTTACATTTTGAACACAAATACATGTACTTTCTACTTCTTACATTTTGAACACAAATACCTGTACTTTCTACTTCTTACATTTTAAACACAAATACATGTACTTTCTACTTCTTACATTTTAAACACAAATACCTGTACTTTCTACTTCTTACATTTTAAAAACAGGCTCGTTACTTTAGTTTGAATGTGTGTTTGGTGGCGTGATCATTATTATTTAGAGTCATTGCGTGCGTATTGATTTGAACACGATCCGTGTATCCATCACTTCCTGGTCTTCTCTAAAGAAGAGGGACCAATGAAAACGTTGTCATGTTGCCGTTGTTCAGCATGGAAACATTCATTAGCTAACAATGACATCATTGTTCTATTAATATAAAGGGAGGTCAGGTACTCTTTAAAACAGCTGGTAGTTATGGGTACTTTTTACTTAAGTACATTTCGAAGCCCATACTTCTTTACTTTTACTTGAGTAAAGATGTTTAGTCAGTACTTCTACTTTTACCAGGGTATTTTTAAACACGAGTATCTGTACTTCTACTTGAGTAAAGGATGTGTGTACTTTTGCCATCTCTGCTACTGACAGTGTTTTAGGTTGATGCGACTTAAATGAACTAATATTTCTCTTTAATCCGTGTTTCCAGGACCTGCAGGCTCAGGACCGGGCTCACCGCATCGGCCAGCAGAACGAGGTGCGCGTGCTTCGTCTCTGCACCGTCAACAGTGTGGAGGAGAAAATCCTGGCAGCTGCCAAATACAAACTCAACGTGGATCAGAAGGTCATCCAGGCGGGCATGTTCGACCAGAAGTCCTCAGGCAACGAGCGCCAAGCTTTCCTCCAGGCCATTTTACTGACTGAGGAGCAGAATGAGGTCGGGTGTGAATTATTTTGCAATAAGAAGATAAATGTAGGGGTCTTTAAACATTTTTTATTAAATGGTGCATGCTGCTTTTGATTGAATTCCTGCATACACAGCACTTTAGATACGATCAGGGATGTAGCCACCCTTCACTTATAATATTCCATGTTTTTGAAATGCAATCTCAGCAGCTTAATTTGTATTTGATAAAAATCATAAAGCAGTACCTGACCAGTTTGTTTTGAACTGACCATGCAAGGCTCCTGTTGTGCCGAAACATTCATTAACTCAGCCTGTGTTTTGCTGTTTTTCCAAACTAGGAAGAAGATGAGATACCCGATGATGAAACTCTTAACCAGATGATAGCCCGCAATGAAGACGAATTTGAGCTCTTCATGGTAAGAAAAGGCACACATTCCTGTGAGATCTCATCGACATTTAAATTGCAGAGTAAGACTCCAAAAGCAACCGTCCTAAAGAGGAGACGCTGACAGCTGGTTCTCTTACATTTACCGACAAAATAATTGTAGGTTTTCCATCATGTCGAGACTATTGTTCATTGGTTAACATTTATTTTTTGTTCAGGCATCTGAGAATGGCGCGTTTGTCCCGCGGACAACTCTTCATGCATAATAAACAACTAAATTGCCATGGATAAAGGCCTCAGTCACCATGTCACTCAGTATACACAGTTTTTTACTGAAAAAATAGCTGTCCTCACAGAGCCTCAAGCCTCACTGTCTCCTCACAGAGTCGCCTCATATTTCTTTTCACCCAGCTCTTATTGACTTGCTCCATGATGTCTGGGTGCAAGATATTAAATATACATGGAAGCAATAGGTTAGGGCTGGCAGCAAGTTTGTAACTTGTAGAAGGGCTTCGTCCAAAGGTGCATTTAGTGTCACCAAGACTAAAGTTGCATTTGCAGTTGTGTTTTAAGAAGTGACAACATGGCTTAGTGTTTGTGATGAGATACGGTGAGATAATCCCCTGGTTTGTAAATCTAGTTATATTAGTATATGCACAGCCCGCTGTTGCTCTCTAACACAAAGCATATAAAGTACTGTAAACACAAAACCCTTATTTTTTTTTATTTTTTTTTATTTAACCTTTATTTAACCAGATAAAAACATTGAGATAAAATCTCATTTTCAATGCTGACCTGGCCAAGAAGGCAGCAACGTTACACATAACACATAACACAAACATATAAAATACAGAGAACATAACTAAGAAAACAAAAGACGAAAAAGCAGTCACTACATTGTGCACATTAGGACAGTAAGAAAAGTACACTACTTGTTACTGCAAGAGCAGCTGGTGGTGAGGACTTCAGACAACTTCAATTATAATTATAATTAAAGCAGAAATATGGCCTGATGTTTGATGCGTCCATATAGTGATGTTAATATCAACAAGGTAGAAATCCAATGCTTATTCCAGTTTGAATCATCTGTATTTTCTTCTCTGCAGCGCATTGACATGGACCGACGGCGGGAGGACGCCAGGAACCCAAAGCGCAAGCCTCGCCTCATGGAGGAGGACGAGTTGCCTTCTTGGATCATCAGAGACGAAGCTGAGGTGGACCGCCTCACGTACGAAGAGGAGGAGGAGAAGATGTTCGGCCGGGGGTCTCGCTGCCGTCGGGACGTGGACTACAGCGACACGCTCACTGAAAAACAGTGGCTGCGGGTAAAGTCTGAGCATACTTACTAAGCTATTATTTCTCTAACAAATATAGTGATAAATGTAACTGAAGTGAAATTGGTTAACAACCCATAATGTCTTTATTCACCTGCAACGCTTCTTCCCTGCAGTTACCTATAGCAATCTTTGGAAATATAATGTGCCATTTAATTTAAGTTATTGTGATTTTTTTTACATCAGTATTAGATATTACTGCAAATATTCCCTTGATCGTCCTTAGCCACGGTCATGTTATGCTTAACAGAGGTGTGTTAGCAAGTGGTAAAAACCTCTGAAAAATCCAAATTGACCAATCAGAATAGAGTGTTCCTCTAAGCCGTGTAATACAAGGTAAACACTTAGCAGTCATTCATCTTTTCTAACTTAACCACTTTTTCCTTATGTTACAAAAAACAATGTTCTGAAGCCTTTGTTGTAAAGTGCTGATCTGGATCTGTGGAGAAAAGCAGAACATTCTGAAGGATGCTTACAGACATGAAAATCATTTTCATTCAGAATCAGCTTTGCAGACATACAAGGACATGGTCAAGATACTTATAAAGGAATATGAAAATGTCAATGGCAAAAGCTCTAGCTTCTTTACTTGAGTAAAAGTACCACACAGTAGAACTACTCAATTTTAAGTTAGAGTACTGCATCGAGAATGGAACTAAAGTCAAGTATTTAAGTACGATTAGGAAAATGTACTCAAAGTATTATTAATTCAAGAAGAAACTCAACAAATATTTATATATACAGTGGAGGAAATAAGTATTTGATCCCCTGCAGATTTTGTAGGTTTGCCCACTTACAAATAAATGAACAGTATATAAGTTTATTTTAACAGTGAGAGTAAGAATATCAAAAAGAAAATCCAGAAATTGACATTATATAAAAGATAAGAATTGATTTGCATTAAACTTTGGGAAATAAGTATTTGATCCCGTTGCAACCAACAAGGATTCTGGCTCCCACAGACCGGTTACATAAGTCCTCTTCTTTTTAAAAAGTACTCCTCATATCAACTTGTTACCTGTATAAAAGACACCTGTCCACAGAAGAAAAAGAAAATGGGCATCAATCAACAATCAGTCGCCCTCGGTCTGGGGCTCCACACAAGATCTCGCCCCGTGGGGTATTGATGATCATGAGAAAGGTGAGGGATCAGCCAGGAACTAAACGGGAGGAACTTGTTAATGATCTCAAGGCAGCTGGGACCACAGTCACCAAGAAAACTATTGCTAACACACTACACCATAATGGATCAAATCCTGCAGCGCCTGAAGGTCCCCCGCTCAAGAAGAACATGAAAGGCCCGTCTGCAGTTTGACAATGAACATCTGAATGATTCAGAGAAGGCTTGGGAGAAGCTGATGCGGTCAGATGAGACCAAAATCGAGATCTTTGGCATCAACTTGACACGCCGTGTTTGGGAGGAAGAGAGATGCTGACTATAACCCCAGAACCCCATCCCCACCGTCAAGCATGGAGGTGGAAACATTATGCTTTGGGGGTGTTTCTCTGCTAAGGGGACAGGACGACTTCCCTGCATCGAGGAGAGGATGGACGGGGCCATGTACCGTGAAATCTTGGCTGATAGCCTCCTTCCCTCAGCCAGGACACTGCAAATGGGTCATGGAGGGGTCTTCCAGCAGGACAATGACCCTGAACATACGGCCAAGGCAACACAGGAGTGGCTAAAGAAGAAGCACATGTAGGTGATGGAGGGGCCTAGCCAGTCTCCGGACCTTAATCCCATAGAAAATCTGTGGAGGGAGCTGAAGCTTCCAGATGCCAAGCATCAGCCTCAAAACCTGAAGGGTTTGGAGAGGATCTTCAGAGAGGAGTGGACCACAATCCTTCATGAGATGTTCACACACCTGGTGACCAACTACAAGAAGCGTCTGACCTCTGTGTGTCCAACAAGGGTTTCTCCACCAAGTACTAACACATGTTTTGCAAGGGGATCAAATACTTATTTCCCAGTTAAATTCAAATCAATTTTTATCTTTTATATAATGTCAATTTCTGGATTTTCTTTTTGATATTCTTACTCTCACTGTTAAAATAGACCTACCATTACAATGATAGACTTTTGGTTTCTTTGTCAGTTGGCAAACTTACAAAATCTGCAAGGGATGAAATACTTATTTCCTCCACTGTATACATATATACACACACACACACACACACACACACACACACACACACACACACACACACACACACACACACACACACACACACACACACACACACACACACACACACACACACACACACACACACACACACACACACACACACACACACACTATTTGTTGCCAAGGTCTGTAGATCGAGCCCTTACCATGGCTGGATGTAAAGCTAAGGTTTAGCACAGTGGGGTGCCCATAGCGCCCGGTCACTCACAGCAAATAGACTGTGACACACTCCCCTAGAGAGACTTCTGAGGCCTGGACGATCCATTCTATTGACTCTGTCTTAGGTGTTTCAGGGTAAACAAGAATAGAACAGAGAAAATATTTCTGCAGTTCAGAGAGGCTCTACTTAAAAGGAGAAAACATGTGAGACGTGTATGCACTGCTAAAGTAACATATCTAGACAGGCTTGACAGTCAGAGTTAAAAACACTGCCATGGTTTGTAATGATTGTAGATTTCACACATTTCATATTTCAATCTGTTGACGTGGGTGAGGATTAACTCTCTCTTTATTTATTTTGATGACGTCAGGCTGTTGAGGATGGAAACCTGGAAGAGATGGAGGAGGAGATCCGCCTGAAGAAGCGCAAACGCAAGAGACGCCAGGACAAGGACTCGTCGAGCAGGGATGAAGGGGGCTCCAAGGCCAAGAAGAAACGTGGACGTCCGCCAGCTGATAAACACTCCCCCAACCACCCCAAAGTCACCAAGCAAATGAACACCATCATCGATACGGTCATCAACTACAGGGATGGGTAAGCAAATATAGTTACATCGTGTTAGGTGTCAGATCTGACTTCTTATAACTAGCACATCATCACATTGAGCGTGCAGTTGGCATCTTGTTTCTGAGAGCACAGCAGTTCTGTGTCTTCGTAAAATAACGAGTATGATCTGCTGAACTTTAATCGAGTTTTAGCAGAGGGCTCTCGGTGTTGCTGTTTTCAGCTGCTCCGACAACAATTGGACACTTTGGAATACAAAAGGGAAGTCAAAGTCACAAACCGATACACAATGATATCAATATTATGTTCATAAATCTCCAATTCATCCTGATGGTTACCTTCTGAGCTAATGCCGAAAAAAGACTTGGTACAAGTTGCGTTTCATTTATTTCCAGGTTCCCTATTAGTGTGGTGTATAAATCCAGAATATTGTAAAACAGGTGCTTTTGCTTTGACACTAAATCCTCTTGTTCTTCTCTTCTCTCTCACTCTGATTAGCCGAAATTAAGTTAATTATCTTTTTTCTCTATAAATAAATTAGAGAGAAAAAAGACATTGGGGGCAGATGGCATGTCATGTAATTGATGTTAGCCCTACAACCGTTTAACGCCAACTACCTTATGAAGCATCCACAGACTGATTAACCCAAAGAAGTGACTTTATAAACTTTTGACAAGTTGGAAGAAAGGGGCTGTGTAGTTCTACTGTCCCTATGGTATATATCTAAATAGGAAAGGCATTTGTGTAATGGGGGTAAGAAAATCAGGAGTCAAATGCAGAATGAAAGAGGGGAGGCGGGTATAAGTGTATAAAACAAAGAGCAAGCTTTATGAAATTAGTTCTGCACATCAGAGTGCTGCTTTGCCTCCTGTCATCATTAATGGACGTCTCTTTTAAATGACTGCTCAGAGAAGAAGATAGGAGTCGAGGAGGGGAACATTAGAAATGAGAAAGGTCTTAGGAAAGACAGGCATAACACAAGAATAATCACAAAGATAAGACACAGCTGGAGGAGGCAGCAAAAAACCCAAGGGCAGCAGATGATTTAAATCAGACAATTACATAGGTGGAGAGAATTAGCGCAAAACAATTACAAAGGCTGGGAAAACATACTAAGACTGGAAGTAAAAATAGACATGGCAGAAAGAGAAAATACTTTTCAAAATAAAAGGGAAATATTAAACACAAAAACCAAGATTAGAGTGTAGCAAGTAGTTATTTGTAGTATATATGTGTATAAGTGAACAGACAGCCTTGTCTTTGGGGACGCACACTTTGATAAACATCCTTGTGTTCTCTCAGTCCAACAGTTAAAGTTTGAGTGTGTCGTCTGTCCTGTTGTGTCTGCATTTTTTCCTTTTCAACCATGTGCAATATCAAAAGTATGCATGTCTCTGTCCCTGTAATATTCACCCGTGCATGAAACAACTACTCAAATATGCACTGGCTGACTACTACACTAAAGCTTTTTCCAGGAAAATGCTACCCGCCTTTCCAAAAGTCAAATTCTTTCCTCTCCCTGTTGACGGTTGTTAGTCCCAGAGCATCTCATTCACAGCTCTGGCACTCCTCTCCGGTTACTGGACTTGGACAGAATTTTGGAATTCCTACTTCCGGACTTTTGAAATTCATGGTTTCGGTGATATTTACCCAAAACGAGTACATGTTGTTAAACATGAATGCAACCGTAATCTGAATTGGCTCTTCCTAGAATACAAAAAAATGATATATATATTTTCTGGAGCTAAGCAACTGTTTTGGCTCCGTTTCCTGACTGAGGTGTACATACAGCACAGTATGTTCCTGACAGATGTTGATGTCTGTTCCGTCTTTCTTCCACAAGCCATTATAAGTATTGAAGCCTTGGCGATGTGTCTTTTAGGAGAGAAAACTATTGGGTTCTTTCCTTAAGATCCTTTTTGTCATAATAAAGGACTGGAAGGCATGGAAGATGTATAACCCAATTGTAACACCTCATCCACCTTTGTGGGTTCAGCGCGTTCACAATCCCCACTCAGCGAGTATACGTCCTCTGGGATCAGCATTAAGATTACACTGAAAAAAGTGTAGGCAGTTCAGTTGTCCATTCTTAAAGCTCACTATTTCTTTTTAAAGATGAACACACGGGTGTATTATTATAAATAATAATGGAAGATCTAAAATCTGGTAAATAAATAAATCTGAATTAACAATTTCTTTTGAGTTTCCTCTCTCTTGCATGCACTGAGGTCTACACTTGGCAGTCATTCATCTTTTCTAACTTAACCCTATTTTCCTTATGTTACAAGAAAACTATGTTCTGTAGCCTTGGTTATTGTAAAGTGCTGATCTGGATATTTTTTCTGTGCAAAACACAGCACATTCTGACAGATGCTTACAGACATGAAAATCAGTTTGAGTCAAAATCAGTTTTGCAGACATACAAGGACTTTGTCTGGAGGTTATGTGGCAGTACTATAAACACGGTCAATATACTTATAAAGGAATATGAAAATGTAAAATAGAAAAGAGAAACTAGTGCTGTTGCACTGAGGTCAACACTTTTGTGCCATGCTGTTTTCTCACCTTGTTTTATATTGCCTTGGGATGTGTGTGTGTTCTCATGTGGTCTGTCCAGTGGTGGCAAAAGGTTTAGCTTCTTTACTTGAGTAAAGTACCAAACTGTATAAATACTCATTATTAAGTTAAAGTACTGCATCGAGAATGGTACTAAAGTCAAGTACAAGTATTTAAGTACTCAAAAGATATTTAAACATGAATAATCTAACATTTGTATATTAATTTATATAACAAAAAACTTCTTTGCAAATTTGCTGCCAATACATTTTCTGTTAACCCACTCATGGTTTCAGTTACATAAATATCATGTTGGATGGTTTAATTTGCACCAAATAATCCTATTTTAAAAGTATTTTCTAATTATTGTCAGTCAAAATCTGAATTTTTTAAGTAACTAATGTATTAATCTATAAAATAAACATAGTGGGGTAAAAAGTAAAGCATCTGCTTGAAAATGAAATATCTAGTTATACAGCTATATTGTATACACAAATATCTGTTTTAAATGTGTAGCAGCTGTGCAGTTTATGGATATGCTTTTTAAAAATGAGGGAAAACAAATAGGAGAACCTAGATTATGTTTCATTACAGAAATACATCCTTGTGTCTCCTCGTAGGGTCTGGATTAGTTTGAATTGATCTTGTGGGCACACATTGGTAACAGACCCACATTTACTGGAAGCCTCTAATTTATTTACCTTAAGTTTGTTTGTCACTCCCTGTAGCTCCACACTCTGCCCTCTAGTGGTTATAAATGATCCACTGCATATTAAAGGTCACAACAACAGTGTTGTTGTTTTACTTTGAGAAACAAATGTCCTCTCCTTTCAACACGTAACATCTCCCAGCTGGTCAAGGATTAGAACTCCTTTCCTGTTTTTTCCCATCTCAAGGTTGCTAGTTAAGCAGAGTTTAAGCAAACAAAGTCTCACAGCACAACTGCAAGAAATCTGTTATGGCCAAATTGAACCCCTAATAATGTAATCAGGCATTGATCATATGCAGCAGATGGTTCTGTGTGGCAGAGATCTTAGTGTGGGCGTAGTACAGCTTTGTGGGAGGAAGCAGTGCAGATGAGCAGCAATTTATATTATTGACCTAAGACATTTTATGTAAATTACACAAAAGTGCATTTCCTCTCACTGACTTGCATCTTTCCCCATTTTCTCGAACTCTGATGAGATTATTTGGGGGGAAATTGCATATAATAACTTTCCTTTGCTGTTTCTTTGGTTTAAAGCATCCCTCAATTGACAGGAGCAGATTCCTTTAAGTATTCAGAGTATTTAGTCTTAACATTTGGTATTTACTTGTCCAGAGAAATAGATGGATGGAACAATTCTCTATACTCCTGCTATGATTTGTTGTTGTTACTTTACCCTCAGTCTTCTTTCCATATTGCAATTATTTATGTCTGCTCAGTAGCTTTTTGTTTTCCTCGTCTACATAGAAACTGGCCCCGGGCATAAACACTTTAATATTAATTGTGCTCCATTATTATTTTTTACTTGTTATTCCAAATGTAATCACCAAGGAAAGCTTTGTGGTTCTCACAGAAAACATGACTCACAATTTAAGTATTACTGGTATTAATGTTGTTATTAGGAACATTTCACCTTACATTTTGATGTGGTGGTGTTGATTTTTGTAATCAGCCGTGAGTAGCATTTGGAGCTGTTTGATGTGATTGTTGTTTTGTTACCAGGGCAGGGAGACAACTGAGCGAGGTCTTCGTCCAGTTACCTTCCAGGAAAGAGCTCCCGGAATATTACGAGCTGATCAGAAAACCTGTGGACTTCAAAAAGATCAAGGTTTGTCAATTACTGTGTCTCAGCAAAACCTATGAATGATGGATATGATGGTTATAATGAAAACAAGGGGGGTCATGGAGCAGAATGAAATATGATACAGAATATACGACCTTGGTTTAATGAAAGGCGCTATATACATTAAAGTTATTATTATTATACAGTGAACAGCACAAACACAAATATTATTTTATAGTTATAATATTTCTTTAAACTGTATCTTTGTAAACCATCAGAGATGCACAGTATATTTTACCATACAGTATGTGGGTTGCAGAAACTGTATACAATTGGTTTATTTTTTAAGCAAAAATGTGAATGATTGAATGTTTTCCTTATCTTTGTAATCAAGGTACATTTGTTTTGAGTCCTAAAACAATTTATTTTAATTAGTCATCTTTCTGCTTTTAATGAAACTATGAAACCATGTTTTTATTAGTGTTTCTCGCATCTTAGGGACAAACTGATTGCTCAATAGTCAACAGACTAACAGTAACAACATCTTTCTTAGTTGCAGCGATAATTCACTTCAGTACAAGTAATCATTTAAATGTTTGAAATGTATTTGCATTGAGCATTGAATACCACAGGTTGTGGGAGCTCTCAGAAACTGAGAGGGATGAGTGTGAATCACGCTGATGTCTTCTCCGTCGACAGGATCGTGTGAGGAACCATAAATACAAAGGAGTGGGAGACCTGGAGAGGGATGTGATGCTGCTTTGTCACAACGCCCAAACCTTCAACCTGGAGGGATCCCAGGTCAGAACCCCAACCCACGTGTGAAACTGACATTTCCTTAAAGGGGCCCTATTATGCTCATTTTCAGATTCATATTTGTATGTAGTGTCTCTACTGTGACTTGTTTACATGCTTTAATGTTCAAAAAGCTCTTTATTTTTCTCATACTGCCTGTGCTGCAGCACCTCTTTTCACCCTCTGTCTGAAACCAGAGCCCAGTCTGCTCTGATTGGTTGGCTGTTGTGAACCGCTTAAAGATCTCCTGCCCCTTAGCCTATCACGTATGTGTTTAAGCGATAACCAATAGAAGCGCATGTGTTATATAGTGATGTCACTATGTTATGAAATTAAACAATGGACTTCAATTGAGCTTTTTCAGGAAGGGGGGGAGTGTGTGGGAGAGAAACTCCCCCTGAGAGAACTGCGATGACACACTACAGGATAGGGTAAACCCTAAAAAGCATAATACGGCCCCGTTAATTGAAGTCCTCTCATTAGGGCCCAAGCACCGGCAGCAAGTACTGGTTAATACCACAAAGAGCCCCCCCACATATAACATTCACCTAGACGTATAACATTTGGGAGGCGTATGTATCACATGGAGATATACAAAAACCCACTCTTGGAGGTGTATTGTGAACCAATCAGAAAGTCAGTACCTAAATGAATTAACATTTGTCTTTGTTAACTCTCAATTTTCATGCTCCAGTTCAGATGGTTTTGAATCTATAGTCTCTTTCAATTTTTCTGCGACTGGGCTTTTCTTTGATTTGACTTTGTCAGCCTGTATACATAGCAACCAGGGGAGATACAAGGCTTTTTTAAAGACATGGTCTATATTTCATTCCTATGTTTTGAATTGCCACTTTCAGTCGTCACATACTAACTATCAATTAATAATTGACTCTGTGTGTAGTACCAACCCCCCCCCCCCCCCCCCTAGTTTTATTCTTCTTCCCTTTTCCTCTTCATCAATTCTTAATCCTTCCTCTTTTATTATCATATCAGCCTTTGAGCAGGTTCTTCTCTCCCATATTCCCAGTAGAGCATGTCATTCATGCTGTTTGAACATCTGCTTGCATTATTTCTTTTTTGTCTTTCCCTCAGATATACGAGGACTCCATTGTCCTTCAATCTGTGTTCAAGAGTGCAAGACAGAAGATTGCCAAGGATGAAGAGAGTGAAGATGACAGCGATGAAGATGATGATGACGAGGACGAGGACGAGTCAGAGACTGAGGGTAAGAAACACAGTTTAGAGGCCATGCATACAAATACAAAGACACGCACACGCACGCACACGCACGCACGCACGCACGCACGCACGCACGCACGCACACCCACACCCACACCCACACACACACACACACACACACACACACACACACACACACACAGCTGTGGTTTGAGATACGCTTTTCCCCCATCCTTTACTACGGACTATTATTGCCTTCAGGCTGTAGCCCAGAAGAAAGATATCATGTAAAACAGGGGTTCCCAACCTTTATTGTGCCAAGGACCGGCAGATACATTAAAAAAAAATCGCGGACCGGTTGTCAATTTTAACTGATTTTAATATTTACTCACCACCAGCAGGTAGCAACAGAGGCTAATTGTATGTAACAGCCTGAACAAATACTAGAACAATATGCATCCAAAACATATTAACAAAGTTTAAAAAAGAACCGGTGTCATTTTTTGGTTTTTCGGAAAACCAAAAAACCGACGTTATTCAGTTTTTAAACCAAAACGGGAAAACAGATAAATTAACGTTTTGGTTTTGTTTGTATGATTTACGGATAATCCAGTGAATGCTGGGAAAACGAGGAAAAGCCGCATTATGAACACTGGCATTTGTTTTCAGAAGATATTATGATAGTGTCGTTCGTTCCGGTGCACTCCGACAGCATTAGCACTACATCGAGATTAAGATTAAACTAATTTATTTTGGGAACAGCCGCATATATGGAGTTAGCCATATGTGTGTAAATTACTGTTCATAAACATTTGAAAACAAATGCCGGTGTCGGACAGACACAAACACACCGAACACACAGAGCTGAGCTGAGCAGAGCACATACACACACACATCATGCGCCTTGGTGACTGACTGGACATCTCCTTCATAAAACTAATAAAAGGGGGAGTAATCGGGCAGTTCGATGTGTGTAGATGTGTGTGTATAGGTGTGTGTGGTTAACACGTAGCAGCCTGCAGTCACTCTTAAGCTGTTCTGATGAAGTTAAACACAGTCATACTGGTGCTGCACTTCTCAGAAGCGGAGTATACGTCCCGCTGCCTCCGGATGCTGCAGCCGTTTTAAGAAGTGAAGGAGGGTTTCCTTCTATAAAGCAGCTGCGGGCAGCAGATCGTGAGAGTCCCGGACATTAATTCATAGATCAAGGCAGACTGGTTTACTCTTCTGTTTTGCCAATCCGGTGCTTAAACAAATAGCTCTACACCCCTGGCCGACATGTCCTTAAAATGAAGTCCGAGTTTGAAATATATCTCAAATAATGTATGCACCACCATTTCCCCACATAAACATAACAGTCTGCAATCAAACGGTTGTCTCCTGTGCGCTCCTCTTCCTACTTGGCGCACCGGTAACAAGCTCGTGCGCACGAGAGGAGACCTTATAAGGCTGAGCCGCCGAATCCCTCATCATAAAAGCCATTTTCAACGGTTTTCTGGTGAAAGATTAACTAGCTACTGGATGAAATAATATGACTGGTGGCATAGGTGCGAAAATTAAACACTTTTTGAAAAAATATTATGATAAAATATTTTTATATATTTATAATTCTGCAAATATTACGATAAACTCACAGCTATTTCGCGGCCCGGCAGTAACACCTCTGCGGCCCGGTACCGGTCCGCGGACCGGGGGTTGGGAACCCCTGATGTAAAAGACAGGAGAACACAATTATAACACACGGGGAACACAAGAGTAAATTCTACAGCTCTTTAGGAGCTTTCTATCGATCTTTCACAGGAATTTCTTCAAAAGCACCGCAAGGAATGAGATGAAGACAGTCAAACAACTCTCATTATCTTGATTTAACAAGCTGCTGTTTTTGCTTGAAAAATGATTTAAGATCAATTAACCTGTTGTTAAGCCCCATTCCCCCACGGGCGGGGGGAAAAACGCATCACTGCAAGAAACAGCGTCTGAGGGCTTCTTAATATTTAAAAACCTATGAATGTGTCATACCCAACTAACGAGAAGAAGCTCAGCTACCTGTCGATACGAACCATTTTTACCGAAACAAAACACAAGTCTCACAAGAAGCGTCTAAATGAGCCCTGGGCGAAAAAATGCTATCGCACTTAGCACAGAAGTCACAGCTTAAATACCCTTATTACTTATCGTATCTGCAAAAACAAGATATCGATTAGCAAGCTGAGATTCCACAGATTCCAGAAATATTAGTATCATCACTGGGTGATCCGAACTCGCGACAGGGGAAGCGAAAACAGACATCACAACACGTAGCTTCACGGAGGAAGCTTCTTACCTTAGCTGTTGTTCTGATCAAAAGTTGTGTTCAATGGCATCAAAACGATAAAAACGCTGCTGAAGGTTAATCCAATGTGTCTGTGTCACTTTGAAATGATTACCGATAATCCATCTTCATATTTACTAGTTTGAGCCTAGGTTTCAGTTTTCAGTTTTCAGAGCATAACATTGCTTTCGACTGCGTGCGCATAGCTCTCACTTGTCAATGGTAACGTGTGTGTGTATGTGGAACTTCCCCTTCGATTCTATTGACTCTAACGGTTAAAAAGAGATGTCAATCACCAAAATCGACCAATGGGTTCCAGAGAAACGGCAAATAAACCCAAATCCACCCAAATGTGTTTTTTTTTTCTTCTAAATCTCTCTAAAAAGGTCAAATGTCACTTGTTTTGCATCAATCTTGATACAGGGTACTTATTATATGTTATAGTTTGGATTCCTAAAGCTTTTAGTCTACTATCCCATCATTCAAGGGTGGTTTTCACTATAAGTAATGTTTTTTTGGACGGACACTATAATTTAATTTGTTTTACTATGTTCAATCTGAATTTACTGTAAAATAAAACAATTCTATATTGATTCTGACTTTTCTACATCCAACTCTCAGGTTTATAATTGCTTTGAGAAAAAAGATTATTAATTTACCCCTTTTAGAAATGAAGTTATGGTCATTTGTTCTGGGAATGTCATTTTCTAGCCTGAGGCCTGAAAAACAGGCTTGGGGCTTAACTGGTTAAAAGATAGCTTGTTCTGTCAATTTTGTCAAGCTCTAATTGATGTAGATTGCAGCTTTTCAGTTCAAAATAAGATTCCAGAGACACAATTATATCAACTCGGATGAGCATGATTTCTGAATAAGCAAACGATGACAAAGCCAAGACTTTGAATCATGCCTACTTCTTTCCTTCAGCTAAGTCTGTGCGGGTCAAGATCAAGCGGAAGAAGGAGGCGCGCAGCCACGACAAAGGCAAGAAGAAGCAGAGCCGAGGGAAGGCCAAGCCTGTGGTCAGCGATGACGACAGCGACGAAGACCCGGATGACAATGTAGGTCGTTCCACCTCACTGCATTTGACTGGATTCTTTTTTCTCTGTTTCAAACTCAGAAGGTCTCGTTCATGTTAATATAATTCTGACCGCAACCAGGGAAACAAAAAAATATAGGAATAACACTGATTATCAATTTCAAAAATGTAATCGTTTTCATATAATTCGTAACCACAGCTTAGGCAGGAGGAAAAACATGGAAAACAGTAGCACTCTGTTTCATCCAGAACATGAACTGAGAAGCACCAAAAGAGCTTCCTACCAAATGATCTACAAAATCTTTGTTAAAATAGGAGAATCCGACAGTTAAAAAGTATAGGTTTGAAGTAGGTGAATTCAAAGCTAGGTTTTTCCTATCAAAATCAACTCTTTTTAAAGAAAAGGAACTCTTTTCTAGCAAATTTGGGCCTCTTTAAAGCGCACATTAAGGATTATTAAAATATTTAAAGTAGTTTTTTTTTTTTATTAGAACAGACGATCGGAGAATAACTTCAAAAGTTGTCAAGATTCCCAAACTTATTGCATCCAATCCCAATAAATGTGCATGTCAGGATTTGAGTTTCTTCAGCAAAAACGCGGCACATCCTCACATTTGAGAAGGCAAGGCAAGGCAAGGCAAGTTTATTTATATAGCACCTTTCAACACAAGGTAATTCAAAGTGCTTTACAAAAATGGAAGACATTTTAAAAATGGCATTTAAAATCAGTCATTAAAAAGGAAAGATAATAAAATAAACATTAAAAGAAAAAATACATGGATAAAAGTTAAAAGTTACAGTGCAGTTTAAGATGTGAATAGTTCAATTAAAAGCAGCGGCAAAAAGAAAAGTCTTCAGCCTGGATTTAAAAGTAGTAAGAGTTGCAGCGGACCTGCAGGTTTCTGGGAGTTTGTTCCAGATATTCGGAGCATAATAACTGAATGCTGCTTTACCATGTTTAGTTCTGACTCTGGGGACAGAAAGCTGACCAGTCCCTGAAGACCTGAGGGTTCTGGATGGTTCATAATTTAGCAGTAGGTCAGACATGTATTTTGGGCCTAAACCATTCAAAGCTTTATAAACCAGCAACAATATTTTGAAATCTATTCTTTGACACACAGGAAGCCAGTGTAAAGACTTCAGAACAGGAGTGATGTGATCCACTTTCTTAGTGTTAGTGAGGACTCGAGCAGCGGCGTTCTGAATTAGCTGCAGCTTTCTAATAGATTTTTTAGTGAGACCTGTAAAGACACCATTGCAGTAGTCGAGTCTACTGAAGATAAAAGCATGGACAAGTTTTTCCAAATCCTGCTTTGACATTAGTCTTTTAATCCTAGATATGTTCTTTAGGTGATAGTAGGCTGATTTAGTAACTGTTTTAATGTGACTGTTGAAACTCAGGTCAGAGTCCATGACTACACCTAGATTTCTGGCTTTATCTGTTGTTTTGAACATTGCAGACTGAAGCTCAGCGCTAACTTTTATACGTTCTGCCTTGGCTCCAAAAACCATTACCTCAGTTTTATCTTTGTTTAATTGGAGAAAGTTCTGACACATCCAGTCATTGATTTGTTCAATGCACTTACTCAGTGTTTGAATTGGAGCATAATCTCCTGGTGAAATTGTTACGTAAATTTGTGTGTCATCCGCATAGCTATGGTAACTTATTTTGTTGTTTTTCATTATCTGAGCCAGTGGTAGCATGTAGATGTTAAAGAGAAGAGGCCCCAAGATGGAGCCTTGAGGTACCCCACATGTCATATTTGTCAACTCAGATGTGTATTTACCTATAGAAATAAAGTTTTTTCTGTCCTTTAAGTAGGACTCAAACCAATTTAGAACTGTTGCCGAAAGTCCCACCCAGTTTTCTAGTCGGTCTAGTAATATGTTGTGGTCAACAGTGTCAAATGCAGCACTGAGATCTAATAATACTAACACTGAAGTTCTGCCACTGTCTGTGTTTAAGTGGATGTCATTGAAGACCTTTACAAGAGCAGTCTCAGTGCTGTGGTTTGGACGAAATCCTGACTGGAACACATCGAAACAGTTATTTAAATGCAAGAAGTTACTCAACTGTTGAAATACTACTTTTTCAATGATTTTACCTAGAAATGGCAGGTTTGATATTGGCCTGTAATTGTTCATTACTGAGGCATCTAGATTATTCTTTTTTAAGAGCGGTTTAATGACTGCAGTTTTCAGGGCCTCTGGAAAAATACCTGAGTGAAGAGATGTGTTTACTATATGAAGTAGATCTGAGGCCATGCAAGGAAAAACATCTTTGAAAAATCCTGTTGGAATAATATCAAGGCAGCAGGAGGAGGATTTCAGAAGTTGAATAATGTCCTCTAAGTTTTTACCATTAATCTGATGGAATTGTGTCATGGTGTTTGAATTGATATTAGGTGGACATAGGGACAAAACATTTGCTGTACCTGATGTAGAGGCACTGACTGCTTGTCTAATTTTCTGAATTTTGTCAGTGAAGAAGGAGGCAAAATCATTGCACGCCCTGGTGGATAGAAATTCAGAGGCTACTGACACTGGGGGGTTAGTTAGTCTGTCGACGGTAGCAAACAAGGCACGTGCGTTGTTTTTGTTTTTGGTAATGATGTCAGAGAAGAAAGACTGTCGTGCGTTTTTCAATTCCAAATTATAAAGGCCAAGTCTCTCTTTATAGATTTCAAAGTGAACCTGGAGATTTGTTTTTCGCCACCTACGTTCAGCTTTTCGACACTCTCTTTTTTCTGTTCTCACGGTCATGGCCTTTCTCCATGGAGATATTTTCTTGCTAATCACTTCCTTTATCTTAGTTGGAGCAATGGTATCTATAACATTTTTAATTTTTGAATTAAAATGATCTACTAGCTCATTTACTGAGATGTTAGCAGGGGCAAGTGTGGATGAGAAATTATGAGTAAACATTTCCCTAGTATTTTCAGTTAAATATCGCTTTGTGGTTACCTCTTTCTGAACATTTTTGTGAACAGAAATAGAGCTCTCAAAGAAAACACAGGAATGATCAGAGAGTGCAACATCAGTCACCACAACCTTTGAGATATTCAGACCCTTTGAGATAATTAAGTCCAGAGTGTGCCCCTTATTGTGCGTGGGCTCCGCCACATGCTGAGTCAGTCCATAGTTATCAAGAACACAAAACAGTTCTTTAGCCCCTCTGTCCTGGGGGTTGTCAACATGGATGTTAAAATCACCAAGCTGGAGAAGCTGGAAGCTGTGAACATTTACTTGATAATGACTACGTTGAACAGTTACCAACTGCCAAGATTAGCTAGCTGTCATTAGACTTCTCTATAATCAGTTCTGCAACCATCAAAAGCTGAAGTCTGACATTACTGTAATTACATCGGTTTTCGGGCATCAGTTGTTCCCTCGGGCATCAGTTGTTCCCTCGATTGCTTTTCATGTTAAAACCGATGCCTGATTTTCAAGTAAATGTCAGTGAAGCCCAGAAATCTGTACACTGAAGGTAAAATCTGCAGGAAGCCAACCAAGCGGCTTAAAACCACAAGCAAGCGTCCCCATATCCTCAAAATCAGAGCGGAGTGGGAACTCAAGTGAATAACACAGCCCGGACCCACAACAAATTAAATGAACTTGAAAACAACACACAATTATATTTGTCTAAGATGTAACAAAAAGGCATAAAATCCATTAAGGGAATCTATGATTCCCTTAATGGATTTTATGCCTTTTTGTTACATTTACATTTATTGTTAAATTAATACAACTTGTGGGGTTTTGGGCCATTAAATATTCCATTAAAAGCACATCTCTCAGTCGTGACTGTAATTGACTGTATTATGCTCTTTCTTCTGTGGTTATCCTCCTCTTCAAACTGCTTAACAAACCACTAATGGGAAATTAGAGCCATGGCAACCACCATTTGAGTACTCATTTTCAAGTAATTATTACTAATAGATCATTGTTCCACCTACAAGCAAACATCACAAATGTAGTATTTCTTATATTCTCTTTCCAAATTAAGTTTATTTCAATGGGCGCTTTGTAGGCACGACCTGCAGATTTAATAAAAGCAGTGAGAGAAAATGTGAAAGATGTTTTGTGTCATTTACTGTAGCTGCGGATGTCAATCAAAAGAGTGACATGACACAGAGTCTGGGACGTTTTTTTAATTCAGGGGGACATTTTGTCCTTGTTCTTTGTCAAAGTTAGTGTTGAAAGGCACCGAAGAAAGTCTTAGTCTATTCAAATTCTGATACTCTCCAACCAAACCTAAGTCTCCATGTTTCTCTAGATTAATGAATTAGCCACAGAGTGCACTAACAACACTCTACCTTGAGCCCTTAATGAGTTATAAATAAACACAACAAATCTATTTGCAGCATGTTAAACTTATTTTTGACCTTTTTATTTTATACTTTAACAGTAACAGGCTCGAGGCCGATGTGCCTCTATTCACGCAACTACTGAAAAATAGAACAGTCTCTCAAAGTTTTTGCATGCAGTCATATTTTTGAAGAAATAAGTTAGGCTATTTATTTAAGGGGCCCTATCATGCTTTTTGGGGTTTTCCATTTCCTGTAGTGTATAATATCGTTTTTTGGGCATGTAAAGGGTCTGCAAAGGCTAAAATCCCAAAGTTCAAGCCAAAGTGAGTTTCTCTCACACACTCCCTGCCTGAAACCTCAATTGAACTCCTTTTTCTTCCGTGACATAGTGACATCACTGTGTAACAACACTTGTGCTTCTATTGGCTAGCGCTCCAATGCATTGTACGTAATAGGCTAAGGGGCGGGACATCTCTGAGTGGTTTATCAATCACAGCAGAGCTAGCCAGCTAACCAATCAGAGTATACTGGTCTCTGATTTCAGACAGAGGTAATTTAAGTAATTTAATTTCAGACATTTCGAATGCCAATACTGATATGTTTACACTGAAAGCCTATCAAGATGTGATGAGGCAGCGAGTGATTTTTATTACCCGCACCCAACCGACCCATATAAAAGCCTAACCCCAATACCTAACTTGCAAAAATATGGTTTGATCAATAACCCAAACCCCTATCGAGGATTTTTACATATATATAGTCTTCAAAATTGGTGTTTAATAGCAGTACAATTAAATAACCCTTTGTCAAAGACATACATTTTCCTATGAATCGATAAACCACGAGCAGCTATTGTCCGACCAATGACAATTTGGGTAACATTTGTATACCCCGTTTATCTAGGCCCTTTTTGTTTTGTGAGACTGCGGGAAACGGTATCTCAAGATTTCTGGATGTATAACACGTAGTAATTTTGAAAATAAAGCTGACTTTGACTTTGATCAGGTATCAACAAGCGGACCAGTGAGTGTCAGCGCTACAGTATGTTGTTGTAGTGCTAAGCTTTGAACTTTGATACCAATTGATCAATATTCAGCAGAGGTTGGCAGCTGGAGGCAGCTTCTCGTCATGCCAGCAGTGCTAGTTAACTGCAGGGTGTTTCAGGTAATGCAAACAGCCAAAATAAGACCTTCTCGAGAGCGTGGCCAGAAGCCATGAATCTCTTTGAATACAAATGTATGAGTGATTTCCTCAGCTGTCTATCACAGCACAAATGCTTGAAGTGCTTGAATATTGAAGTGGGAAATCAAGTACTAGAGTACCTACATAATAGCTCCCTTTTCAACAAAGGCCAAAAAAGTCCTTGAAATTCTGAAATATAAATATTTAGACAAAAGTTTTGTCCATCAAGTCATTATAATGAAATCCTCGGAATCAGAAACTGAAATTTATTTTTCTTCTTAACACTTTTGGTCTACTGTTGTTGATGCCCCTGTTAATGAACACTTAATATTCCAGGGAATTGTAAGGGCACGGTCACATTTGTGAACCATCGCCAACCGAGGCCATGTTCTCCTAGAAAGTGAATCAAAGTTGACAGCTTGAGAAGCGTGGCTGTGGGGTTTTGGAGCCCTCAGCGCTGTCTGTTTGATTATATGTATCTGTCCGTTTGGTTGTGTGTGACTGACCTATCAGCCGACTACAGGGTTCCCACGGGTCCTTTCAATCCTTGAACGTAAAAAAAAAATGGGCAATTGAAATGTTTCATGTTAGGTCCTTGAATTTGAAGAATTGGGCCTGGAAAGCCTTTGAATTACAGTTTTAAGGAGGTGTGGGAGCCCTATCAATATATTTAAAGTATTTTATTGACAGCTCAGTTTAAAAAATGTGACTAGTTTTGAGAGGGACTGACATTGATCCCATCATTTTACACATTTAATAAAAAAAAACACTTCAAAAGAAAGTTTGCACTCCTTGAAAATGAAAAAAAGAGCTTGAAAACGTAGTTTATACTTGACATTATTTGTCACATAAGATAAGAAACCTTTATTGTCACTGTATAAGTGAACCAAAATGTATTTTGGAGCAAGGATTAAAACTAAAGAAGTATACAAAAACAACATGTAAAACAGATCCATATAAAGACCTACTGTCTTGTGTGCTGCTCGTTCAAAGTAGATCTTTCTGGCAACTTAACCACAGATTTAAAACCTTCCACTTCCTCATCCTCCTCTTCATCTGCTTCTACAAACTAGATGGGAGAGAAGGATTAATAAGAGCTTCACCTTCAGACTTCTTTTCTCTGGAGATCTTTATCTGTTATTTGGTTGATATAATGCTGTTGACCTGCGCCGCCTCTCAAGCACAATGCACCTGATGCATACTGTGTCCTCCGCCTGCTCTTCCTCCTTGTCAGCCTTTGAATCTCCCTCTCTTCTAATACCTTTTGTCTTTCTCTCGTCTGCAGGACCAGTCAGACAAGAGTGACGATGACTGAGGACAAGAGGATATTAATTATGACACTTATAAACACAGAGGACATATCTTCCGTCGTCATTGTTCAGGTTCATATTCTGTACTTTTTTTTTTTTTACTTCATTTGTCCTCTTTGTAAGTTTGTAGTGTGTTTTGTCGTACCTTCTCCTACCGGCTTTGAAATGTATTACATGTATTCGATAAGCTACAGCAATACCAATCTGCTTATATTCCTGTTTTTAAGACAATTTTTTAGTATATTTTTTAACTCTGCTTCAAAAGCCGATTTAAATTCTGTATGAAAAAAAAGGAAGAAAAAAAAAAGATTTGGTCAAGCTATATTCTTTTGCTTGCTTGCACTTTTAGAACATGAAATATTGAAATTAAAATAACAGATCGAAATTAGAAAAAGTGTGTTATAAACTAAATATATATGGAAAGCCAAGGACATCCTATCTAATTTGGATATCCACCGGTGGTAAAAACAAAGGCAATCAATCAAGTTTTTTAACTTTGGAATAATTGTTTCACCTTGTGCAGTGCCAAAATGTCAGAGAAATTGGTAGTTCGTTGAACCCCTCCCCATAACCAGCGATTGATCAATCATAGCTTAGCAACCGGACTTTTATGTCAAGCTTTATATTTCTCCGCCTTTGAAGCTCGGTACGAGAGACACTCGGTACGAGAGACACTCGGTACGAGAGACACTACTGTTAGTCTAAAGTGGGGTGTCTTTCCAAAACCAGAAATAAAAGAGCAAAATAGAAGAAACAGCATGTTGTCAGCGGCAAATGTTTGACTGTCCAGCTTAGAAATACTACACAAATAAAATAATATTACAATTAGTTTAATCTTTATTATTAATAAAAGAACACATACTGTAGTTTACTTTCAAGGCCAGGAAGAGCTTAACTTCTAGGCATGTCTTTAGGCATGATGTCGCATTTGTACTTGCACATTTTGAGAATGTAAACTATTTTCTAAGTTTTTCTTTTGAAATATATTTCAAACAAGTTAGCTGAAAAAAAGGTGGCTATTTTTCTTAGCTAGCTGCCAACATTTGTTAGCATCAGCTGCCATTTCAGATTGATTGATGGCAGCTAGCTTAAAATGAGAAGCGGCTTTTTGCCTGAAATAAAAATAGCACAACATTTCGAAAGTAAGTCGACCTGCGAAAAAGGCGCAAAATGTAAAGCTTGACAGTCATAGCAACATGAACTACGAGAGACGGGGCTTAACGAACACTCAACAAGGATATTTTTAGTGTAAACTGTTTCCTGACGCTATATTAACCTATATCTTACAGCCAGCACAGCTATATGTCAGTTGTTGCTCGTTGACCTACATATAATCTTGAAGTGACCATAAATGCTGAATGCTTTTTTTTAAATTGCTTTTATTAAGATAAATGTAACTTTACATTTTGTAGGCGGCACATTGTTTAGAGAAGAAGTTGTTTCATGTATCCTTTCCTCTTATGATTTCAAGTTGTGGTGTTTAAGAGCAGAAACTTTGAAATTGTTGTGAACGTTTTTTTCAGTCAGAAAGGAGCTATTGTATGAAACCGGTATTTATCGTAGCTAAATATAGCTTTATAAAGTGTCTAAAAACATTTAGCTCCTGTTGCAAACAGTTTGTAAAGAACCGAGATTTAGCTGGATTCTTACAGACTATAAAAGCTGGTTAACAAAGGAAAATATTACAAGGAAAACAGTATTATTGGATTGAAACATTTTATTTGGATGCCATTGAATATAACAGTTTATTTCAACAATGTATTGATTTCTTTTGAATAAGGTCATTTGTGTTCCTGTATTAGTTAGAGCCCTCATTTAGTCCAGTTTATATGTTGTTTGTAGCATGATCTCTTTTGGCAATATACTGTATTCACGCAGATATATTTTTTGTTTGTTTGTGTAACATGTGCTTGCCGACTCTTCATAAGTGTGACTTAATCTTTGCTTTCTTTGCACAGTGTCTTTGTGGTTGTATGTCATAGCCCAGGGCAAATAAAATCTCATCGATTTTCAGCACAAAATACCTGTTCTTGTTTATTTTTTCATTCTTACTGGGAACCATTTCTATTTGTTTGTTTAACATTTAGTCTGGAAACCCTTCATTTCTTTTTTTTCTCAATGTTTAGTAAAAAGATGAGGGCCTACAGGTATCAGCAGTTGAGTTTTAAGTTGTAATTCCCTTTCTGAACAGATAAATGCACATAGGTAAATAGCCTTTCCATGACAAGATGATCAAATTAGAAACACACGTATTTAGTAATGACACTTACTAAACACTGTTAATATAATCAAAATAAATCTATAAAGAACCATTATAAACAGCATTGGTTGACCAAAGTGCAGTACTTAATTAAAATATAGCATGAATTATTTTATTTTTTTAAAGAGTAGAAATTATAACTTAAAGGTGGGGTAGGTAAGTTTGAGAAACCAGCTCGAGATACGCTCTTAACATCCCGATAGCAATGAATATCTTAAGTGCTTTGACAAAAAATCCATAAAAAAATGTCATCTGTGGAAGCCGTAATACTGTAAAAAGCACGACCAATCATTTTAGCCGGCCCGGCTAAAATAACTGGATGGCCTACCTGCCTGTCAGCCTTCCATCTGTGCACAAACTTATCTCGTGCCCTCATTGGTCATGTGCGCGTTCGTGTGTGTTGGAGGAGGGGCTCTATAAGGAAGTGGCAGATTTTCTCCGGCTGTGTATTTTCAAATTCTAGCGCACTCGAGCTGGTTTCTCCAAAATTACCTACCCCACCTTTAAGAAATTAATAAAGAGAGGGAGGAAAAAAACATTGAAAATAAATTAAAAGGTAACAAAAGTGATGTTAAGTGTTTAGTTTTTAAGTGTTTGGTTATAAAAACGGTCACACTACTGCTGCTTCATAATGGAGTTTAGAAACAGTATGTCGAGAAAAGGAAAAGTCTTCATGACCTGACAGACAATATACATACATATACACTCAAACAAGTTACTTAAAATAATACAATAATATTCGTATATTTACAATTATGACAGTCTTAAATAGCCATGTGTCAATAATAATAATATATATATATATAAATTGTACCTTTATATTTTACCCTTTTGATTTTAGTCTTTTTTACCTTGTTTATGGTTGTATCCTATTGGTCACGGTCATTGGTCAGTCAGATTCACCTGTTTTAATTGGTTGTATAGGCATAGCAACAAAGATGGCGGGGACACGCAAAACACCGGGAAGAAAAATATGGCTATCAGCAGCTTGTTGGAAATTGTCCCAGTAGCGGTATGCTAGTCTTATGTTGTGTTCGGGTCTCCCGTGACCCGTTTCAAGTTAAAATTATATAATAACTACGCTCTAGTTTTTTTAACGGAACAAGGCTTCATGATATCCTCCACAACAGCTATATATTAACACACAAAAACAGATTTTGACCATTTTAGCCAAGTCTGAAGGTCTCTAAAAAAAAGAAGTGTATAATTTGGTGTTCGGGTCTGGGAAGACCCAGCAGAATTGATGTGGGTGACTCGGGGACAAATTTCGCCCCAATCAGGGTTCATCTTTGACTTTAGACACCCCACCCCCATCTCCTTCATCCACTGTACTAACAATAGATTTTTTGGGGAGATTGTATTCCAATATTAGTCTATTATAGTCAGAACGTAATGATCCACTGTCTTCACTATAGTGAATATAATGAGTGAATTGAATCACATGTTTTACTTAAATATGTGGTGTAATGTTTTTTGGGGCCATAAAATAAAATTACAACAGGATTGTACGGTTATGAATGCATAATAAGTTAGTTATGATGTAGTTAAAACAATATTGGATGATAGTCATTATTTTTGAGTGTTTTGGACTGAGATAAATCATGGGTCAAAATTGACCCGCGAACACCATGAACGGTAACAGCTTTCGAACACAACACAAGGGTTAAATAAGGTTGCTTATCACCAAGCTATGATGCTAATGAAGTATTTAGCTAGTATGGCGTCCCTCTTAAATTAAGCTAGTTTGACAACTTGCTAGATGAGTAAACCACGGACGAGTGTCAGCTTGGACCCAGTCTGATGGTCAGACAGAGCAGCAGGGACCGGAGGAAATGCCGGTCCTCTGAAGAGGTGTTGGACTGCTCAGGTGGAGAGACATTTGGCCTCATCTCCGGAGACCATTTGAACTTCTGAACCGGCAACCGGATAACACTCCAGATCGTCTATTACTGTAAGTTGTAATTAATTGTTTTATCTTTCAGCAATGTCTTTTATTGTGGTGAAAATGCAGTACTTACTTTTGCCTCAAATGCTGAGGTCAAGTTTTTTTTCAACTTTACTGAACAATCAGAAAAAGGTGTTCACATCAGTGAGGGCATTATGAACAGACTACAGAAACATCAAATAAAGGGGAAAAAAACACACATGGTCAATAAGGAATTACGTGTGTGTAGAAATTGGTAAAATGGTTGGACTTTTTTACTTTTGCAACATTCAATTGATTATTTGAATCTAGATCCATGTCAAAAACCCAATACATACCGCAGACATTTGAGGAGACGACATTTGTGGATTAAATATGTTCTAAAATAATCAAATTACTAATTCAAAAGTATTTTTTTGTTTCCCAAATAATGGCTAAATATTATATTGTCCTATGTTAAGAGCGGAATGTTTTTCTCATTGTAAGTTAACCAATACTGGAAATCATCCCAAAATGTTTGAACTATAGTGCAGGAAAAGAAAATATGTGCTGGTGTTTCAATATCTGAGTTACAACAATAACTAAGTCTAAATGGAATTTCTTGTGTCGGAACTTGCACTTTAAGATAGCATTTCAATTGTGTGCTGTTCTATAGGCTTTGTTGCATTCAAAGCATACAGTACTTATAACATACTATTCATTGTTACAAACAAACACAACCCTGTACAAAGGAGAGATTAAATGATTTACAGAATAATGTATTTCTTCAGCTATTTTGATTTCTATCTATACAGAAGTATTTTCATGCAAAAACGTTATAGTTCCAAATTGAAATACAATGAATTTAATATTTTGATTTGGTTTCAATATTGTTTAGGAAAAAAAAAGAAATTTGAATGTGTCACTTTTGTTATTGTGAAGGGTATTTCTCACAATTTTTATTTTGAGCACACATGTTTTTCTAAAATAGACTTCAATTTATATCTGTTGACACAACTGTCTACACAATATTCAGAAGATATATTAAAGGGGCTATATCTTAAAGGGGACCGATCATGCAAAATGCACTTTTGTACGTCTTTTATATATGAATATGTGTCCCCGGTGTTCCAGGGAACTCACCAAGTGTCAGAAAACACAACCCTCTCTATTTTCCTCCATACCCAAATCTCTAAAAAAGGGGCTGCAACGGATCTGATACAGACTGATCCAGATTTGAACACTTCAATGACGTCACAGAAGTGGCGCTACGGCTATTGGGCCAACTCTCCACCTATCAGGGGAATGTGGGGTTGGGCCACGGCCGGCCATTGCCGCTCGAAAGCGCTGGAGACGCTGTAGTACATATGCCAGGCCTGTAAGTGGCGCTGTAGTCTGCCACAAAAGCAGCGAAGAAGACTTCCCGCCCATAGTTACCATGGTTACCTTTCTGTTTATTCTCCGCTGTGGCTTTTTTCCTCCCTCCCCGAGGCAAGCGTTTGCTCCTGCTGCTTTAATTCAATGCAATCCCTCCCCGTCGAGGCAAGCACTGTAATTCTCTCCGGTTAGTCCACCAGCAGATGACAAACACCCACCTCTCCGCCTCTTCCAAGGAACGAGGGGACCGTGCGGCAGAGTTTCAGTTTCAGTTTCTTTCGCCGGTCAAGATGTCCGTTAAAGTTGAAATCTTCCGGACAAAATTAGAAAAGTGCCGGTCAAAGGTCTTCTTTGTTATTTATTGAGCTTTAAAACAAATGAATAACGACTCTATATAATAAAACACGGAGGACGGAGATCTCTTTTTCTCCCCCTCTTCTGACAGCCCAGCAGCTGATCAGAGCACGTCTCCCCTCTCCTGCAGGGGGGCGTGGTCAGCAGAATCAGACCCATAGACAGCAAACAGCACATAGAGCGAAATGAGGCATGGCTAAAATGCATGATCTGTTTGGTATTTTGAAAACAGAAACGTATAAATAATATTAAATATACCTTATATAGGTATGGCCCTACAATATATCATTTAAATATAGCATGATAGGTCCACTTTAAGTTGTGAAAAAACAACAAACATTATTTGTTCGCCTACGTTTGCTCTCTGGTGTAGTGATCATTACAGCACAGGTGCCAGCACAGCTATAGAAGGTTTGTTTACTTGTTTTTTCACATAACCTGCGCCGAGCAACTGTGTATTCCCTGTTGACTTTCTTTTGTTTGTTTAGTGTACACTATACTTTTGAACAAACTCTGTCATCCCTACAGGCTACAGAGGATTGCAGAGTAATATCATGGATTTGGATGTTTGTGTTGGGGATATATTAAGGCAAAAACCTTGTTTAATACTGATTTTATAGAAGTCTATGAGAAAATGTCCCTATGTCTTCCTTCAGAATCAGAATACCTTTATTAGTCCCACGGAGGGGAAATGTGCGTAGTTACAGCAGGAAAAAGAGCCACAGACAAGGAAAGACCTGCGGTATCTCTCCGTGAGACAGCGGGGGTGCAGCAGCCTATCGCTGAAGGAGCTGCACAGTGAGGACAGGGTGTCCTGGAGGGGGTGGGACACATTGTCCAGCAGGGAGGACAGCTTGGCTGACATTCTCCTGTCTCCCACCACCTCCACAGTGTCCAGAGGACTCCTGTCTCCCACCACCTCCACAGTGTCCAGAGGACTCCTGTCTCCCACCACCTCCACAGTGTCCAGAGGACTCCTGTCTCCCACCACCTCCACAGTGTCCAGAGGACTCCTGTCTCCCACCACCTCCACAGTGTCCAGAGGACTCCTGTCTCCCACCACCTCCACAGTGTCCAGAGGACTCCCCAGGACAGAGCTTGATTTATTACCAACATTTTCCTGCTGAGTAAAACTTAAGTTAAAGTATGATGGTCATTTTATAAACTGTCTTGCCATTTAGATTAAGATAGATATAAGGAATGCTTTAGGGCCGTTCCACCCAATGATGACCAGATGGTTGTCTTTACGACTTTACCACACCAACCTTTAGCAATTGAGGGTGTTTTTCAGTTCTTGAAAATTAATCCTAACTTTTTTGGTCACCTAAATGTGTCGTAGCTCCACCTTCTCTAATTACTTCCAGGTCAAAAGTGTAATCCACAAACCAATGGGTGACTTCATGGTGACTGGTCTTCTTAGATACAGTCTATGACTACAATGGGAACAAGTCTAATATTCTTGCATCAAAATACACACAAGAATATGTGATTTCTTATGAAATATGGGAGAAGAACATCATTTTAATTCAACTTGAAAACGTTTACACACCTGTTTACTGTCAGATTCATACTTTACATCATGACCTTATGGCTGTATCTAATGGCATCATAGCTGTATTTCATAGCATCGTGACTGCATTTAATGGAATCAAGGCTGTATTTAATGCCATCAAGGCTGAATATAATGCTATCATTGCTGTAGGCTGTACTTATTGCATCAGGGCTATATTATAGCATCATGGCTTCATTTAATGGAATCATGGCTGTATTCTATGGCATCAGGGCTGAATATAATAGTATCATGGTTGTAGGCTGTATTTATGGCATCAGGGCTGTATGGTGCTGCTCAGACACTGGAGGGCAGAAGACCGGCTGACGTACTGTACATCTGGCCGGACCCCTCACACTCTGCAGCACATCAAAACAGCTTTCCTTTTTGTATTACTGCCATTTTAAACAGAGCTTGACTAAGCCAATTCCCCCTGAAGAATGACCATCCATCGGCCCCTCTTTTCTTTTTTATATCTCTCTCTTTGAAGTGCCGAGCTGTTGGGATAGACTTGAGCCCAGGAAGAGAGGGGCAAATTGGATGTTAATCCTTGTCTGAGTGCCAGAGATGTCAGCTGGAAAAAGTCAGGTGCCAGTTGCGATTTGTGCTATTCTTCTGTCACTTTTTGTTCTGCATCATCACATTCTCCAAGCGGCAGATGCAGGTTTCTCCAATCGCAAACTGATTCATGGAATTTTTCCTTCCTAATGACTCATGATGGTGATATGAAAGAGCCAGGTGCTCTCTATTATTAGTTGATCCAAGCCGTCCACATTGAAGGCGGGAAACGGGCCCGATCGATGCTAACTCTTGCACAACTTAAAAGGAAGAGCGGGAAAAGGCTTTGTCTCCCTTAGGATTCCGGGGTTCACTATCAGTTTAACGCATGATCGAGGAAAAGCTCATTTTTCTTTGCAGTGCTGAGTCCTTTTCAAGCTCAAAGCAGTGGTGGAATGTAATTGGGTACATTTACTCAAATACTTGGATACTTCCTTGTATTGCTTCTGTATGCATAAGCTTTTTACTTCTTTCCAATTTTCTAAACGCTTTAGTTACTATTGACTTATTTATTATAAGTAAGATACACACAAAACATTGAAATAATACAGGACCTCTGGGTATGGTTTCCTGTATCTGATTTGTAAATGTAACATGCCTGTGGTTCAGGTCATATTAATAAATGTTAAAATTTCTCGAGTAGGCCCAATAAACAAAAGAGCATAACACAGGTTTTGAAGGACTTCGATTTACTTCTTTGCCTAGTCAAAATGAATGCCATTTGGTTTGTTTGTAATTTAAATAAAATTGTCCCCATTATTTCCCCTCAATATAATAGCTTTTCCACATGTCCAAAAAACATTAGAGACCTCTGACATTAAAACTGAATGACACACTGCATAATTAGACACATACTCTTAATAACTGTAATTATCTCAGTGTTTGTCCTGACCCTCACTCACCTCCTGCCTCTGCTATGTTATTGTGACTGAGAGCAGGAGATCATACAAAGAGATGTAGATGAGCCTCCCGTGCAGAGTGACTCACGGTGTCACTCGTGATATAATCACATGTTCACCGACTCGTGATATAATCACATGTTCACGGGTTTATCAGAAGCCCGGTGTGTCAAACAGCCAGCTGAGTAGGGTGACACTAAATCGATCTTAAAATAGTTATTATATTATGTGACAACCTATTATTTTAATGTATTTATTAAAAGGAAAAAAAACGTGTTTAAAAGTGTTTCATAGCAAATGTCAACCTTTATTTCGGTAGAGGTTTGTTTTGACTCAATTCTAAAATGCTAATGTTTAGCAGGTATGATGTTTGCCTTGATAAACATCTTAAAGGTCCCATGTCATGCTTTTCCGGTTATTACCCGTCCCCTTGTGTGTTATGAAGGTTTTACTGTATGTAAACGGTCTGCAGAGTCACAAACCCTCAAAGTACACCCTGTAGCGAGTAAAACTCTAACACAGAAAAGACCTGTCTATGCTGCCCCAGAACGCCTCGTTGGAGATTTCTCATTTTCCATTTGTTTCTTCCGGGAACCGCATGACGTCATGCTCCAACAAGCCGTTTAGGACAGAGAGTGAATACACATACTTTACAGAGATACTGTATGAGAAACCAATGTGAGTTTGGAACATTGAACAATGTAAATCTATTTTAGTAGACCTCAACAATGGAATTATGATCAGTAGAAATGGCCATGACATGAGACCTTTAAATGATGGAGATTCTTGTAGGTACACGTTCGTAAACCAAGGTATTTGACAAAAATCCAAGCAAATCCTGATAATGTCTTACCAAATGAAAAACTGAAAGAACACTGATATTGGTACTACTTCCTGAGGAAAGCATGGACACATTTTGAAAGCAATCTATTCAATAGTTGTCGAGGCATTTCACAGAAACCCTCTCGGGGCTAAAGACTGCCATGTTTTCAGGAATTGGATGGAAGGAATCCTACCTCTTTAAGATAATCAATTCATCCCTTTACAAGGATTTACATCATCTTTCTGCTTATACTGAAATCCAGTCCTTACGTGTGAGTGCTGGTTGTTTTCCTGTTGAAGTGTCACACGCACTCTTCCCCTCTTCAGTTTCCCATCAGTCCCTGGGGACAAGCAGCAGGAACAGCAGACTGATGGTAGCTGGAGAGGATTCTGAAATATATTCATGATCCTCTGAACTTCCAGCACTGAAATTCCTGAAAGCATCTGAGAAAACCCTAAATTAGTATAATTGCTGTAATTGTTTTTTCCATCTTGCAGGTTAGTATACGAGGGCATGTGCTGCCTGGCTTTATTTCATCTTTTCATCAAAACTCTATTGCAAATTGGTGAAAAAACAACGTTTGCTGAATTGTCTTGACTTAATTATGCACTTAAGCGTTTTCTGGAATAAATCATCAACACTATCAGTAGGTAATGTGATTGCTTTTGTTTGACGGAAGACTTCACATTATCCTCAATACAAGCAGCATGCTTTGGTGATTCCTTTTTTACTCCTCGTCCTTCATCCTCGGCAGGAATGTTGTCCTCATCGCTGACTTTGATCTTCTGCTCAACAGGGATGCGTTTGGGCATGAGCTTTATCCCACTGGTTTTCTTGGTGTCCTGCAGAGATCTGCATGCGCTTCTTCATCCTTTTCTTTCTCTTTCTCTTTCTCTCTCTTCCCTCTAAGCTTTTCTGTTATCAGCCTCTCACTGTTCTTCAACTGCCTCAGTGTCTCACCGTTTTCCTCAGGGATGCTCTTCATGAGCTGGAGAAATAAAGACATACGGTACTGAACTCTTGACTCTACACCAGAGCATCCTATAACATCCTGGTCATATGTTTATGTAACCATGGAGCTTAATCTTTATTTTTTAGGCTCGCAGTTCTTGTTTTGAGGTGGTCTCGATGGTCTACCAGAGCTAATTGTATCAGTTGAAGGATTGTGGTCCATCCGAGCAAATAGAAGTTTTAGCGATCCGAGATGTATAACTCGGGTCTCCTCTTAGTCTGAGCTGTCGGACCGGTTCAGAATTTGTGACCAGTGTGTCGTTGTAGGATGAGGACAGCAAGGACCCCCTGGTGCAAGGCCATACAAGTTCACCCTGTGTCTCTGTGGGCTGCAGGACTTAAGCTTTCATGAACGTTCTTGTATCTCTTAAATGTATTCAAGTTATCCTCAATCTTCCCCAATGTATCTGTTCATTTCCCCATTGCAATGATTTTGATTGTGTTTCCTCAGATTTCTTCCATTTAACCCTCCTGTTGTGTTCGGGTCAAATCTAACCGATTCACTACTTTCATCAATCATAACTTTTTTGTTTTACATTCGATTACATTAAGGCTTTATGATATCCTTCACAGTAGACATTTGAACATATAAAATTGCTGATCACCACTTTCATCGAATCTTGGATGATTTAGTCAACTTTGTAACACCCATGGTGTTCCCGGTCCAAATGACCGCCATAAAGAAAAGGAATTAGTAACCATCCGGATCAGATAAAACACACACACACACACACACACACCCACACCCCCCACACACACACACACACACACACACACACACACACACACACACACACACACACACACACACACACACACACACACACACACACACACACACACACATTTCCCGCTCGTATGTGCCCATCCCCCCACATGGATCACACCTGGCACACGCAATACATGTTCAGTGTCTATTCTTTGTATATTTACTGCAGTTGTTCATGTATACCAGTAGTCTGATACAATATTTACAGTTTGTAAGGGTGTTAAATGAAATTTGGTGATGATTAATATTTTTTGTGTTAATGTAATAGCAGTTCAAACAGGACCGGTCAAATTTGACCGTGAACACCAAAGTAAGGGGGGGGGGGAAACGAACACAACAGGAGGGTTAAGGGAGAGCTGGATTATTCTAACTGTGTTGTGGTATCTACCTCCATTACCTTGCCAACCTTTTATGTCATCTTGTCAACACCCAAGAATGAACCTAGCTCTTTTTTTCGCAGTGAACTTCCATCACATTGTTTCCATCAGACGAGCCTCTCCTCGGAGCTTGAGTTCTTCACACTGACAGCAAAATGATTATTATTATTGCATCAATAAACAAACAGATTGTGTAACATCTTTAAACTGTCTCTTCATAATGGCCTCGGAGAAAAAGAAACCCGTCTTAAAGCGTTCCCACACTCTGCACCTCATAGAACAGTCACGAATAATTCACCATGATAATCTGTTAGAAAAATTATCTTTGTTCCAAATTCATGCATTTAACTTTAACATGTACAAAAAATGTTTAGGTCTGAGTTTAAACCAACACAGACTTATAAAAAATCATTCAATTGTGAATGAATTAAACAAAAGTGAAGCCAAAATATCCTGAAAATGAGCTTTGATTTAATTTGATTTGAGCCCCCGTATTGAGGTCGTTCCCGAAGCCACTGCCTAGCTTCTTAGCATGAGAGCTGCCTAGCTGTTGTACTGAGTTGTGTTATGACCATGGTAGTGTTTGGCTTAAAAATAATCAATAACTAAGCATAACATTTATGGGGCGAAGCCTGCGAGCTAGTTCAGGCAGTCAACTCGAGCACTTATGCTGCATTCATACATAACGCCCCTTGCCACTCTACAACCAACCAAACAGAGTCTCCTTAATATGCCGCTCTATTGAACCTGCCAGATCTCTCTCTATGCATTGCTTGCTGCTGCTATTGCTGCAGCTACTTCCACGTCGCTGCTGCTTGCCTGCCCCACCACCACCCAGCTTCCACCCCAGCTTCCACCTGTAGGCTCGGGGGGGTTAGTTATGTAATCATCACTCATCGTGCTATGTATATCTATGGAGTGATGAGGCCCGAGCCTAGTCGCCAAACTCAACTATGCTGCTTCTAATAAACATGTTAAAGAAACACGTGAGTTGTCTGACTGAAATACAATTAATGAAATTGAAGCATGTTCTTTAACAAATACTCAACCTGCTTCCCTGTTGGGGAGCTGTCAAGTCGTCCATCTTTATTTACAGTCCATGGGTTCAGTACCCATACTGAATTGTCTTTCTATTAAGTTGAAATCAATTGCATCTGTAGCTAGTTTGACCCTTAGCTCATTTTTCTTGTCTCACACTTGAATAATCTTCCAATCCGAAGTGGTCCCCATGCAGCCTGTGATCAATTGTTCTGACAGCACTTATGTGTCTCCGAATTGATGACGACTGAATGTACAGTAAGCTGGCAGGTGCTTTGCAGGTTCAATAAGGTCTGGGGGAAAAAGCCAGCTGTTGCCAAACTTTTAAATGAAATAACTGACATATACCTGAAAATGAAATATTTAGAGTATCAAACTTAAGTGTTAAAGTGAGACAGACATATTGTTTGAGGAGTCAGCCCACACAATCCCTGAGCACAGCCTTGAAAAGAGACAAGGAGTGGTGGACTCTGCTACAGCACTGAATCATACTCTCATTGTGCCAAAAGCTGTTGAATTAGTTTCCTATTATCCCCCATTTTTGTGAAGGAGTTGATCTGTCATGTTGTCTGGTCACAGACTTCCGTTATTCTGTTAATTTCACAATTAATTCAGACAGTCAATCAATCAAAGTTGATTTATACTGGACATTTATTTTTATTTGATCTAATGATAATGAGGATTAATGAAGTTGGAATTTTCTAAAGTTTTTCCATCCAGTCCTATTGAGAGTTTTACTTTAGCACATTTTAGCACAAACACAAGTTATTTCCACCTCGCTATATCCCTCAATCCTAATTGGTTATCAGTGTTTCCATCCACTTTTTCATGCCCAATCGCTTTGCATATAATGGATCCTGAGTTGAAATGAAAAGAAAATCAGAAAATAAATTATGTGTAAACTTACCAAAGGTGGAAAAGTTCACCTACAGATGGTAACAATATGCAGCAAAGTGTGGTGGTCACAGTATGGCTGGGTGCAGAGGTGGGAGAAGTACTCAGATCAATATTTTCTAGTTTATACACACAATACAGTATCTCGATATATTAAGACATGAAGGTTTCTATTCATGATGCCCAGGAATTACTTAAGAAATGCCATTATTTTTTACTTGCAATAGGCCCCAGTTCTTACTTGCAACAAGACAGGATTCGAGTGTATTTCATATATTGCCCTCCCCTATATCAAATGCTTAGCACAAGTTAGCAGCAATAAGGAGGCAGGAACTTTACTAAAATCAATAAATGAAACAAATGTGCTCGTCATTGTTTATGTATGTTTTCACTGGCTCTGTTTTCAGTATCTCAAATTATTGCACCCTCTTCTTCTGCAATGGTTCAATGGCTCCAACTGGCACCCCCACCTGTTGAACTTAAAGGTAGGGTAGGTAATTCACTTCAGAAACACTCTACTCTCCCATCATTCAAGGTTGGTTTTTACTATAAGTAACGTTTTCTTTTTGGACGGAAACTATAATTTACATTTTTTTACTATGTTCAATCTGAATTTACTTTAAAATAAAAACATCTATATTGATTCTGACTTTTCTACATCCAACTCACAGGTTTATCATTGTTTTGAGAAAAAAGATGATTAATTTACCCCTTTTAGAAGGGAAGATATGGTCATTTGTTCTGGGAATGTCATTTTCGAGCCTGAGACCTGAAAAACAGGCTCAGGGGTTAACAGGTTAATGGTAGTTTTATTTGACTAATGAGAGACAGAATATCAAAAAGAAAATCCAGAAATTGACATGATATAAAAGATAAAATTGATTTGAATTTAACTGTGGGAAATAAGTATTTGATCCCCTTGCAAAACATGTGTTAGTACTTGGTGGAGAAACCCTTGTTGGACACACAGAGGTCAGACGCTTCTTGTAGGTGGTCACCAGGTGTGTGAACATCTCAGGAAGGATTGTGGTCCACTCCTCTCTGAAGATCCTCTCCAAATCCTGAAGGCTTTGAGGCTGATGCTTGGCATCTGGAAGCTTCAGATTAAGGTCCGGAGACTGGCTAGGCCCCTCCATCACCTACATGTGCTTCTTCTTTAGCCACTCCTGTGTTGCCTTTGGCCGTATGTTCAGGGTCATTGTCCTGCTGGAAGACCCCTCCATGACCCATTTTCAGTGTCCTGGCTGAGGGAAGGAGGCTATCAGCCAACATTTTACGGTACATGGCCCCGTACATCCTCTCCTCGATGCAGGGAACAGGTCCCAGCTGTTTTGAGATCATTAACAAGTTCCTCCTGTGTATTTCTTGGCTGATCCCTCACCTTTCTCATAATCATCAATACCCCACGGGACGAGATCTTGTGTGGAGCCCCAGACCGAGGGTGATTGAAGCTCATTTTGTCTTTCTTCTATTTCCAAATAATCGCACCAACAGTTGTCTCCTTCTCCCCAAGCTGCTTTCTGATGGTCTTGTAGCCAATCCAAGCCTTGTGCAGGTCTACAATCTTGTCCCTGAGGTCCTTATCCTAATCCTAATCTGATTGATTGATTCTGTGGACAGGTGTCTTTTATACAGGTAACTAGTTGATATTAGGAGTACTTTTTTTTAAAGAAGAGGACTTATGTAACCGGTCTGTGGGAGCCAGAATTATTGTTGGTTGCAAGGGGATCAAATACTTATTTCCCAAAGTTAAATACAAATCAATTTTTATCTTTTGTATAATGTCAATTTCTGTATTTTCTTTTTGATATTCTCTCTCTCAGTAAAATAAACCTACCAATAAAATGATAGACTGCTAATTTCTTTGTAAGTGGGTAAACTTTCAAAATCGGTAGGGGATCAAATACTTATTTCCTCCACTGTATTTCTGGAGCTTTGTTATATATATTTTCAATGAAAAACATTGATATTATATTCATTATATTCAGGTGATATTCTCCTAAATGATCAATTTGAATTGCATTGCACATACATTATAAATCAAAAAGGCTTGAGGTCTCATTAAGTTTATTGTATAAATAATACAGCAATTATTCTTAATTAGAAGTAAAATTGTTATAAAATGCAGTAAATGGCATTAGGTGAAGATATAATCAGTGATTCTGCTGGCCACTGAGCCTCTGTGGTGCTCAGATTGACAGGGAAATACATTTTATATTGAACAAAACCACCAGAAATTACTCCTTTGACCTCCACATGCCAATGCACTAAACTAGAGTATTAATACACATTCAGTTTCATACATACGTGCCAAATGCCAATCTTCAGCTTGTGTGAAAGCCGCCCACATGCAGTCCATTAACTCGGTTGGATGAGGCTGCCATGTGTAGGAGTCTATCAGATAATTAAGTCTGAAGGGTATGACTTTTGGCAAAGGGAGAGGAGAAAACAGGTGGGGGTGGGTGTTTAATATCTGTATGATTATGGGAATTAACAGAGGTAGTCTATCTTCTGACTGGTTTCATCCTGCACCAATATTATCACGCCTCAATGTTAAAAAAAGTGATTTTCTATCTGAAACAAGAGCCCAGGCCCAGCTGTGTTGTGATTGGTCAACCACCCACCCCTTAGCATATCATGTACAATGTGTTGGAGTGCAAGCCAATAGAAATGCGATTTTTACACAGTGATGTCACTATGTTACGGAAGTAGGGAGGCTGTGGTGCAGTGGACTAGTGCGTTGTTGTTGGGATCAGGGGAGCACAGGTTCAAACCCCACTGCAGTCAGCATGTCGTTGTGTCCCTGGGCAAGACACTTCACCCCAAATTGCTCCTGTGGGGATTGTCCACAGTATTGAGTATGTAAGTCGCTTTGGATAAAAGCGTCTAACAAGTAACATGTAATGTGATGTAATGTAAAAGTAAACAAAAGTGTCCAATGGAGGCGTTTTCAAGCTCCCTCTGGAGGGAACTTTAGAAATGTAGCCTTTGCAGACCATTGACATGCACATACACTACAGGAAAGGGACAACCCTCAAAAAGCATTATAGGCCCCCACTTCATAATAATAATAATAATAATAATAATAATAATAATAATAATAATAATAATAATAATAATAATAATAATAATAATAATAATAATAATAATAATAATAATAATAATAATAATAATAATAATAATAATAATGCATTTGATTTACTTTGTCCGGAAAGTAGAGCAGATCTCATGGGAATTCCCTCAATAATGGTTGCTGTTGCTGGTATCGGATGAAATATATGGAGCTAAGTGCTGTAAGAACAAGCCAGCTGTGCTCAAGTGAAACAAGCTTTGATGATTGTTGCCATGATTGACCAATTCAAATTGCAGCTGCCTGAATGTACTAATGTTTTAAATTGTACCATCATTATACCTGAAAAATCCATTGTATGTCGTCGTTAGCAGCATTTATTTTTCTGCTATACAGCTCCTGGCCATGTGTAATTATGTTTTTTTTCCACTTTTGCTTCTCAATGCCTCTCCGCCTCAATAACTTATGGCAGGCAATTTCTTCTCTCAGGTGATTATGTGGGTTTATCCATTTGTTGTTGCAAGGATATACTCCGGAAGTTGTTGGATAATGAACACAACGATGGTGGAAAGTACACCCACTGAATGTTTAACTTTGCATTATTGTTTCATCACATGCATCCTGAAACTGTCTTCACATAAAGTGTGAAGAGAAATCCAAATGCAACGAAGCAAGAAATATACATTTTAAATTGTGTACTACAACTTGTTCCTGCCAATTACATTTTAAACATCAATAGCAGAGCTTCTTAATGCCTTACTTGCTAACGAAAGGCCCATTCACATTGCAATTTTGGGCAGTCTGAGATTAAACTGTGGGAGAAACATGGTACATCTTTGGGCGTCAGTCCTAGATCTAAATGCTGCTATGAGCCACCACATAATCCTCCTCAGAAGATGGAGTTGGGTGCGTATCTATGTTCCCACTGTCCTATATCTATGTTCAGCTTGATATCTTTGCAATACGATGCAGTAACGAGATCTTTAAAGGGCTTTTATGTTCTCAGTATTGTATGTGTCTTGTATGATGAAATTACCCACTTACAGCTTACATCATTCTGACACCATACTCCTTGAAACATATACCCTCAGATCTGCAGGCTGAACTTTTTTATTTTGCTTCAGACATTGATATCTCAACTGTGGCTGGAAAGATGTAGTTTATACCATTAAAACGGCATTGGAAACTTCAATCTTCCTTGATTTGTTAGCATTTCAACTGCGAAGAAAGCGCTTATCAATCTCTAGCAATGTTTAGATCAACTAATGGGCAATACTGTATAACGACCTTGATGGAATTTAGTCAGCTGTAGATGTTGAAAAAAATTGGAAACTCTATTCCTGTCTCCAGTCCAATATTCACATTCTTTTAGCTCTATTTACGGGTCTACTCCTGATGGAAAAATCTGGCTTTTCGAGCAGGTATACTATACTGTACAGTCTGTTGTAAAATATCTCTTTTTCAAAAATGACCCAATGAAATGTGCGAACATTACAAAAACAGTAAAGTTACGGACTGCAGCATAAAGAGATTAAGTGACCCCTTTCAAGAGAATCTTGATCATAAAGTGGTTCAGGAATGACTGAACTGGAAATCAGTTAACATTTTAGCACTTTAGCCCTTGTTTCAAAGTCAATGGTTTTGTGAATACCTTTTTTAGGAGATGTCCTGCTTAACACAAGCTTTTAGGATTTTCAAGTTTTGTTCTTAACATAAAATACATATGTTTTATTTATAGCATTAAAATCATTATATATTTGTTGCACTCCACAATTATAAAAGTGATGTTAATATGTCTTCCACATATTAACATCACTTTTATAATTGTGGATGCATAAATACAAGCGCATATCCTGCTGAACAAAGATTGTCATTATCATAGGAATGTATTTGCCACAGTTCTTCTTTTCTGCAATGTTACAAAAGAAAAATCCTATTGGTTTTGTCGATGGAGCCCTTGGGATGATTATTTCCTTGTCTGTCTACACAAATGTCTTGTATGGTAGCCTTGCCAAACAGTGTATGCATGTGTGTGAATAGGTGAAAGCTTGTGTTAGTCATCGGGAGATTTGAGTGTTCTCTAGGAAAGTCTTTTTATAAATGCAGTCCATTTAAAAAATGTTCAATCTCTGTTTCCCAAGGTCAAGAACATTTTTCAAACTAAGCTTATTGAACATTTACATTTTAAAAATATTCAGAGGGTGCACACATTTATTTCAACAATGTCAAGGTGACCGTCTCTGAAACAGATTTTATTTCTACATTCAGTCTGCTGAACCAGCACTTTTTTACACTGAATATGATTTCAAAATGTTGAAAATCATTTTTGTCGATGAATTAAGTGCAATGTATGAAAAGTGAACTGCAAAAGAAACTCATGTTTCGGTCCGAAGTCTCACCCTAGAGAGTACAAAGAGAGCATTTTCGAGCAAAGGAAGAAGGAAAAGCAGCGACTAACCGCGGAGGCCTGCCGAATGGACAGCATTCAACTCGTCTCTGTATTCAACCATTTGAACATGATGTGCTCAGGAGGAATTCAACATCTGAAAGAGATGCGGCCGCCGAAGCAGGTGGCTGGATTGTGGAAAGAGACGATCTCAGCCTGTTGGCTCAGCCTTTCAGCTTCTGATAACATTTTCTCTGCGGCTGCACCATCTGGGCTTTTGATATTTTTTTACATTGAAGTCTGCTTAGAATACTGCCCCAAAGGTCCCTGTACTGCGAGCCAAGGCTACGCTTTATTTTGTAGTCCCAGGACAGATGGCTGCTGTGTCTCTGCACTGCAGGTCCATTAATCCCAGTGTTGGTGTTACGGTTCCCAGCCACCTGTCTGCATATTGAAGTGCTTTTGAGCATGGCTTTGAACCCATAAATGCTCTAGATTGTTGGGCTGGCAGCACCATGGATGCTACTACATCCTAAAAGTTGCTTATAAATGCAGCGTAATAACTTTGTTGTAATTATTTGTTCTATTTGCTTGTGATTCTCTATTCTTTTTGTAATGTAAATCACATTGATTTGGATTTGTGTAGGAACTATGCTGTACAAATAAACTTTCTTCAAACCGCAATCTGCACAAAGAGAATTTGGAAAAGGAATCAAAGCATGTATACATAAAGTATCAAACGAAAGAATCGTCCCCTTAGTTGCTCCATATTTGCTCATCAAAGCGCTTTTGTAATGATTTCAGTTTGTTGTTTTGATTTGCTGGATCTTTATTCATTATGGATATTTTTTAAACTCTCGCGGCTCCCATTTACGTCCTTTCAGCAGTTCAATGCAACTGTACAACCCTACAAAATCAGTCCACCACCAAATGGCAGATTTAAAATGTGACGACTAGCAACTAGCATATTGGAGCAACTAGCTGTTGTGTCTCGCCAGATTTGTTAGTATTATTTCTCTGTTTAGTTCATATTGTCAAGTCCGCGTCTGTCAACCCTTTTTTGTTGTCTGTCATTTCCTGTTTTACTTTGTGAGTTTCTTCTCTAATTTCAGGTAGTTTGACTCCTACCTGGTCAGGTGTGCCAATTGACCTGATTACCTGCCCCGCCCTTATTGTTTGCACCTGTGGAGTCCCTTGTGTGTGTATTTATTCCCTGTTTTCTCTGTGCCAAGTGCCAGATCGTTTTGATTCTTGTGTTGCCTGTCAGCCAGTTGTGTTCTGTGCTACGGTGAATTTAGGTTAGCTTTTTGAGAAGTCTTTTGAGCGTTTTTGTATTATCTTGTAAAATCACCACAAGTAAATCCTTTTTTGGAATCATCTTTTGTCTGGAGTCGTGCATTTGGGTCCTATCATTTTTGTGTGTGCCCCAGTCGTAACATTACGATCTGGCCAACAAATGGACTCAGCCGACTTTCAAACCCTGAGAGCAGCGCTCTGTTCTCAGGCTCAACGCCTGCGGCAGCAGGAGGAGGACATGACGGGCATAAACCAGGGAGTGAAGGCCCTGACTGACAGCCAGAGTGAGTTTCGTGGTGCGGTTACGACGCAGATCAATCGTCTGGCTGAACAGTTCCATAATATACTCACTCGTTTGGATAGTGTGCCCGCCGCTTCTTCCGACGTGGCTGCCCCAGCCCCAGAGACTACAGCTGATTTTCTCGTGCCAAATTCCATGATTCGTCTTGCTCCTCCTGCGAAGTTCTCAGGCGAGTCTGGTAATTGCAGTCCTTTTCTAACTCAGTGTGACCTGCATTTTACCTGCCTGCCTGCTGCTTTCCCCAGCGATTCAGCCAAGGTGGCGTTCATTGTGTCCCACCTCACGGGAAGAGCGGAAGCCTGGGCTACGGCGGAGTGGGCACGGAACTCTCCGGTGTGTAAATCATTACAACTGTTCATTGAGACTATAAAAAAAATCTTTGACCGAACCACACCGGGGAGAGAAGCTGCCAGAGCCCTGACACAGATCTCCCAGCAGAATCAGAGTGTGTCTGATTACGCCATTGACTTTCGCACTTTGGCCACTGACAGTGGATGGAATGAAGACGCACTATATGATATGTTTCTCAGCGGACTCAGTGACTGTGTGCGGGATCTTCTTGTTCCTCTTGATCTTCCGCCGGATTTGGACAGTATGATCGCCTTGGCTATACGCACAGACACTCGGCTGCAAGAGCGACGGAGGGAGAAAGCCAGGAAAGCGTCACCTCCGCTAGCTAAACGAGGAAGCTCACCTCCTGCACGATCTCCACGACGGCCCGGATTTCGTACCCACTATTCCTCCTCTACCGTGAAACCTGCTTCGTGGACCACAGAAGAGGAACCCATGCAGCTCGGAAGGGCCAGGCTGTCTCCCGAGGAAAAGCAGCGGCGTCTCCGGGACCGTTTATGTTTCTACTGTGGGAAGCAGGGACATTTCCTGGGAGCCTGCCCGTTAAAAGACGGGGCTCACCAGTAAGACGGAGGGTGCTGGTGAGCCGACTGACAACCGCAGATTTTCCTTCACGTTCCATGACCCAAGTAGAGGTTAGTAATAATGAGCACAGCATATGTTTGAAAGTACTTGTAGATTCAGGGGCTGACGCTAATTTAATGGACTGGGGGTTAGCTAAACGTTTGAAAATTGCCTCCGTGCCTTTGACTCAGACACTTGAGGCTAGCGCTCTTGACGGTACTCTCATGTGCAAAGTGACTCATAGAACCATGCCTCTTAAAGTAACTATTGATCATGAACACACAGAGCATATGACTTTTCATCTGTTTGATTCTGCACAACATGCAGTAATTCTGGGCTATCCCTGGTTGTGTAGACATAACCCTCACATTGATTGGCGGACTGGTAAAGTTTTGGGGTGGGGAAGCGACTGTTCTCATTCGTGTTTCAGGGAAAAAACTGCTGAAACTGTGAGAGAGCCCATTATAGACACTGACATGGAAGATGAAAGTAGCCAAGACTCAGACTTCCCCGACCTTTCGAACGTGCCCAGCTGCTACCGAGATCTCAAGGAGGTGTTCAATAAGACTAAAGCGACATCCCTTCCTCCTCATCGCACCTATGACTGTGCCATCGATCTCCTGCCTGGGTCCCCCTTGCCCAAGGGAAGACTGTACTCTCTCTCTGCTCCAGAGAGTCTATGAGGGAGTACATAGACGGCTCTCTCAAAACGGGCCTCATCCGTCCCTCGTCATCTCCCGCCGGAGCTGGTTTTTTCTTCGTCGAGAAGAAGGATGGATCCCTGAGACCCTGCATCGACTACAGCCCCCTAAACGACATAACCATCAAAAACAGGTACCCCCTCCCGCTTATGGCCTCAGCGGTTGAACTTTTGAAAGGTGCTAGAGTTTTTTCAAAACTAGACCTGCTTAACGCTTACCACTTGGTAAGGATACGGGAGGGGGACGAGTGGAAGACTGGTTTTAACACTCCAAGCGGACATTATGAATATTTGGTAATGCCTTTTGGTCGAACAAACGCACCTGCAGTTTTTCAGGCTCTCATAAATGATGTGTTGAGGGAGTTTTTGAATCATTTTGTTTTTGTCTATCTTGATGATATTTTGATTTTTTCCCGTGATGAGGATTCACACGTTCCTCATGTTCGCCAAGTATTAAGGAAGTTGTTGGACAATCAACTTTATGTAAAGGCTGAAAAATGTGAGTTCCACGTCAGTTCCACTTCATTTCTGGGTTTCATCCAGGGTCCTGACCAGATAATGATGGATCCTGCTAAAGTGAGCGCTGTGGCTGATTGGCCCACACCCTCTTCCAGGAAAAAAGTCCAACAGTTCCTTGGATTTGCAAACTTCTACAGGAAGTTTATTAGGAATTTTAGTTCTATTGCCGCACCTATGCATGTACTCACCTCTCCTTCTGTTCAGTTTGTGTGGACTCCACAGGCAGACCAAGCTTTCCAGAAGTTAAAAAAGGTGTTCACAACAGCTCCAATACTTACCATCCCGGATCCTCAACGACAGTTCACGGTGAAGGTGGATGCCTCCAACGAGGGCATCGGGGCGGTCCTCTCACAGAGGGCAGAGAAAGACAGTAAGCTCCATCCGTGTGCCTACCTTTCACGTAAATTGTCTGCTGCTGAAAGAAACTATGATGTAGGCAATAGAGAGTTATTAGCCGTGAAGGTAGCACTGGATGAGTGGAGGCACTGGCTAGAGGGGGCAGGACAGCCATTTATTGTGTGGACAGACCACAAAAATTTGGAGTACATACGCAAGGCTAAGAGGTTAAACTCCAGACAGGCACGATGGACCTTATTTTTCAATAGGTTTAACTTCACTCTCTCCTACCGTCCTGGCTCACAGAACACCAAACCTGACGCGTTATCCAGGCTTTTTGACCCAGAGGCCCTTTCCAAGGAGACCGAATCCATTCTACCACCCACTCGGGTAATAGGAGGGGTGACATGGCCAGTTGAGGCTAAGGTAAACCGAGCATTAGAGGGAAAAACTGTACCCAGCGGAGGTCCTCCTAACCGTCTCTTTGTTCCCCCATCTGTCCGCTCTGACGTGATTCACTGGGCTCACACATCTGTACTAACATGTCATCCAGGTATTAAAAGAACTATGTACATGATAAAACAAAGGTTTTGGTGGCCTAAAATGGAGAAGGAGGTAACTGAGTATGTGGCAGCCTGCACTACCTGTGCTCGGAATAAGACCTCTACCCAGTCTCCTATGGGTCTACTGCAACCTTTGTCCATTCCAAGCCGCCCATGGTCTGACATCTCGCTGGATTTTGTCACTGGACTGACGCCCTCTGCAGGTAACACCACCATCTGCACTGTTGTTGACAGATTTACCAAGATGACTCACTTTATCCCCATGCCTAAATTGCCCTCTGCTAAAGAGACAGCAGAAGCTCTTTTATCTCATGTTTTCAGGTTGCATGGTTTTCCTCGAGATGTGGTGTCAGACCGTGGGCCGCAGTTCGTTTCCCAGTTTTGGAAGGAATTCTGCAGCCTGATAGGAGCCACTGCCAGCCTCACATCTGGTTACCACCCACAGGCTAATGGTCAATCAGAGAGGATCAACCAGGAACTGGAGACGTGTTTAAGGTGTCTGGTGTCCCAGAATCCCACAACTTGGAGCAAACAGCTGATATGGGTGGAGTATGCCCACAACACCCAACCTACATCTGCCACGGGTCTCTCCCCGTTTCACTGCGCCTATGGTTACCAACCTCCTCTTTTTCCAGAAGTAGAGAAGGAAGTGACTGTCCCATCAGCACATGCCCTGGTGAGGCGGTGTCGCAGAGTCTGGGCAGGAGCCCGCCAGATTCTCCTGAAGAGTGCTGCTCGCATGAAGAAAGCAGCAGATCGACATCGTCGTCCTGCACCTGCCTACAGACCCGGGCAGAAGGTTTGGCTATCTACGAGAGATCTAACCCTATGTGTGGCCTCCAGGAAGCTGGCTCCGAGGTTTGTGGGTCCGTTTCCCATAACCAAAGTTATTAACCCGGTGGCTGTTCGCCTGCGCCTGCCCAGGTCCCTGAGAGTTCATCCTACCTTTCATGTTGCTAAAGTCAAACCGGTTCGTGAGAGTCGTTTGGTTCCTCCATCCAAGCCCCCTCCTCCCCCCCGGATGTTAGACGGCGGTCTGATCTACGACGTCAAGAAACTGCTAGCAGTCAGGAAGAGAGGACGTGGCCGACAGTTCCTGGTAGACTGGAAAGGATATGGTCCAGAACATCGGTCGTGGGTACCAGCAAGCTTCGTTGTGGATCAGAGCCTGATAAATGACTTTTTCAGGCTAAATCCACAGGACTCTGGGCCGTCCGGAGTCGGCCGTAGAGGGGGGGGTACTGTTGTGTCTCGCCAGATTTGTTAGTATTATTTCTCTGTTTAGTTCATATTGTCAAGTCCGCGTCTGTCAACCCTTTTTTGTTGTCTGTCATTTCCTGTTTTACTTTGTGAGTTTCTTCTCTAATTTCAGGTAGTTTGACTCCTACCTGGTCAGGTGTGCCAATTGACCTGATTACCTGCCCCGCCCTTATTGTTTGCACCTGTGGAGTCCCTTGTGTGTGTATTTATTCCCTGTTTTCTCTGTGCCAAGTGCCAGATCGTTTTGATTCTTGTGTTGCCTGTCAGCCAGTTGTGTTCTGTGCTACGGTGAATTTAGGTTAGCTTTTTGAGAAGTCTTTTGAGCGTTTTTGTATTATCTTGTAAAATCACCACAAGTAAATCCTTTTTTGGAATCATCTTTTGTCTGGAGTCGTGCATTTGGGTCCTATCATTTTTGTGTGTGCCCCAGTCGTAACACTAGCAGCTAAAGGGAGATTTTATTTAAAGTGGACCTATCATGCAAAATGCACTTATTAATGTCCTTTATACATAAATATGTGTCCCTGATGTGTCAGGGAACTCACAAAGTGTCAGAAAACAAAACCCTCTCTCTTTTCCTCCGTACCCAAATCTCTAAAAACGGGGGTACAACGGAGCTGATCCAGATTTGCGTCCGATATGATGTAATATCGGAAATGTGGACCCACGGCCCTATCAGAAACATTGCTATCAGAAACAATGCCCGACGTGTTTTGGACGTAATATGGTCTTTGTTTACATTAGCAAGCATCGCTAACACTCAGAGCTAACCTGTACTGGAGAGAGTATGTTTAAAAAAAGCAGGAAATTAAAAAAATAACTCACCTTGTGGTAAACCCGCAAGAGAAAAAGCGTTTGAGCTCCATACTGTTTCAGAAATAATCCTTGATGTGGTTTGGAACATGATATGGCATTTAATCACAGGAGCATTTAGCTGAGTATCTGCCAGTAGAATTCTGAGCAGGCATTAGCTCCCCCTCCTCTTTTATGTTTTTCAAGCTAAGGACCCATCAGCCATTCTCTAACAGAGCTTAAAGTGGACCTATCATGCTATATTTGAATAATATAGTATAGGACCATACCTATATAAGGCATATTTATACTTTTTTTTTTTCAAAATACCAAACAGATCATGCATTTTAGCCATGCCTCATTTTGCTCAATTTGACAATTTCTAGCTCTGTTTTTGCAAGGGTTGATTCTGTGAGAACAGCACCATCTACAGGCCTGGCATATGTACTACAGCGTCTCCAGCGCTTTCGAACGGCAATGGCCGTGGCTGTCTCCTCCTGATTGGTGGAGTTGGCCCAATAGCCGTAGCGCCACCGTCCTGACGTCAGGACAGTGTTCAAATCTGGATCAGTTTTTATCAGATCCGTTGCAGCCCCTTTTTTAGAGATTTGGGTATGGAGGAAAATAGAGAGGGTTGTGTTTTCTGACACTTGGTGAGTTCCCTGGAACACCGGGGACACATATTCATGTATAAAAGACGTACAAAAGTGCATTTTGCATGATAGGTCCCCTTTAAATAGAGGGATATGAGGGATGTCTAACATGCATGATCTGTTTTTTAAATATTTGTATATATCTGAGACCCATAATATATGCCTAAAAATAGCATAATAGGAGACCTTAAGGTGTAGAGACCGAAACAGAACTAAAGGGACAATGAATATTTTACATGACTTTAGATTAATCTTAATGTTGCTATGTGTGTGCCGGTCGTTTAAATGCCATGACAACTTTAAAGTATAGTACACACACCAGGCGGAGATATTAATAATTACTCAATAATAACTTAGCATTAAGCTGTGGGGCAGATCAGAGACAAATACCCTTAATCAACTTGGGCAGTAACCTGGAATCGATTTTGAAAGAAGCTGGTCGTGCATCACCTCCAATTCAGGTCGATCACTCAATTATGAAGTGAATCTGGATTTAAATCCACCCTCACCAGAACTCTCACACAGGATGACTACTCCTTAAAGGGGCATTATATTATTATATTAAGCAATTTGGGATTTGTATCTGACTCCACCAGCAGTCACTGAAGCGCAGCAGCAAGGGCAGGAGGAAGGCACCACTAATGGTAAATTGTAAAGGGCAAAAGTAGAAAAGAGCCATCCATAAATAAAGGGTGGATATTGTTGATCCAACCGAAAAAGTGAAGATGTTATTTGACCCATTGCGAAATGAATCAGTGCGATTCAGCAACTAGGGTTTTGATTTAAAAAATCTGTCTGGATAATTGCTGAAATTATTATGGTCAGACTACAAAAAGTTAGTTAAATCAAAAATTAAATCAAATGAATCAAATCAAATTACTTGTACTGTATTGTTGAAATCTAAATAGATTCTTCAAATCTAGAAACAATTAGCATCCTTTCAAAATGTAGAAGGGTGATGTGCATGTGATAATCAGAAGTGAGTCATCAACAGTTATGAAAGTGAAGGTTTCATTTGTTTGAAGGAGGGTAACATCAGTGTTCAGACGGCTGCTTCACCTTGATGATTGTCATTTAGATTTGCTGTGAATGGGGAACAAGTATTTAGTCCATCATCCACAGTAAAAAAAAGGACTTTAATCCACTTAAATTCTAATAGCACTCTGGATAAGAGGTGACGGTTTTGATGAGATTGTTTGTACAGGATGGAGTTTCTATTTGAAAGGGAACATTTAACTAAGCAATGACGAGGTGTTGGCCATGGTCGTGATTTGACTTTATACAAAACACGAGTCTGTATGCCGCCATTCAAAGATGGTAATCTTTGTAATCGGGAGAGACGGCTGAATCTTTCTGGATGCCTTTGTTTATTGAGACAGAAGTTCTTGTTGCAGATTCCCACACACTTGGCTAAATATTCAGCAGGCATGTAGGCAACCATCTATCTGCATTCCTGCAATCCTCTGGGGTTTGCAGAAGGAAGAGTTCACATACATCACATGAGGACTGTGAAAGAAGACTTTCTAAGAGCAAACCAAAGAGAAGAAAGACAAATCATAGCATAACATGGGTTTATTTTGAAAGACACACTGGCTTTAGATGAATACTTTCAGCTCAATGTGTCCACAATTTTCTGCAAGCAGCTGTTTTGTGTTGGTTTCTTTTACAAGGAAAACGTTAATGTTGGGCTCGAGGATAAGAAGGGTAAATAGCTTTTCAGCTTCATTTACATGTCACCAGTAGTTTCTCTCTCAGCTGTCTAAAAAGCTTCATGCCTGAGGCATCATGTCAGTTCTGAACATGCTTTGGAAATACCAGCTTCAAATAATTCCTCAATGAAATAATGATTAGTTCTGAAGTGTCAAAATGCTGAATCCTGGCACCATAAAGCGTTGTGCTTTGGGACCTTTTTTCTTCATGTATTTTTTATTTTAGAGCATGTATAAGCATCTTAATGGTTGTCACAGCTTATTTTAGTTGTATTTCCATTTATTTCCTGACAGATCGTGTATGTGTCTTGTAAATCAGATTTGGCTTTACTGCTGTTTTATAGCTTTTTCACTTTAGAGAAACTAAGAAACTGTCCATTCTGCACTTTTGCATGCTGTTTTCGCAGGACATTACGTTTCACTGTCAACAGTATTTGGCTTTTTTGCTCTTATCTTTCGACATTTTCTCTACTTATATTTCATTGTTTTGTACAAAACTGTCCCATTACTTTGGGTTGCTTTGGCTGAGTAGACGTCTGATGTGGTTTTGTTGACTTCAGCGTTCCTCTTATTCATGATGATTCAGGGGTTTATATTGGTGCTGCGCAATGAAATAGTCTGGAAAATGTTTTGTATGTTTTGTTTGTTTGTAGCCTTTATGTTTTATATTTAAGGTATAAATCAGATCAAATCAGTTGAATTTACAATGCAGAAATTAAAATGCATAAAAGCTACACATATATTTAAGTTAAGAGCAATTGAAATGCATTCCACTCTAATTAAATTAACTCCAAATATATTTGTTCAATTGAAAATGAGTACTATCATTATTTGAAAGAAAATAAAACCAATAATATGTGTTGACAATATGCACAAATCAGGCGTAGAATAAGCAACATTTGATCATGAAACTATAATTACTCTCTTTTTGTGTATTTTTCTCACATGCTGGGACAAAAGGTGCATTGCCATGAAAGCTTCATCACAATCAGTCCATCCTAAAGAGAAACATGACATGCATAGATGCAGAGGTCCTTTATCTAATTGAAATGCAGGGGTATACTCTACATTATATTATACATACTGTATCCTACATAATGTATACGGAGTGTACGCGAGGATCAAATGCTCTTGAACTCTTTGTTCAGTGTGGTTTCTGAAAATAGAGTAAAGTATTCCCAAAGGATGATCCAATGCTGAAGCAAGCAGAATTTAACTCGTAAATTGAATATTGTTATTGTTTTTACTGCTGGGAAAGTAAGTTTGATAGCTACAATATCACAGTTATGTTTATGTCAAGTTAGGGGAAAGGAAATTCATTCTTGTTGACAATGCAGGTCCTTAAAGAGTCATTCAGGTACTGTAATTGTTTTCACATTACGTTTAATTTAGCTGATACGACATCTTCAAATGCATTATGCCGGAAAAAATTAATACTTTGATATGAGAAGAGGGATACATTTTCTCCAAACTCATAGCACTGACACAGACATGAATTTAAATGGACTGTAGGACTCATTGCTTTGAAGGGCACATGGCTAAGGAAATTCTATTTTTCTTTTCTACAAAGTGTGCGAACAGTATTTTTTTCTTATTTTTGGCAATGAATGTCACTTTCAAAGACTGTCGGAAAGAAATATCTCATTCATGTTAGCCACTTTTCATCTTTAATAATAGACTCTTCAGATTTTCAAGAGGCATTATCACCCGCACTATTATATAACCCATCTCTGCAAGCCTACTCTCAATTAGCTTTCAAAAATCATTTTTGCTCACATTGTGTTTCCCTCGCTCTCATACAATACAATGAGCAGTTGATGGCGGTCTAGATGCAGGAGGAGGTAGAGTTCATAAGAACACACCGGTAATCTCAATATAATGTTACAGCAAATGGAGGATTAATAGAAATGTTCTTCTGTTATTTGGATGGGGTTTGGCTACAAAAAGTCAGACAAGGACCATCTCTTCAATATTTGCAACATGGCCAGTCCTCGTTACAGGCATATTTAGAGTTTGGGCTATCTGCTGTATGTAGAAGGCACCTTTTTTCTTCTTCATTCTAAACAGGTAGCATACAGTTAACAGAAATGTCTTGTTTGGGGCCCCTCATGCAGGAACAATATCTCTTTTGTACGAAGAACAGGAAAGAAAAAACTGATCATCAAACAATTGAAAAATGTTTCTGTGGAGAAGCCATGCAAATCCCTAGATGCCAGAGATAGTCAAATATGTACAATAATATGTCCCTAACACAAAGCAGGCCTAAAACCAGTACAACAGCTTACCTCTTATGTATATAACCAATGATATCATAATCAGTGAAGCCTTACCTTACATGCGGTTCATTGAGACCAAGAGGTGTATCTTAAAAATATTAAAAGCCTTCAAATCTGCCTCCTTAACATTAAAATGCATTTATCGGCTCTTTTTGATTTGTATTTCATTTGCTAAACTCTTTATCTAAACAGGTTAACAAGTTCTTAACGTAATGATAAAATACTCAGTATTACCCAATAGACAAAACAAAGGCCATGTGGTTATTTAATATAGAGTAGAGTGTGTGTTAGTGAATTAACATGAAACAAGCTATTTAGAGTTTGATTTGTGTCCACGTGATTTAGTTTAGGTCCAGAACTCGTTGTCTATTAAGCTCCATTTTTGGTCACAACAAGCGAGAAATATTTTGCTCTTTCGCTAAAGGCTCAAGATGTACAGAGATGTCCTTATCTGTATCTGTTCATCCAACAACATATCTGTTTCTGTCTGTGTTAGGATGGAATTATGCATTGTTCATATCAACATTATGGAAAAAGTTGTATTCTCCAAGCCACTTTGTGAGTTACATTTACATTGACACCTTTACCCAATCCATGTAAGTACAACCTCGAATCGTGCATGAAACAAGTACTGCAAGTTCCTCAAATGTGCTAATCTACTTAAAGGTCCCATGTCATGCTTTTCAGGTTATTACTCGGCCCGTCCCCTTGTGTGTTATGAAGGTTTGTATGCATGTAAACGGTCTGCAGAGTCAAAAACCCTCAAAGTACACCCTGTAGCGAGTAAAACTCTAACACAGAAAAGACCTCCCCAAAACGCCTCGTTGGAGATTTCTAATTTTCCATTGTTTACTTCCTGCGTACTCTGACGTGGGGATACCCAGAGGCCACGCCCTCTGCCAGCATTTCACGAAACAAAGCTTCCCAAACCTTTCAGCGATTCATGATGGATATGTACAGCGTAGGGCACTGAAGAACGATGCTGTTCCTACTTTGTTTGGACCAGCGGGAGATTCGGGTACACAACCTGTAAGTATTCATTGTTGTTTGTGTATTTATGATGTTTAAAACAAACAAGGTATCTACCACGACTGTTTAAATGGGTAAACGTTTTTCGGGCTACTCCGTTGGGATCGCGGAGAAATGCTCTCCGCAGACCCATGCTCACAGCGTTATAAACCTTTTTCTTAATCAATATCAAGCCACACTTATTGTTTTTACTTCAGCTGTGAGTGTTTGTGTGTGCTCAGGATGAGTTTAGCTTGTTCTCGCTGTATTGCAGACACGGAAGCCTGTCTGCTCCTTGCAGCAGCGAGCAGCAGCTGCGAGCAGCAACGAGCCTCAACGTCGCGACCAATCAGAGCACACTGGGCTCACAGGGAGGGGGGGGCAGGAGCTCCAACAAGCCGTTTAGGACAGAGAGTGAATACCGGTGAATACACATACTTTACAGAGATGCTGTATGAGAAACCAATGTGAGTTTGGAAAATTGCACAGTATAAATCTATTTTAGTAGACCTCAACAATGGAATTATGATCAGTAGAAATGGCCATGACATGGGATCTTTAAGGTGCTACATTTAGAGACAATGGGAGACACAGGCACAGATTTTCATCGTCATAACTACACTGTAGCTATGCACGTTTGACTAATAAAAGCCTTGAACCTTGAAATAAGAATATGCATGATGTATCTAGGTCCTGTGAAATGCCTATATCTTAAGAATAGTGCTTCAAACAAACAATATTGGATACTATCTTGACAGAAACACTCCAGTTAAATAAATGTGTGTTCTTTTCAGGTGCAGGAACTTTATATATTTATTTAAATTCTCTACTGGTGTAAGTCATTTTTTATTTTGCTAAAGCATTTGTTGAAACAATGGCATGTGAGGCGTCCCTGTAGAAAACATCTAATCAAGTCAGAGACGCATCCTGATCTGAAACAGTCACTCTGAGTTTGACATGATGGCAGAGCCGCTGTCATAGTTTCATTTTTGTGACTTGTTTTGATGAGATAAAATGATTTGAATAATGACCTCTAGACAGCATCTGCAGTTCCAGCGAAAACAAAATCAGGCTCATTATTCACTAATCAAAGGTATAGGAACTGAAATCTACAGGAAACTTAGAGAGGAAATGTTCTGTTTTTTCCACTTCAGGATTAAAGAAAATCAAACATTGGCTTCTAAACTTGTACACGCAATATGCAACACAGGATTGTGTGATCAAAACATTGTTAGAGGGTTTGAGCGGAGGCGGTGGCAGGGGACATTAATCCTGGGATCAGTCTGCATAGTATTATTGGCTGTTCACATGGTCAATGTGTCACATTTGTTGAATATTAATCCATAAATTAGTTCTGTATAAGCAGTAATGGGCACAGTGTTGGAGGCCATCCCTGTTCCTTTCTGTTAAAGTGGTTTGGTATAGAGTGGTGCAGGAACGAGTCCTAAAACCCGGAAGTGAGTTAGCATTTTACCACTTCCGGTTCCCTCGTCTCAGAGTCAATGGGTCTTTTGAACTAGTTTTTGGAAAATAGCTCAAAATAAGGTCTGATTTTTAAGAGACGGATCACGTTTTGTTCTACGACATTACATTAAATACATCAGCAGTGACCCCACTGGTGATTTTTGAAGAGTGTACGTGTCTGTTTTTGAATATCGATCTTAAGTTGGCGTGACGTTGAAGTCGTGCGACCCTGCTGTAGTTCGTTTATAGCATAATGTTAGCATTTTGCTTCTGGCGAATAGATTTATGATTCGAAAATTATAAAAGGTGAACTGCCTCTGGCATGTTAGATCAAGGTATGATCTAACATGCTTCGCGTCGGGCCGAACCACGCCCCTTAACTGTGATATAATGGCCATATACCGTGGTATATGGCCTGTCGTGAGCTATTGCTTAATTAGAATCCAGGTCCAGTGGATGTGTAGGATCTATAGTTTGATAGATATTACGAAGATGATTTGAGGTCTCGCCAGGAGAATGTGTATATACTACGTCTTTCCCCTATTCATTTCTATTGACGGCAGCGTGCATGTAAAGTTGGCGTCAACCCCATGGATGTATAATAAGAACTGGATACAGTGTCGGAGGCGGGGTCTCGTTCTTTCCTATGAGAGCTGCTCATTGGGGCATGAGGACAAAATGGCCCAACTTTTGAGAGAGCCAAACGTCACAGATTAGCCGTCATGCCTGGCTGTCAGAGCAGAAGTACCCGTATGTGCGCTCATAGAGCATGTGCAGTTGAGTTGCCCCTTAAGCCCCGCCCCCCGAGCTCCCACTCTCAGATGCGCGTTCAAAATGCCAAGGAAAATAACTCTCAGAATAACGTTATTAGCACATTTTACAATTTGAGGACGTAATGTTTTTGATAAGGGCTATACAAATGTTGGTACCACTTTACAATAAGACTACCCTTAAAAAGGGTTTACGAATAGTTTGTAATTCATTTATTAATTAGGTTGTGAACACTTTATAAATCATTAATAAGCTTTTATAAGACATGAGATAAACAGGGCAACTGTGACCAGTTGCTTGCCAAATAGTGAGCCCACATTTATCTGTACTGTTAAGCCTTATATTGGCTACCAAGCTTACTTCGCCTTCTTCATCAGCCAGCATCCTTGGTATCTGTTGCCACTGAGTTGATTCTCGCTAAGCAGCCAATATAAGGCTTAGTCATCTTGCCAAAATAGTGCGCCTGTGTTTATGTACTGTATAGAAAACTATGTTAGAACTGGTTTATAAATGGTTCTTAATGATTAATAAAGTGTTTACAACCTAATTCATAACCTAATTATAAACCCTTTATGAATCCTTTATAAGGGTAGTCTTATTGTAAAGTGGTACCCAAATGTTCATACTGGGTAGTTTATTTGGTTAAAAAAAAATTATCCAACGATTTACAGACCACTCTTTCCCAATGTTAGTCAATGGGAAAAAGTATTTCTGGGCCCAGGGACATCACGGACTGATACGGAAGTTGCAGTACCGCCGTTTGGACACAACGAATATTTTCCTCAGAGTCCGGCACACTTCCTGGGGGCTTGGTCAACCCTCACGGGGTGAAAACAGTATTTCCGGTCTCGAAGTTTTCATAATAAAACCGGAAGTATTCCCCTCACTGTCAAATTATTTTACAGTGATATCTGCCGTACTCATCCACTAAAAAACATCAGATTATCCTTGTTAATTACACAACATTGATTGGTTTCAATTGTGTTCAATGCTTTTGTGTTTTTAACCTTCGATTCGGAGAAACAAATAGTTTTTTGGGAGTTTAGGATGGCCGAAGACACTACACTACCCATAATCCTAAACTATCGTTTGGGACTACAACATCCGCTTTGCTTGACAAACCCCGTGATTAGTCCTCAAGCTCTGTGATTGGATGTTGGAGTGGCAGTGCGCCAAGGTTACGCCGAGCTTCAAACAACTCTTTGAAATGGAATCAAACCACGGCAGACTATCCAAAACTGGATTTGAACGGGTCCAGCCCCATCCCCCACCCCCCAGAACTAAACTGGCTAATTGTGTTTCGCAACATGTTCTATGGCACGTCTCTACTGGGAATTGTAGTTTTAAAATGTGCTAAGCTATTGAAATTCTGATTCCATAGATGTGTCTCCCATCAACCAAAACCCCTGACTATTCTCTCAACTCAGTATTTACATTCCTTAATTCAAAGAAAATCAGTAATATCTTTAAAAACTACAAGTCCTTTGGTATAAGCTGTGCACCTTTATGGTGTAAATATAACCTATCTACCAATTGGATCAAATATAAAAGTCAGCCAAATTACTGTTGATACTGCAAGGAGACGTATTGTGTGAAGAGAAATTGAAGATGTTTAATTGCTGATATATTTATGATCCACGTCACATATTCAGTTTCGGCGGCATTTCTTCCAGTTTGTCCAAAGGTCTTCTCATCAGGGCTCTATAAATAGAGGACTACGGCAGATGTGTAATATTTAATGCAGCCGAACCGTGTATTACAATGCCGTTATGTGATGACTTTCAAAGAAAAAAGCAAGCACACTCGGAATAAAGTATTATTATTATTTAAAAAAAAAAATGTTTTCGGATTTCACATCGCATAAACACCATATCCCAACGTGCATTGCGGTTAAAACTTCGGATCACCGTGCTTCAACGATAGCTGAGGATTCTGGGTAGTTCGATGTTTTAGCCTATCAAAACCTCTGAATAAAGAAATGTGTCTCTCAGAATCGAAAGGGAAAAATCTATGGAAAAAACACTAAAGCAGTGTACACAATTTAAACCAATTAATGTTTTGTAATTAACAAGGATAAACTGATGTGTTTTAGTGGATGAGTACGGCAGATATCACTGTGAAATCATTTGACAGTGAGGGGAATACGGTTTTATTATGAAAACTTCGAGACCGGAAATACTCTTTTCACCCGGTGAGGGTTGACGCTAATTTTACATAGGGGGAAAGACATACACGTTCTCCTGGCGAGACCTCAAATAATCTTCGTAATATCTATCAAACTATAGATCCTACACATCCACTGGACCTGGATTATAAAAGTACAATATATATGAAGTTAATCCATAGGTTAATCTAATGTGTCTGTGTCCCTTTGAAATGATTTCTGATAATCCATGACCAATAAAACGGATAATCCATGCTATTCCGTTTCTAGGTGTCAGAGCTAGAATGTAGCTTCACTCCAATGCAAAACTGCATGCGCGAAGCCCCCACCTTTTCTCTTCACAATGAGTGTGTGTGGGGGACTCCCCCTTCGATTCTATTGGCTCTAACGGTCAGAAAGAGATGTCAACCATCAAAATCGAGCAAGGGGGGCCAGAGATATGGAAAATCCACCCAAATGACCCCAGAAGTGGTTTCTTTTTTCTAAATCTCTCTAAAAAGGTCAAATGTCACTTGTGTTGCATCAATCTTGATACAGGGTACTTATTATATGTTGTACTTTGGATTCCTAAAGCTTTTAGTCTACCTTACCATCATCCAAGGGTAGTTTTCACTATAAGTAAAAAATAATTTTTGGACGGACACTATAATTTACAGTTTTTTACTATGTCAAATCTGAATTTTCTTTAAAATAAAAAACATCTATATTGATTCTGACTTTTCTACATCTAACTCACAGGTTTATCATTACTTTGAGAAAAAAGATTATTAATTTAACCCTTTTAGAAGGGAAGATATGGTCATTTGTTCTGGGAATGTCATTTTCGAGCCTGAGACCTGAAAAACAGGCTCAGGGCTTAACAGGTTAAGGCAAGAAGCCGTTATGATTTGTTAGTCATGTAATGTCCTTCAAAGTATTGGAAACTCTACTGTGTGTGTGTGTACGTTTCTTTTCAAGCTGTATCCAAAATCAGGTTAATTTCCATTTACAAGACAACATGAGTCAGAAATTCGCCCCAGAAGCAGAGAGCTGGCGATACCTTGGGGAGCATCCTCTCCCTTTAGCGTTATTGAGGACAGATGATCATTATGTGATCAACATGGATTGTCAGTGGGAAGCAGCTCCAAGCAGGGATTAGTCTGACACTGTTGTGTAACAGCTGTCTCATGAAAAAATGCTCTTGATGTTGAATCAAAGGTAATAATGAATTTAAGCATGCAAATCAAAAGGCATTTCATTTTGTTTGGGCAATTTCTCAAACAACACTTCTTGAGCCTCAATCAGCGGAGCTTAAGAGGGATACAGTTAAACAAAAACGCTCCACAGCTCTTCATCAGACAAATCAGGGCGAGTTAACCCAAAGTCTTTGTAGCTTCTGAACATGCAGTGTTGTTCATACAGTGAAATGATCCACTGGGTTTTGTTGGACAGACTAATTGGCGACAATACAGTGTAGATCATCTTTTTTGTTATTCTCTAGCTTTCCTTAAAAAAGAAAAAAATAGGACCTACATCTAAGAAGATAAGGAAGATTTAACATGCACTTTGGTTAAAACACTTTAGTTAGATGAGACAATTGATAGAGATGTATACCTTTGGACAGATATGGGCTAATTGCATTCTTGCATCCAGTATATACATTATATATATATTTTTAAACTTATTACGATTTTATTCTAAAAGTATTCTGACTTTTTCTAAAAAAGATTAAAGAAAGAGCCTGTTCTTTCAGAACTTTACAGATTTGTACTTTTATCATTTTACGATCACTTAGAATATCAATGGCCCTTTATGCAGCAGTTCTGCTCATAGCTACATAGAACACCACAGTAAGGTCAGCCATTGGCTCATGAACTAACGTTTGAAGGTGATGCATTTTTGCTGTCGCCATCTGGGTGTTTTCCTAATTTTGTAAGTGTAGGCCAAAGTACGTTTGCAAGCTCCAACAAATGTTTGAGGCACAAAAATGTAACTGAAAAAACACTGTGATAGCATCAAAGCGATCACACTGTGTGGTAGAGACCGAATCCCAAGGTATTCCTTATTTTACTCTTAATGGCACCATATTTTACAAAATGTGCCTCAAAAAGTAAACTTAAAACTTCTTTGATTGAGAATATGTTTACTGGAGTAATAAATCAACTGAATAGTAGGGATATTTTCTCATAGTCTTCTATATACTATGACTGACTTAATGTTTGTAACCAGTGGAGTCTCCCCCTTGTGGCAATTTTTCAAATGGCACTTCCCCTTTGGCTTCCCTTGGTTCTTTCCTGGTCTTAGGTCATGTTTTCTTTGTTTCATGTCATTCAATCATGTTGAGTGCCTCAACATTCTTGTTTCAGACCACTTCCCTTCTTGCCTTTCTGTGTTTTCCATGATTGGTTTCACCTTGTTCTCCATATCCTCGCCTTCTCAACACAATTTAGTGTTTTTTTTCAGTCTGAGCCAGTTTGTCTTTGAACCACGGTGTGAAGCGTGGAAGCCTTTTCCCTAGTGTTTTTTCTTCCTGGTTGGATTCCTTCATTCATTTACTTGTTGCCTGCTACCTACTAGTCTTCCAAGCCGGTAAGCCATTGTCCAATAAATCATTGAGTTCTTCCTGCTGCGTCCTCACTTGTTTATTGGCTTTTGGGTCTTTCCCCTGCTGCTTGCTCCCTGAACCGTGACAGCCAAGTGCAAACGAGCTGGATCAAGTGAAATATAGATCAGCGGGTTTGGTGATGAATATATATACACTCTTAGACAGTCACATCGCTGGTGTCCTTGCTCTGAAACAGCTGGGCAAATGTAGGCAGCTGTTCCAGAAAATCATAATGTTGACAGAACCACAGATCTGCAGCCAGATACAGACTGTGTAAGGTGGATTTAAAAAGGTTTAATGCAAAGATGGAAGTAAATAGTAAATTAAAATAACGTTTGTGTGAATTGTTTGGTTACATTCAATGTGACACCGCAGCTTTATTCCTCTTGAATCTTTTTATGTGATTTTGTATTTTCATCCGGTAATATCTGACGAGTCTGGTGTGTGTTTGTTTTGTAGCAGTCTGGTGTTGTTTGCACACAATTGAATGAAGGTAAATACAGTGGAGCTTCATGTGTTAAATGTGTCATTGTACTGTTTGTGTCCTGCTGCCTTCAGATGGCTGCAGTGATTTAAAGGTCTGTCTTTCAAACAGTGAGCAGCCAGATATACTCTTAAATCTGAAATATTAATAGATAAATGTAAACGGCTTAACTGAATTACCTGCATTATGTAAATTCAACACTTTTTGTTTTTGTGCAGAATATTTGATTTGCTCATGGTTATAAATTCACCAGACTGTCAACAGAATGACAATAAACAGATGTCTGTTCCCAATGTTAAGTTTAAGAACTATTTTCCAACTAAAATATATAAAGCACTCACACAACTTAATTTGAATAAGTCTTTAGACTTTACTCTCTAAATAGTATAATTACTTCTCGAAATATTGATTAAAACTGGGTTCTCAAAATATAACGAGGCCTATTTTCTTGAAATGTATTGTGCAGCTTTATTCTGAAAATATTACAACTTTAATCTGAAATTATAACAAATGTATTTTGATAGTATGACTGCTTTTATTCTGAAAATATGACTGCTTTTATTTTAAAAAACGTAACGTTATTTTGTATATTATTCCGTTTTTCGCATACTTTTTTTAACCTTATTGAAAATGTATTTTTTGAAATATTACATTTTTGTTTGTGTTGTTTTTTTTTAGTAAGATGTGTTTTCATATCACCCCCTTCCAACCTTTATTTCCTTTCATCCCTCTACTTTATGCTATGTTGTAAAGGCAATATGAAAAGTATTTGATGTAGATATTCTTCCAGAGGTGTGATGCCAAATACAGTGGAAAGAATTACTGTTGTTTTAGTACTTTTTAAGTCTTGTTTCCCACAGTTGTACAACATTGACAGTCTAGTGTCTGTATTTCTTCTGTCTGGTAGTCTGCCCCGCTCTCAGCCAGCAGAGTGAAGAGTTTAAATATTGGACTTTCCTGTGAAGTCCGTTTGGCGACTGCTGCCCTGTGCCAACATCAGCAGAAGGGGCTGAGGGCAGCGGGAGTCTCTGCCCAGTCTGTGGTGAGATGTTTGAGATGTAGAGAGAGCACTGACACCAAGCTGTGATCCTCTGAGTATCCTCTCACATGCAAATGCATAATTCCCTGTCGGTGTTACTATGATTATCGCAAGTAGAAGAATGTCTGCTGGCATCATGTGTACGATTCTGGCTTCACAGGATTTGTTTCTTCATCCTCTTCCTAGAACACACTCACACATGTACATACCCCCTTGTGCCAAATCAAACCCTGAACGACTTGAAGATGTGAGAATTTAACCTCAGGGACTTGCTGATGACACTATTAGTTTATATTTACACGTTGACAAAAAGTCCAATTAAAAAGTTGAACACAAGAGGTGTAGCTGTTAGTCACGGCAGATGGTTTTTGCGCTGCAGGCCCAGTGAGATAGAGATGGGTGTTATGTGAGGATGATTCACGGGAAGCTTATCCATGATATTACTTATAATTAGTGAGCTTCATCCCCTGTTGGGGGATCAGGTTTTATGTGTAGTCCAAACAGGGACTCACAGGAAGGATTAATATTCCACTGGGCAGTCCCTTTTCATGTCTAAAAATACATGCTGGCTTATGGTAGCTTAAGTATGAGATCTTTTCAGCTTTCTAGCTACCTATTGTTTTAAGATCTACATTGTTTTAGGTTACAGCACCTCGTCGGCGTTTGGAGAAACACATATTAACATACACTGGAAAACATGCTGCTCCATAACAAGTTAAAAGAATAATGAAAACAAGGTGTTTTTTACTTGAAATAAGTACAAAGATCTGCCAATAGAACAAGTGGACATTTGCTTGGTAAGATTTCTTGAAATAAGAAGGGATATTTAGATGAATCAGATCTTGTAATTAGCTGGGAGAACACATTTTGAAATATATTTGACCAGAATCAGGAAATGTTGTGTATATATAAATGCTAAAAAGTTTTCTGATGTTAGTTGGTGATAATAAATGTGTACAAAAATATGTGTTTAATCTGAGATACAACTCAAAATAAGATTATTTGATTTAACAAGATGATGCATTGTCTAAAAACAAGACCCGATATCTCACTGCAGTGTTACTTCTGAAGTTATTACGTCTTATCTCAGGTGTAAATAAATATTCTGACTAGATATTAGACAAATATACTTGGCAAGATTTCGAGTTTCTGTAGTGTATTTAATGAACTCAGGGACAAATCAATCCTACCAGCAGCTGTAAGCAACTACATTGCAGTGGACATACTTAAACGTTTAGTCATGTTTTAACGCAGTCTTATATCCAAGAAACGTATGAGCATGTATCTGATAAACACAAGATTTAAACATGGTCCTTTTGCTTGTTTCTTTGTAGAGAAGCTACATTTTACACATAAATCAACAAAGCAATGAATCTAATAATTTATTTAGTCCTAATCTTTATTGAAATGAGCAAAAGTAAAAAACGTTGGCAATGTCAGTGTAGCCAGATTATAATTATTTGTACTGTGCCAGAGAAAGACAATTCAACTTTTCACTTTACAACTTTTAATATAACAACTTGACATTTATGAGGATATGCTGAGGTTAGAAATTATGTTTGAATCTTTCCTTACTTATTTGCTGTTGTGTTTTGCTTTGGAAACCCACACACGAAAATCATCATCCTCAAAACTTTATATATGCGGAGAATCGCTTCATAGTCCAAAACTGAAAGATATTACATTCACGTTGGTACAAAACAGAGAAAAAGATTAAAAAAGCTGAAAGAAGTAAATAATAAGCAATTCAATTATTAATTGTTCATCTAAACTGTGCTCTGAAGCCGAGCTATTAGGGCTTTCTATTTATCTTGCAGGAGCGGAGCGATCTCTCAGCCTCATATCTGTTCCCCCATCCGTCTGTTTGTCTGGGAATCTCAAAGAGTCCAATCACTGTTGTCCAAGCCGTTGAACACCATTAACCGCATTTAGTAAAATGTAATAGTTTCATGTATGTTATTGCTCCTTTGCAACATTTCCAAAGTATGACACTGGAGTGGACCTGCTCTTTTTCTTCTTTTTTTACTAACTCCTGATTGTGTTTCATCACATGAATTAGTGGCTTGTTAGTGTGCGTGTTTCCTGTTTTATTTTGCTGAAAAAGTCCCTGTTTACAGCTTTGGAAGTGTGCTCCTGTTGTGTTGGCACATCTGCATGCACGTCAATTACTGATTTAGGGTGAATATTCAAAGTTAAATGACATGCACGCTTCACAGTAGCTTGACTTGTCAATTACCTGAGTTGGTAAACAATATTTAATGATCTAGAAAGGATGTGTGGAAGCCTGAAGGATAACAGGAAATACACATTCTAGGAAAAAAGAGGGACTTTATTTACCTTCAGATGAAAGTCATTTTTTCCCCCACAACCACTTACCATCTGCAGAATATGATGAAGAGGCTTTTATCATGCCCATTTTAGGTATACAGTAGTCATGAACTTGAATGCAACTAGAAAATGCATTTCCTGCAGAAAATGCGTCCGAATGCTGTAAACTGTGAACATTTGTGGCTGAATTTAGCTGAAAATGCAGAAAAAGCTGAATATTTTATTAGCTGAATGGTAGCTGCTTTTAGCTACAAAAACCAAGTAAGTGTGTTGCTGAACTTAGCGGAGAAATGCAGAAAAGTGAAATGATTTGAATCAAATTGTTACAGGTCAAATGCATTGCAATGACTTCCATGTTAAAAAAAGACTTTAAAAAGCTGAATATTTTAAAAAGTATAACATATTTTGAAAAAGTTGAAAGTTTCCCATCATGTGCTGAAAAGGCTGAATCGTTTGATATTTGAATGGTTTATGTAGCTGAAAGTAGGCTGAAGGAGTTAAATAAAGATATTAAATGTAAGTAGTAGTGAAGGAATGTTTACAAACACCCATGGGGACAACGTTATCAAAACACCTTTTTACGTCTGTCTGTCTGTCTGTGTGTGTCTGTCTGTCTGTCTGTCTGTCTGTCTCTCTGTGTGTGTGTGTCTGTCTGTCTGTCTGTCTGTCTGTCTGTCTGTCTGTCTGTCTGTCTGTCTGTCTGTCTGTGGGCATGTCTGCTCTGATTAGATGATGTCACTCAGGTTTGTGGCCCCAATCTGCCCAGCAACACCATGGCAACCAACTCCAGCACCGAGTGCCATTAGGAATGCATTGAGGATCATATCTGACAATTTTGCCACCTGTTCAAAAACTATGGCTCCTATCAAAAAATGAACAGACCGTGAGCATCAGGGAACCCCAATGAACTGATATATGTTGTTTTTTGGGGTTTTGTGTGGTAAATGTGAAGATGAGAGCAGTTTGTCTAAAGTGTACTTCTCTCTGTTCTGAAGAAAGATCCAGATTTGTTTTATATAGGAGTCTAATGGGAGCTAGGTGGACTTTTTGTCTCTTCATGACCTCAAGAGGCATTTTAGTTAAAAAAAATTCTTAATTTTGTTTTATTTTCCAACCTAGGAGAGGTTTTCCTAAGTTTTTCATGAAAAATCAAGGTTCAAGGTTCAAGGTTCTTTATTGTCAATCTGACATAGCTACAGAGTAATTATGCAGTTGAAAATCTTATGTCACAGGCTTCTCCAACAATGCAACATAATAACATAACATAATAACAATAAGAGCAAGAGCAATACAAAAATAGTAATAGTTATAAAAATGAAATAAAGTTATGATGTGGAATAGTGCAGTATGAGTCTATATACAAGTTATTGGAATGATATATATATATTAGGTATTAGATACATACTACTGAGTAGCAGTTGAATGTTTGATGTTGTTTCAACAGTTCAATTGTTTAACAGTCTCACTGCCCGCGGGAAGAAACTGTCTCCGAATCTTCTTGTCCTTGCCCGGATGCTGCGGTAACGTCTGCCAGACGGCAACAGAAAGAACAGTTTGTGGCTGGGGTGATGGGGGTCTTTGATAATCCGTAGTGATTTCTTCCTGAGCCGCTGGGAGTAAAGGTCCTCCATGGATGGCAGCTCCGTCCTGGTGATGTGCTGTGCAGTTTTCACCACCCTCTGTAAAGCCTTACGATCGAGGTCGGTGCAGCTGCCGTACCAGGCCGTCATGCTGCCAGTGAGGATACTCTCTATCGTGCACCTGTAGAAGTTGCAGAGTATCCTGGAATCCATTTTGAACCTCCTCAGCCTGCGGAGGAAGAAGAGCCGCTGTCGAGCTTTCTTGGTGATGGTGGTGGTGTGAAGAGACCATGTCAGGTCCTCAGTGATGTGGACCCCAAGGAACCTGAAGCTTTTGACTCTCTCCACCGTAGTCCCATTGATGGCGATGGGGGCGTGTCCCTCTCCCTGCTGCTTCCTGTAATCCACAATCAGCTCCTTTGTTTTGCTGATGTTGAGATGGAGGTTGTTCTCCTGGCACCAAGATGTCAGGTTTTCGACCTCCTCTCTGTATGCCGTCTCGTCATCGTCTGTGATCTGGCCGATGACGGTCGTGTCATCAGCAAACTTCACGATGGTGTTGGAGCTGTGTGTGGCCACGCAGTCGTGGGTAGAGGAGAGGGCTGAGCACGCAGCCTTGAGGGGCACCGGTGTTAAGAATCAGGGTGGAGGATGTGATGTTTCCCACCCGCACTGCCTGGGGTCTGCCCGTCAGGAAGTTCAGGATCCAGTCGCAGAGGGCGCTGTTGAGCCCGAGGTCTCTGAGCTTGATGGCCAGCTTGGAGGGCACAATGGTGTTGAATGCTGAACTGTAGTCAATGAACAGCATTCTCACATATGTGTTCCTGTTCTTCGGGTCCAGGTGTGAGAGGGCAGTGTGGAGGGTGAGGGCTATGGCGTCGTCTGTGGACCTGTTTGCTCTGTAGGCAAACTGCAGGGGGTCCAGAGATTCAGGGAGGGAGGAGGTGATGAATAATTTGACTAACCGCTCAAAGCACTTCATTATGATGGAGGTGAGTGCTACTGGGCGGTAGTCGTTGGGGCAGGTGATGATTGTCTTTTTGGGGACAGGAATGATGGTGGAGTGTTTAAGACATGTGGGGACTACAGACTGCAGCAGGGACCTGTTGAAGATGTCTGTGAACACCTCTGCCAGCTGAACTGCACACACCCTGAGAACACGGCCAGGGATGCCATCAGGTCCAGGAGCCTTGTGTGGGTTAACCCTTTTAAAGGATTTACACACATCTGCCCTATTTAAAACAAAAGGGCAGTGTAGCTCCTGGTCCCTCTGTACCTCCACAGCCTGGCTGCTCTCAAAGCGTGCAAAAAAACTGTTTAGCTCATCTGGGAGAGATGCGCACGCAGACACTCCCGCAGCACCCCCCGCTGCTCCTTTGTAGTCAGTCATTGTCCTTAGTCCCGCCCACATATTCCTAGTGTTACAGCCTTTGAAGTCAGATTCCACCTTCTCTTTGTACTGTCTCTTTGCATTTTTTATTGCTCTCCGGAGATCATACCTAGACTTCCTGTACTCCTCCAAATCTCCCGCTGTGTGCGCGAGAGTGCGCGCTTTCAGTTTGCCGCGCACCTCACCGTTTACCCAGGGCTTTTGATTTGGGAATGTCCGTACAGAAACCTTCGGTACCACGTCATCGATGCATTTCCCAATGTAGCAGATGACAGTGTCCGTGTGTGTGTTGATGTTATTGTCCTCAAACACACTCCAATCCGTAGATGCAAAGCAATCCTGCAGTGCTGAATCTGACTCCTCGCTCCATCGTTGTACTGTCCTTGTTATCGGTCTGTCCCTTTTAAGTTTCTGCTTGTAAGCAGGCAACAACAGTAGTGAGATATGGTCTGATTTGCCGAAGGGAGGGCGAGGGAGAGCCTTATATCCATTCCGGAAAGGGGAATAAACATGGTCCAGTATGTTTCCCCCGCGCGTCGGGAAGTTGATGTGTTGGTAATATTTTGGCAAAACCTTCTTCATGTTGGCGGTGTTGAAATCTCCGGCCACAACGAACGCCGCATCTGGCCGTGAAGTCTCGGTTTTATCAATAAACCCAAACAGCTGATCGAGTGCCGTGTTGTTGTCGGCGAGTGGCTGCGGCGGGATATACACTGCTGTTATCACAACAGATGTGAATTCCCTCGGCAGATGGAAGGCCCGACATGAGATCATGAGGTGCTCTAGCTGTGCGGAACAGTCCGATGAAATAATCTTCACATCTGAGCACCAGTTGTTGTTAGTCATAACACACACACCGCCTCCCTTACTTTTCCCCGAGTTTGCAGTCCGGTCCTGACGAAAAATAGAGAATCCGTCAGGGACAATAGCGGAGTCCGGGATAGCGGGGTTGAGCCAAGTCTCAGTGAGAATTAACACGTTACAGTTCTTAATGTCCCGTTGAAAAGCAATCCGGCTTCTGAGTTCATCTAGCTTATTTTCAATGGATTGAACATTAGCCAGAAGAATACTCGGAAGAGGGGGCCGATTCTCACGTTTTCTCAGTTTGACCAGCAACCCGGCCCGGCATCCCCGCTTTGTCTTCTTCTTGCGTCTCTCAGGTAGAACAGCAACAGGTAGCCATGGTGAATCTCCATTGTCTGTCGGAGGGTTAATATTGTCCACGAAGTTTCGCAATTGGAAAAGTTCCTCTCTGCTATATTGTATGGCAGAGTAGGTGCGGTCGGCTAGCATGTTGCGAACCATGTTAAAAGTAAAACGGCAAAAGTAAAAGAAATATGTACAAAATACGAAAATGGGCAAAGTTGGAGAGGAGCACAAAGACAATGCGGCCATCTTCACCGGCGCATCTCTTCATTATATATGCTTCTTCATAATTATGCTGTTTGCAGCATTCTTTCATTCTTCATATTATATATGCTTCTTCATAATTATGCTGTTTGCAGCATTCCACTATAGTTCTTCAAGTCTTTATTCTTATTTCAGCCAATATTTTGGCTCGCCATAACTTCAGCCTACTTTCAGCTACAGAAACCATTCAAATATTAAACTATTCAGCCTTTTCAGGAATCGATGGGAAACCTTCAACTTTAAAAAAATATGTTATACTTTCTGAAATATTCAACTTTTTAAACTCTTTTTTTAACATTGAAGTCAATGGGACGACTCTTCAAATCCTCTTTTAACTAGACCTTACGCCAAATGCTTCTCCTTCCACATACTTTCAGCTAGAGACTTCATTTCAACTTTAAAATGATCACAAGACCTTCAGCTATTATTCACATTTTTGATATCTTTTACACTTTTTTAGATATTTAACTTAGTTTGGAGCTTGGTAAAGAGGCTTTCTTCAGGTGTTAACATCAGTGTGGATTGAGCAGCTCGTTAAGGCTTAGAGTGCTTTGATCTCAAAACAGAGTGGAGGACAGCTTGAAATTCGCCCAAACTACCATAATTCCCAAACCCTACACTCCTCAGACATAATTTTTCCTGAAAAACGTAGGAAAACCTCTCCTACTATAGGTTGGAAAATAAAAAATATTAAGAAAAAAAATTAAACAAAATGCCTCTTGAGGGCATGAAGAGACAAAATGTCCACTTAGCTCCCATTAGACTCCTATGTAAAAAAAATCCGGATCTTTCTTCAGAACAGAGAGAAGTACACTTTAGACAAACTGCTCTCATCTTCACATTTACCACACAAAACCCCAAAAAACAACATATATCAGTTCATTGGGGTTCCCTTATGCTCACGGTCTGTTCATTTTTTGATAGGAGCCATAGTTTTTGAACAGGTGGCAAAATGGTCAGATATGATCCTCATTGCATTCTTAATAGCACTCAGTGCTGCAGTTGGTTGCCATGGTGTTGCTGGGCAGATTGAAACCTTTGATCTCTGGGCTCACACAGGTGTTATGATTATTTGTTATGATTAGGTGCTCAGTACAGAAACGAACACTGACAAACACACTGGACTTTAACAGACTGTCTCAGCCTATTATTTTCTGTCTGATGGAGACTTCATACTACTTACATCTGATATTTAACTCCTTCAGCCTACTTTCAGCTGCAGAAACCATTCAACTATTAACTTATTCAGCTATTTCAGGACATTGAGGCTATACATGTTGTTGTTTATACCTTTTTAAAAACCTTTTCTTTTAAATATTAAGCTTCTTCACTATTTTTCCTACTCTTCCAGTTTAACATTTCACTTTCAAGTTTTCAACAAAGTCATTGCAATGCATTTGAGCTGTAACAATTTGATTCAAATCATTTCACTTTTCTGCATTTCTCCGCTAAGTTCAGCAACACACTTACTTGGTTTTTGTAGCTAAAAGCAGCTACCATTCAGCTAATAACATATTCAGCTTTTTCTGCATTTTCAGCTAAATTCAGCCACAAATGTTCACAGTTTACAGCATTCGCACGCATTTTCTGCAGGAAATGCATTTTCTAGTTAACAAACTAGCATTGTCAGTCAACCTCACGTTGGGCGAACAGCAAATCATGTATCATGAAGCTTTAAACACAATTTAAAAAAGGCGCTGGAGCTCAGAGAAAGGCGCTACATGGACACTGGCACTTGCGCAATAGGTTAGTGTTTTAGCCCAATTAATCACCATATTGGCAGTTAAACGCACCAAGAACTTACCAGACTTCTAACAAAAAAACATAAATCCTGTCTTTTTCTCTTTATTCGGCTAATGTCGGCCATTCTCCAATTGAGCCAGTCCTATAGTGCCCTCACTTACCGAAGCAACCCTCTGCCCATATTCTGCTCTATTTTTAGGCTTCCATTTCTGACCTGATTAGTCATCCTGAGCTCCATCTAGGTCGGATAATTGCCACCAGTGGGAGATGGTTAATAACATATTTGTATAACTCCTCATCATTAAATGCTAATCGTAGACCAAGACCTTTCACAGTAAAATCATTTGACGCTATTTCTGCAGAGGGCTTATTTGTACTGTGCCAGAGAAAGACAATTTAACTTTTCACTTTACAACTTTTAATATAACAACTTGACATTTATGAGGACATGCTGAGGTTAGAAAAAAAAGAAATCCAATTATGTTTGAATCTTTCCTTACTTATTTGCTGTTGTGTTTTGCTTTGGAAACCCACACACGAAAATCATCATCCTCAAAACTTTATATATGCGGAGAATCGCTTCATAGTCCAAAACTGAAAGATATTACATTCACGTTGGTACAAAACAGAGAAAAATATTTTAAAAGCTGAAAGAAGTAAATAAGAAGCATTTCAATTATTAATTGTTCATCTAAACTGTGCTCTGAAGCCGAGCTGTTAGGGCTTTCTATTTATCTTGCAGGAGCGGAGCGATCGCTCAGCCTCAATCTGTTCCTCCATCCGTCTGTTTGTCTGGGAATCTCAAAGAGTCCAATCACTGTTGTCCAAGCCGTTGAACACCATTAACCGCATTTAGTAAAACGTAATAGTTTCATGTATGTTATTGCTCCTTTGCAACATTTCCAAAGTATGACACTGGAGTGGACCTGCTCTTTTTCTTCTTTTTTTACTAACTCCTGATTGTGTTTCATCACATGAATTAGTGGCTTGTTAGTGTGCGTGTTTCCTGTTTTATTTTGCTGAAGAAGTCCCTGTTTACAGCTTTGGAAGTGTGCTCCTGTTGTGTTGGCACATCTGCATGCACGTGAATTACTGATTTAGGGTGAATATTCAAAGTGAAATGACATGCACGTTTCACAGTAGCTTGACTTGTCAATTACCTGAGTTGGTAAACAATATTTAATGATCTAGAAAGGATGTGTGGAAGCCTGAAGGATAACAGGAAATACACATTCTAGGAAAAAAGAGGGACTTTATTTACCTTCAGATGAAAGTCATTTTTTTTCCCACAACCACTTACCATCTGCAGAATATGATGAAGAGGCTTTTATCATGCCCATTTTAGGTATACAGTAGTCATGAACTTGAATGCAACTAGTATTTGTAAGGGAGTTTGGATCAGTTCAGTTATAAGCTTGGTTAAACCTGTATATATATAACTGTTGGGTGACTTAGCCGCTCCTGTAACTGCTCTTGTTTAATTAACAAACTAGCATTGTCCCATTGGACCGGCAGGAACAGGCGGTGTATGCCTGACTGATCTGCTCAAACATCGAGATTTTGAGTCAGTTTGTATGATAGTGGCCGTCTGATAGACAAAACCAAAAACAAACTTCTCCTCTAATTTCTACAGAAACGCCCCGATGCTTTTCTGGAGAGTTCAGAAAACCTTTCGGCTCAAAGCGTTCAGACACAAAGCTTTTTCACCGCAAAGCTCTGTACCCAACCTCACGTTGGGCGAACAGTATATCATGTATCATGCAGCTTCAAACACAATTAAAAAAAGGCGCTGGAGCTCAGAGAAAGGCGCTACATGGACACTGGCACTTGAATGGCGCAATAGGTTAGTGTTTTAGCCCAATTAATCACCATATTGGCAGTTAAACGCACCAAGAACTTACCAGACTTCTAACAAAAAAACATAAATCCTGTCTTTTTCTCTTTATTCGGCTAATGTCGGCTATTCTCCAATTGAGCCAGTCCTATAGTGCCCTCACTTACCGAAGCAACCCTCTGCCCATATTCTGCTCTATTTTTACGCTTCCATTTCTGACCTGACTAGTCATCCTGAGCTCCAGCTAGGTCGGATAATTGCCACCAGTGGCAGGTGGTTAATAAAATATTTGTATAACTCCTCATCATTAAATGCTAATCGTAGACCAAGACCTTTCACAGTAAAATCATTTGACCCTATTTCTGCAGAGGGCTTATTTAAATGATTAACTAATTTAAATTATTAACTAATTAAATCAGTAAGAATATGTGCCCAACCACTGGCAGTGTCTATACTTATATTAAGTTTACCAAGAAACCTACTCTAAAATAAAAGAAGCAGACTATAGTCAACCTACTTATTGCCTTTTCGCTCACACCATGCATTCTCTGCCCTTTGTGATTACATGGTGTGATTACGTATTAAAGCTGTGGCCTTTACTCAAACTACACTCCTAAAGCAGGAGCCTTGTTTCACATTTGCACTGAGGAATGAATAATATCCTGGTTTTATGTCCATCATTAAAGTATGCATGAACATTGGTCGAATCACACTGCCCTGGGCAAATGTTCCTTGATTTTGGTAAATATGCAGTTTGGAAAGGTAGGTAGGCAGGCTGTTTTTGCTCCAAGGTTATTTGTGTGGGACGTTTCCCTCTGCAGGGACATGTAAGGACGTCCAAGGCCACACTATATATATAATGTGATACTATATGCAAACAGATAATGAACAACACATGAAACACTGAAGACAACTATGGAGGCAGATCTGTCACCCGTGAGTCATGATGTATTCAACATCTCTGTGACGTCATTTACTTTTTATTTGTTTATTTGTTTATTTTAACAGCTTATATGTCCCGTTGTCACCATGGCTTCTATTCCTCTGCTGAGGTTTACGTCTTATCTGTTGGCATTACAGGAAAAAAAACGTTAAGAAATGTATATGTGGAAGGAAAAACCTCAGAAATGTCCCATTAGCTTTTCTCTATTTTGATTTTTTTTTAAATTTTGCATACACAGTGACAGCCCTCCTCTACGCAGTGATATTAATAACAACTTTAAAAATATAATAAAGGTTTTGCAAAAGTGTATCATTCTATAAAGCTTAACCAGTTTTATTTTTCATAGCTGAAGATGTCGCACTGCCCTCTCAATGGGATGACATGAAAGGAGATCTCATCAAACTGTTTCCTGTCGCTGCGGCATCCCAGAAATACACCGACCTAGAGACAGAGCGGCCTCACTCCCAACATCATCAGCGTATGTTCAATCTCTGATGTTCATAACAGACTGTATCTTTGCTCCTTCAGCATCATTAGATGTCTTCAATCAAGGGTGTCTTTGAGAGTTATAGTAAAGAATATAGAGCAGCACAATTAATTGACATCACAATATGAACTACTAGTGCAACATTCACATTGCAGGAAATACAATATTTGTTAGGGGCTGACCATATGTAAAAATACTTTTTTGAGTGAGGTATTTGGGAGGTCCAGAGATATCACTTTCTGATATCCCACAAATCCTATTCTACAGACTTAACTAAACATATCATGTGATTTAGTACCCCAGCCTCTTTTTTTTTCAACCCCCTAACCCTAACCCAATAATAGCAGGTTCTCAAATGATTGTAACATGCATATCTTTCCACATGATTTGCCACTATGTTCTGACCCTAATTAGAATAAACAATAAATCATTTAAATTAAATATGAACCTACCTATGAACCTTTTTTTTTATTAATTTATTTTTTATTCTACTATTTCGATATAAGTACAGACAATTTATGCATCCGACAAACAAATAAAATGAGTAAAAACGGGAGGGCAGAAAGCATAGCTTATATGCCCCTCCTGTTAGTCATCCAGTTGCAGGATAAAGAAAAAAAGATAAATCAGTAATTAAATACGCACACATAAACCAAATTGTATATATACATACACATACATACATATGTACACACATACACCCATATCCAGGGTGAAAAGAAAATAATAAGGTAACAAATAAATTCCTACAAGCCCATGTTCAGATAACAAGACAGTTTAATTTCTCATCCTATTTTTGTATAAACTATGATAATTAGGATAGTGATGATAATAGTTATTATTATTATTATTATTATTGTTATCATAGATCCATATCATTTTTTAAAGTTAAACCAAAAGCACAATGATCAATAAATCAAAAAACAAAACAGCAACTAGGTATACCCATTTTTGGTTAGTTAGAGTAGTCTTCTAATACAATATTTCTGAACCTTTGATTTGAATTGTTGATGACAGTTAAGACTTGAGAGAGTTGGTTAAGACCATAGTTTTGCACCTAATATGGATAAGCTGTGTGATTTAATGGTTGTTCTGTATGGCTTTCTACACAAAGTGTTAGTTTGCCTAGATGGGTACTTGCTGACTTTAATTTGGAACTGCTTATGGACATCTTGGCATTTCATTAATAACGGCCTGATTGTTCCCATTCATTGACCACAAAACGTCCACGTGTGCATTAGGAACATTTATATAGTGGTATGAAAACACACCCAAGACTTCCTGCCTTGTCAACCTCATCTGTACACGTGTTAAACAGTAGCAGTGAAATGCACAACACAGCAGCTTAAGGAGATGACTAATGCCTGGGTGGTAGTCTTTTTCATCTTCTGTTTACAAGGTGACGTGTAAAACAATCTGACAAGGCAACATGACCCAGTTCTAACTCCGTATGGGGCCCACTAATTCCCCTCCTTCAAAGTTTTGGCACAGTTTATTGCTGCATCCTTCATTCAAGTAAGGGCCATGAAAGCAGAGACTGAAGCGTTCACCATTGTTTCAGCCGTTTGTGTGGCACATTAGAGGAAATAAGAGATGACTGTGCTCATAAACAAAAGCCAATGATAGACAGCAGGAGGTAGGCCATGGATGTGTGTATTTAAAAAAACAAAAACAGGAACCGTGTTCTGACAAGAGAGAAACAGGACATGATGAATAAGTTAACACATGCAAGAATGTATGGAATTATTTTTCACATATAGTCAACTAAAGTGAGAAAAAACCCATACACTGACACCCACTTGCCAAACAATAGTGGTGCAGTGAGGACATATTTGTGTACCTCACTGCCCAGAAGTTAGCAATGCAATGGCTCCCTCGACAAAAAACAATGACAATTTTCCATTGCATTTTGATATATTGCAATAAAAATCTTTGGCAAAAGAACATTTACGGTCCTTACACTTTTTTTAAGCAGGATAGTCTCCACATATTTACACTACTTTTATGATTTTTGAAGCGTAAATGCAATCGGAAGAAGAACATGGCTAACATTTTACAACTAACACTAACTACTTCACGGTCCATGGCTGCGCATTAGCACTGCTAAACTATGGCGGACTTGTGTTGTTAGCAACTTGTTAGCATCTGCCTCAGACATTCACCAGTGGGATTTACTGACGTGTTTTATGTCATAGCACAAAACATAAAGATCTCTTCAGCGATTGTTGACTTCACAGATTTAATTGTATTCATCCAACCAAAAACCAGCTCACCAAACCATTGACTTTAAGGCAAATGAATCGGAACTGGAAAATGTTAACTCATATCTTGGTTTTAGGACTCATTCCTGGATTCTATTTATCAAAAATGGCTGAAATAGGTATCTTGCCAATCATGTAGTGTTTTTTCAGGCAAATTCAATTTAGTAACATAAGAAGAAATACAATTTAATCATCTGTCCACTAACAATTTACTTTTTTTCAACAACAATATATACTATTACTCCATGAACGTTACAGCAGATGAAATACACCCCTGCTGGATCTGCAGTAACTTTTTTGTTTATCAATTGATTTATGTATAATGTAACTTGCAGTTTTCTTTATAAAATCAATATTTCATCAGTAAGTCAGCATTTATTGTTCGTGCAATGTGTGATTAAAAGGCCTGCGTGATAGTAGATACCATCAGAGTCAAATAAAAATGCTGCTATAGGCAGTGATTCAAAATACCTAACAGAAAAAAAAGATTCGCAAATGCTAGCAGTGGTGCTGCAGATGTTAAGGATGCAATATTACAATATGTTTAATTAATTATTTTAAAAGCATTGAAAATATATAGTATTTTATTGATCTCAGTAAATATTTCAGTTCATTAATTTTTACAGAAATGTAAAAGAAGTATATATATATAACAATATAAGGGCAGTTAACGTTAATACGTCTATGCGTTATTTGGGAACCTTAATGCATTAAAAAATAATGAACAAATATAATCACATTACCAAGCTTGACCCAAACCTCTTCCTGTAATTCCACACGGACGTTTACCATGAATCTCTGTTGATGCTTGAGCTTGATGTCTGAAAATGTCAGGCTGTATTGTATGTAATAAAAAAAGGTTTTAATCCATTGACAGCACTAAAAAAATCTATTGTTTTTCAATGAATAAACCTTTTTTTCATCCCTCAATAGAAATAGAAACATTTAGAAAAAAGAAAAAATCAGCATTTAGAGGAAGATTACACTAAACAATTACACTGCTTTCTTTAAAGCTTTACACAATAAGCCTCCCCACAATGAAATATGAATTATTTCCACAATTTAAGAAAAAACATAGTATTCCAGCATATTTAGGCTGTTTTACCTAAATAGTCATGCAAAAACGGGGTGAATTTCAACCACCTGCGTAATCCCTCATTAGTGAGACTATGAATATGCACATGGCAGTGGCCTGAGGCTGCTCTTAAAAACTGGAGCGCATCATAAAATATCATAAAAACAGACTTGCAGTGGAACCAGAGAAAATAACAGAATACCTACAGAATGAAACCGAAACTGATCAGTACTCTTATCGTCCTTTGCAAACATGTTGGATTATTCCAAACCATGTGCCACTTTGATCTATAAATCCTGTCAGAGAAACTGGCCTCCTATAGTTGTGAAATGTTTGCATATGAATATCATACAAATGTGCATTCATGCTTGAATCAAATGAGTCAGTATGAAATACAAATAAAAAAACACGTGCTTTTTTGTGCGGTTGAATAACACTGCTGTCAAACAATGTAAAGCACAAAGGAAATGGAGGAGATGACCAGAGCTGAAGCAGTGTAGATACATGATGATAGAATGAAACGAGGGGTTACGTATGGTAACCCTTGTTATATAAGCTTAGGCGGAGCCCTCTACTGGACTCTATGGGTACTACCTTATCATGCAAGCATTCACCTACTGAGACTTCTATATACGTAGCCGGCCCCGGGGCAGGCCTACCTGAATGCGCGCGCATCTCACGTTACTTGGACAGAGCTTTCACGGTCACCCCGCCCCCGAAGCACACAAACAGCTGTTCAGTGCATCTAAGGACAGCCGTGAGCTCCACATAACATGCTAGCGTACGCACCGGGCAGAGGAGGTGCAGTTTAGCTTCCCTGGCCCGACTACGGGGTGGAAGACTAAAGCCCCCTAACTGAATAGCCCTCGACCTGAACGCACTCCTTAGGCTCTTGGGCACAAAGGAGGGGTTCGGTCTGAGTGTCGCCCCGCTCTGGTCACCCCGGATCAACAAGCAACTCGGGTGCACCGACAGAGCGGTTAACTCGGACACTCTCTTTGCTGACGTTAAGGCAAGTAGCAATGCTGTCTTCCACGACAGTGCTTTCAGGGAGGAGAGCTCCAGAGGCTCAAATGGTTCTGTGACCAAAGCCTCGAGCACCAGCGGCAGGTCCCACTGTGGGGCGGAGGCGTGCACTACTGGGCGCAGCCTCCTGATCCCCTGTAAAAACCGCGACATCAGTGGCTGAGAAAAGGCTGACCTGCCGTCAAATCCCTCATGGCAGGACGAGATGGCTGCTGCATACACTTTCACTGTGGAATGAGCAAGCCCTCTGTCCACCAGTAACTGTAAGTAGAATCAAATATAACCCAACTCACAAGATAGGGGCTCTATTCTCCGCTCCTCATCGCTGGAATCCCAGCCACCTTGGCCTGTAACAGGCTGTGGTGGATCCCGCTCTAGCTGCCTGGATAGACTGAATAACGCTGTCAGACAATCCACCCTGTCTCAGCCTGTCCCTCTCAGGAGCCAAGCCTGAAGAGGACGGCCCAGAGTGGGTAACGCCCCGATTGCACCTGCCTCTTGAGACATCGCCCCCCAGAACTGGGGAATTGCCCAGGGCTGGCCCACCTTCATCTGTGTCATCTCTGAGACAGACGTTCTCGCCTCACTCTCCCCAGGAGCGGGAGAATGAGACGCAGCGGTGGAAAGGCGTAGAGCCGCTTTCTTGGCCACGGCTCGTGTGCGAACGCGTCCACCCCCAAGGGCGGGTCGTCGCTCAGAGCCATGGAGAACCACAGGGCACAGTGGCTGTTGTGCCGGCTGGCGAACAGGTCCACCTCTGCTCTCCCGAACTGGGCCTAGACCTGCTTCACCACCTCCGGGTGAAGCACCCACTCGCCTGGCAGGGGCCCGCCCCTCAACATGAGGTCGGCCCCCCTGTTCTCCAGTCCCGGGATGTGGAGGGCTCTCAGAGATAACACCACCTCTGAAGCCCATAACCACAGTTTCTCCGCTGTGGTCAACAAGGCGGCGGAGCGGACTCCGCCCTGCCTGTTGATGTATGCCACTGTGGTGCTGTTGTCGCTCCTGACCAGTACATGTCTCCCCTGAATTAGGGGCTTGAAATGCTGGAGGACCAACACTACTGCCCGTAGCTCTAGGAGGTTGCTGTGCCGTGTTTCTGTTAGAGACCAGCGCCCACCTATAGCCCTCTTCAGGCAGGTCCCTCCCCATCCTGTTCTGGACGCGTCCGTGAACACTGTGATGTAGGAGGTCACCCGTCCCAGTGGAGACCCCCTCCGGAGGTGATCCGGGGACCCCCAGAACCGGAGGTTGCTGTCCACTGAGGGGGGGATGGTCACCAGACGTCATTTGTGCCTCTTGGGATCTAAACGCAGGCTGGAGAACCACCTCTGCAGGCGGCGCATATGCAGTAACCCGAGCGGGACCACCATGTGAGCAGCCGCCATGAGACCCAGAGTCTGCATGACATCAGGAAATCAGGGAGACACCCAGCACGCCGAGATTATTGGCCGCAGCTGCCATCTGTGCTCCGAGCCTGAATATTTTGTCCAAATACTCCAAGGTGTCTCGGTCCCGTGGCAGCGGGGGCAGAGGTTTCTTTCCGAACGCGCCCACCCGGCACCTCGGGAGGGTGAACTCGAATGGCACCTCGTCCTCCAGTTCATCCATCTCCACCACCTCGAGGTCCTGATCTTCCACTTCCACCTGCGGGCCGAACTTCACCTGGAAATGATCGCCACGATGTTGGCGGCTCAGCCGAGGGATCATCTGGCAGGCGTTACAGGCCGGCGACTGGCCTAGGCCGTCTTCGGCGTGGTCCGGCCCCAGGCACAGGAAGCACAGGCGGTGCGGATCAGGGCATGTCGGGCAGGTCCGGTGCTCAAGGAGTGGTGAGTCCATGCTTTCTTTCTCTTTCTCTTATTCTCTTATGCTCAGTGTATCACTTCCGCTCGCTGAAGAGAAAGGGATGACAGTCAGGAGGCGAGGCCTCCTTTTATACGGTGAGATGCGCGCGCATTCAGGTAGGCCTGCCCCGGGGCCGGCTACGTCTATAGAAGTCTCAGTAGGTGAATGCTTGCATGATAAGGTAGTACCCATAGAGTCCAGTAGAGGGCGGAGCCTGTGAGAGATATAACAATAACAAGTATTTTTGGTTTTCATTTGAAGACGATAATGTGTTTGTGAAGTTGAATTGGCAGTGCCATGGATGTTCAGTTTGACACATGTTTTGTATACTTTCCTTCTTGGTGGAATGTTATTGTGTTAAATACTGAAGTACTTTAATTTGAATATACATTAAACATTTTACTTAACTTTATTTAGTTTTCAAGGCACTTTTACTTCTAAACATATTGTTCTATTTCCTCTACTAGATTCATTTGACAGCTTTGTTGTTTTTTATGGATTAAGATAATAATAACTCAAATAATAATGTTTTGCTATAAATTAAATAACAATTAGAGATGACTTTATCAACATTGAGTGATCGGCTGACTGACAGAGGTTCATTTGGCAACTATATAATTGATTTAATTTATTATAGCTTTTCAGATATAAATATTTGCTTCTTTTTAATTAGTGAAATCATTTAAAATTTAAATGATTTCACTAATTAAAAAAAACATTATTTAAATTTTAAATAATGTTTTTTTTAATGGAGATAATAATCAGCAGAAATGTCTATCATGAAAACGATCCAATAGTTCTGGTGCTGTATAAAAAAGTTCAAAATGAGCTGCACCTCAACATTAAAGTCCCTCTTAATAAAGATTATTGAAATGATATATCAAATAATTATAAATCAGTAGATGCTGCCTGTGCTGCAGCACCTCTTTTCACCCTCTGTCTGAAACCAGAGCCCAGTCTGCTCTGATTGGTTAGCTGGCCGGCTCTGTTGTGATTAGTCAACCCCTTAAAGATGGCCCGCCTTTAAGCCTATCACTTACAATGTGTTGGACCGCTAGCCATAGGAGCGTGACTGTAAAATAGAGATGTCTCTATGTTACAAAGGTAAATATTTGCTATATTGCAGAGACAACTACTTGACTTTGGGGCCCCATAATGCTCATTTTAAGGATAATATTTGTATTTTGTGCCTCTACTGTGACATGTTTACATGCTTAAATAAAGATTTTCGGAAATGTCCTACCCTTCACATACAATGTGCTTGAGCGCTAGCCTATAGAAGCGTGAGTGTTACATAGTGATGTCACTATGTTACGGAAGTATCAAAGGACTCCAGTCAAGGTGTTTCAGGCAAGGTGGGGAGTGTCGGGGAGAAAAACTCACCCTGGAGAGAACTTTAGGATTTTAGCCTTTGCAGACCATTTACATGCACAAAAACGCAGTGCAGCGAAGCGGAGAAAGGCGTAATAGGGTCTCTTTTCATTTTAATAACATATCTTTAAAGGAAGAAAAAATCCCCCCACCAAGCAACAATAATCATTTTAGAGTTAATGATAAGCTAAATGCAGACACATCTGAGGATGTTGCCTGTCAGCCAGTCTTTGTGGGGGCTGCCTGTGGTTGCATGAAATCCTCTGCTGCTGAGGGGTCGTTGAAATTCACAGACTGTCAGAGGCTCTGCTGGGTCTGTTTCCGTAGAAACAGCAGAGAGATGGTGGGGACCGAGGAATGCAGGACACCAGTGGTTGCATTCCCCTGTGCTGAGTGATTCACTGCTTCATTTAATGGGAAAAACAATTCAATATAACTTCAAGAATCAACTGCTGAGACACTGACTCAGACTTTAAAAACTTAATAAAAAAAAAGCTTTAGTAAAAAGCAGGAAATAAAAGATATATTTTAAATAAGTTATAAGTACTTTCTGTTCTTTTTAGTATCCTGTGTTTAGTCTGTACATGTTGCCTGACTGCTCAACCAATGTCCCACCTGGGGAAAATAAAGTTGAGAAAATAATCCTTCAAAAAGGTCAATTGAGCAGCTGTTCTGCAGCTTTTCATCATATCTCAAGTTCGGATTTAGCAGTTTGAGTTGTTGAATTGTGTGCGCAAATTTCAAAATAATCGTGAAACAGTGACAAGCTGAAACCAGCTCATAACAACTGTAACGGAACAAATAGATCTCCATTGCAATAATAACAAATATTCATAACTAGACAAAATGGAGATACAAAGAAAAATAAATGCGGCAGTTTGATAACATAAAGAAGCATATATAAGAAAACAGCCGTAGCCATGGCCAAAACATGTGACTTTTGGCAAAATGTGATTGTTGCCATGTTAACGAAAATATCTAACCAATTGATTTTCTAGCCATTTCTGCTGACCTTTGAAAGCTTTCTGAAACCAAGCACCACAAACCTAAAGTGATCAACAGCTCTCTAACTGAACGACAACAAGCTTATTGAATATCTGATTTTAAATGATGAAGAGTGTAATGATTTTTATCCATCCAGGTCTGGTCAAATAAAGGTCAAGACAAATAAAATGTATGATCTTTTCTAAGTCGGTGTTGGTAGTGTTTTAGGCTGTTGACTGTGAAGATAAAATCTCTTTATTATGAACACTATGATAACAGTGTTTTTGTTTCGTGCACATGTTGTCTCTAATCACTTCCCCCTCCATTCATATGCATATTTTAACACACTACAGCCACCCATGTGCCCTCAGTTTAATTGTTTTCCTCTTGTTCCCAAACAAGCCGATTTAGCAGCGCTCATGCTTACGCAAGAGCCGCGGAACACAAAAACATCCAAAAAAAAAAAATGGTTTCCACTCAGAAGGGGTGGGAGCGGGGGATCCCATTCAGAATATGACAGCCATGTTTTAAATTATGTCAGATCCCAACACTCCCCCTCCCTCTGCTGGAATGTCTTCTTTTAGCACTGAGGCATTTTATTGCCCTACCTTCCCTCTGTTGTGGTGACACTGGGGGACAAAAACCAGCGCTGACCCCATGGGGGCATCTGCTCGCCTCACCACCTAGATGCACATTGTGACTCTGGCATAACTTTGTCGTCAGACGTCACCAGTCATTGTGTCGGGGCGGTTTTGTGTCTCAGGACAAAGCGTGAGAGAGAGAAAAGAAAACAATCCAGATGCCTTCTCTGAAATGGCCCAGCTTGCCCCCTTTTATAATGCAAGCAGGGGTCAGCTTTGTTCAAAAGCGTTGATAGTTGTCGTTTTAGAGAAACCACCTTTCAAAGCACATACCTACATCTTGTAATTAGGTTAGCTGTTCCCCTCCGTCTGGGGTCCGCTGATGTCTCTGTCCTCTCTGTGGGATTACCCTCACTCGGCCAAATTATACAAATTACGCTCACATTTTAGAGTTATGCATTCATTTTCTTTGACTGAGTACTAGTTGCCCAGACCCAAGGCACGCACAGGCTACAATTAAAGACTTTAGAAACAATGGGTTCTCACCACAAATGTAATTGTTCTTGTTCTTGTTTGCTTTTCTTTTAAGTATCTGGCAGAATCATCTAAGCTGCTTCTACAAGAGCAATACAGACGAAGACCAATTGGCTTTTTAGGACATTTCCAGATGTACAGATGTATTTTATGAAATAAGAAAAGTATTACTTGTGAGGAACAATTTGATTACATTTGAGTCTCTGGCCTGGAGCATGTAGCATGTTTCATTTTACTTTAATTATACCTGAAGTGCAAAATGTGCTAGGAATAACCTTAAATCAGGTTTATTCTTAATAGTAATTTAATGCTTGCGAACCGGGAATAGTTGTGGCCAGAGGCATCCAGTTTTTGGTATGTCCTATTCTCACATAAGCCTTGAGAGAAATTCTTCAAATTTGGAATGAGCCAACGTTGACTTGGACTGATTAGAACTTTTACATCAGACGTCTTAGTAACTGTGTCCTCACAAAGCACGTTTTGGAATATGGATGCATATAAATATGCATATACTATGTCTATTGACATTTACATATATGGTGATGAGTTTGGTATTTCCCTAACCATCCCAAGGAAAATTCATTCTACATTCAAAATCCTACTTAACATAAGTGTTATCAGCAAACTGTGCTCAAAGCATGTCAAGTTAAAATAAAATATCATCTCACCTGAATCTGTCAAATGAATGTAGGGAGTTTAAAGGGTACACTATTATGATTTTGGGGTTTTCCCTTTTGTTGTTTTCAAACCTTTATTTAAGCAGGTGAATCCCATTGATATCATCGATCTCTTTTTCAAGGGAGACCTGCTGCAAGTAGGTTCCACATGAAGACATAAAAACAGAAAACAACAGAAAAACAAAAAGGACATCATACAACATAGATACAGGGATTTACAATTGACATACCTAACGACATTTACAGGTACCAACAGTATCAGATTACATAGCATCTATCCGAGCTTTAAAAACATGTAGTGGAACCAAATTGCTCAGTTTCCATTATTTTTGCAGACTGTTCCAAGTTAGTGGAGCTGCGCACCTAAAAGCTTTCGTCCCTAAGTCAGTCCTAGAACTTGGCACATTTAACAAAACCACAGCATGAGATCTCAGGCAATAGCTACTTTCAATTCGTCGTGTGATCAGAGAGCAGATGAAAGATGGCGGTTTACCTAACATGGCTTTGTAGATGAACATGTACCAGTGACTTATTAATGGTCTGCAAAGGCTAAAATAACATAGTTTCCTCCAGAGGGAGTTTCTCTCCCACACTCTCTCCCCCTGTCTGAAACACCTCGATTGGACTCCTTTGTTTACTTCAATAACACTATCACTACACAACACTCAAGCTTCTACAGGCTAGCGCTCAAACATATTGTACGTGAGGGGCAGGACATTTCCGACACATCTCTAAATCTACATTTAAGCATGTCAACATGTCACAGTAGAGTCACAAAATACAAATATGAACCTGAAAATGTGCATAATGGGGCCCATTTAAAAGTACAGTGGTTGTCTCTGCAATATAGCAAAGTGGAAGTATCAAATGGCAGGAAATATAAATAGTACTTAACTACCTGATTAGATGTACTTACTGCAGTGAAGTCCACTGCAGAACAGAAGTGACAAAAGAAGAATTTCATGAGAGTAGGAAGACAGTTTTATTGGAAAAGCATTACAAACAGGAAATAGAGGGGGAGGGGCACTGCTGTTGTTTTGGGCCTATTTTAAAAGTAATGACTGGTACATTTTTGTCCAAGCGAAACAATACAGGAGTAATTTGTCCCACAGTGTATGTTTTGCTTGAGTGATAGACATAGTTGTTACCACACCTGTGTGAGCAGAAAACCTCTGTTCTCTCAGGTGATACACTTCTCCCCAAAAACCAACAGGACAAATAATAACAAAATCTTCCCCTGTGACTTCTGGAGTGAAATCTTGTATCACACTATCTCTTTAGAAATCCAAATGTTGCCGCAGAGGCCTGTTTTCAATAAGCCTCATGTGATTCGCCGCCAATTGTAACAGCAACTTATTTGTCTGGATCTGCGGCTGCAAGGAAGACCAGATGTTGGGCTCTGAGGCCAGATGAAGGAAGTCCAAGGGTCTGTGTCTCTGCGGTTGGTCAAGGATGAACAGGATGTTGATACACTAACAAACCCTGACAAAAAAAACCCTTCTCTTCCTAGCTGATCATGCTTATTCCCTTTTTTGTATCCATTACTTCTAAGTCTACATCTCATAACCCCTAATTGAATTCCCCCTCGTCTTGCCTCTGCCCAACCCCGTCACCTAGTTTCTCTCACCTTTCCCCGCTTGACTGTCAGTTCCTCTCCCACGGCGGCAATGCCATGAGGCGTGCAGATGTGCAAGTTAATTAGGTTTCCTTATCTGCAGGCACCTCACCTAAAGTCCAGCTGAGTGCGGGGCTGGAAGCCAGTGAATAACCGACTCAATCACAAACAACAACGATGGAAAGGCTTGTTATTTTTCCCTTCACGTTATCAGGTAATTGAATGAGTCCTGCAGCAGAATGAAGAGGCGGCTTCTTGTCAACACACTTCACTCAGACAGAGAGAGGAAAATGAACAGAATGTCTTGACACAGACCTCTAACGGCCCTTTCGTTGTGCCCAATAAAAGCAGTGATATATGATCATGTGTCCTCCATATGGGATGCAGACTCACACAGCGTCTCGAGGCTCCATCAATCTGACAGTTCATTCTCTCGCTGCAAACCATAGGGGGGAACTTCTAACTTGGAAATGAATTTGTCCCATTCTCTTGTTGTGGTTTGTCTAAAGAAGGTAGCTGATTCTTTGGCTTGTCAATTAAACATGTCTCTAGACGTCAGGGTTCAAAGAGCTAGCTAAAAATACGCTGTTTTATAGATGGCTATGTTGATATGAACAGTGTTTGACTTCTTTATATTTCAATGTAAATTGTTTCTTAAGGAGACATACTTTACATTTTGACATTTGAGTAGTCCTGAATCCACCCTGGCATATAAAACTCAAGCAACAATTATTCCTAGGCAAACTGAAAGTCAAGGTGCAGGTATTTCACCAATTAAAAAACGTCTTTTAAACTTAAAGGATCCATGTCATGCTTTTCCGGTTATTACCCGTCCCCTTGTGTGTTATGAAGCTTTTTATGTAAACGGTCTGCAGAGTCACAAACCCTCAAAGTACACCCTGTAGCGAGTAAAACTCTAATACAGAAAAGACGTGTCAATGCTGCCCCAGAACGCCTCGTTGGAGATTTCATTTTTCTTTTTTTTTCTTCCGGGAACCAAGTGACGTAACGACGATCCAAATAGACCAATTGGTCCAAATGTACCAATCCACGGAGCTCCTCACACACACACACACACTCAGCCAGCCTTATTTTTCTCAGCTGCAGCTCCGCGGATTTCTCAGCCTGGACTCAGCCTGAGACAGCGGGACACGGCGAGGCCCGGCCCGAGCTCGGCTGGAGCACACACACACACACCCGGGTCTGTGTGTGTGCTCAGACCGGGCCTTGACGTGTCCCGCCGTCCCGCAGACCCCACGCAGCAACCAGGAAACAACACCAGCAAGCCAGCTCACACTGTCCGCTCCAGCAGCGAGCCCCGCAACGTCCCGCCAACGCGGCACCCAGACCCCACGCAGCATTCTTATCTGTTTGTCATTGCTGGTGTCATTTTCTGGTTGCTAACGCCATTGTAACACATAATCACTGATGTTCCGCTGTAACGGTGGTGGACTCATCAGAACAGACTGGGCGAGCTGACCAATAAGAGCACACTGGGCTCACAGGGAGGTAGGGGGCAGGAGATCCAACAAGCTGTTTAGGACAGAGAGTGAATACACATGCTATACAGAGATGCTGTATGAGAAACCAATGTGAGTTTGGAAAATTGCACAATATAAATCTATTCTAGTATACCTCAACAATGGAATTATGATCAGTAGAAATGGCCATGACATGGGACCTTTAATGACGAAATATTTAAACTTTTTTTCTTTTTTTTGGGGGGTTACAGGTCATGGTTTACTTGAATGTGAAGTCATACATGTAAGTTAAGTCGGTTTCCAAGTTATGAGAGAAATCGGCTTAGATCTGAGGTGGTCAGGGTTTCTAGAGAAGCAAAACCTGACGTACAACTAAATTATGACCTGAGTGTATGAGCCTTAAGTCACACTGAAGTCCAAGTCTCAAGTCTACAGTTACTCTAGCTCTAGGTAAAGAAATGTGGATGTCTACAAGGCCTTGATAAATCTTAGCTTCCTGTGAGGCCTCTCAGGACACATGGAGCTGTTGGCCCATTGGGTTTCTACAATTCTCCAACTCGTCACATACAAATGCTTGGTAAGGAGACAGTGGTGCCATTTTTAATTCACCTGGTACCCTAAAGATCAGGTTAGACCTACATACTTCAACATGTGGTTAACGCTGTGAATTCAAAAATCAAGGTAGCTTTTGAATCAAAAGGCTTACAAAGAGATATGTTCTTGGGTTTGCCCTAACTTAATATTGACCGCAGCGCTGATCAACATTTTCTGACTCGTAACTTTCCAGTGGCCTGTACGACGAAGCCAGTTCAACATACCCTGGATATGTTTGAGTTATCTGACTTAACTAACCCTAACAAACGAGATCTCGCAAAGCGGTCCTACGACGCTGGTTATCAACTCGGTAAATCAACCCAGGGTTTCTCTGTCTGGCCGAGAGCGCGTTCACGTGAGAGGGACGGGGTTAGCAATATTTGACCAATCACAAACATGGAGAAGTGTACTGACAGCGCAGCACGCTTAATGAAAAGTAAAATATCATGTTAGACAAATATGAAGAAGTTAAACTTTAAACATCCATGACTTAAACACTTAATCCAGGATAAAAGCAACATAATGTAGTTTCACCTGCAAGGTGAATACAAAACAGCGGGTACAAAGAAAACAAAAGAACTACTACTAGTGTTTGAATGCATACAGTTTTATGATATCACTGCCCCGTCTAAAACACGAGTGGATCTGACTTTAATCACATTTGCTCCGGAGCAGGTTAGGTGTTCAGCATAAGTTACCATGGAGATCTACCCCGAGATCTACCCCAGTAAGAAGTGAACCAGCGTCGTAGGACCGGAAACCCAGAGTTAACCCTGAAGTTACCTCGCTAACCGCAAATCCTGCTTCGTAGCACAGGCCACTGTTTTGTTAAAATTAGTTTTTCATGTACCAGTCTTGAAACACTGCCAGAGCCCCTACCGTGTATTTTGTTTACTTCCTGTTTGTCTTCTTTGGGTGATTTGTTTGTCATCCAGCTCTCTGTGTCTCTTAACCCCTTAACTCCTTGTTATTTTACAATTTGAGGAAAGTTCAGCAATCATGAATCCATATACCATTATGTTTACTGATGTACTGCTGACTTTGCTAAATTGACTAGACTTCTTTCTGATATGACTGCACATGGTTCCTTTATCAGAGCATCCTCAGCAGCAGTGAGAAATAACAGTCTGTTTGAGGTTGACATTCACCAATCAGATTAAACTATTCAACAAAGCCTTGTACATTATAAGTGAATTAAAGTATGGTTATCTGACATCCATTCTGTATTTGATAAATGTTCTCACTCTTAATGATTGATGTATAAAGAGGTCTGACTAAGATACAAATCCATATCATTATGATTCTTGTTTTGTCTGGCTCTTTTACTTGGATGAAGAAAATGGACCCTGATCATCATTTGGGAAGTCAGTCTGACTAGTTTGATCTTCTTTGATGTTTCCCCTTGTCTATGCTGGTGCCTTTGAGCATGACAGACAGGCCTTGAACAAAACAGCTCCTCTCACCAAAGTTGACTGAAAAGTCTTTGAAGTACTACTAAATATTTATTTTAATGTTAAGAAATCAACAAATTTATTTGTGAGGTCAACTCTGTCCAAAGAAATGGAAGCAAATACTTGGCTAATACCCCTAAGAAAAGTTTACAGAATCAAGTTTCAACTGAAAGTAATAGTCATTTTGCTAAAGGAAACATCAAAAAAGTAGAGATGGAAAGATAATATTTACATTTACTCAAGTAATGTACTCAAGAACACTTTTTAGGTCATTTACTTTACATTTTTTGTTTCTTTATACTGCTTATTTTAAATAATTATTGTACTCTTTACTCTACTACATCTAGAATATATACAAAAGTTAAATAAGGTTGTACAAGACAATAATGTGTTGCCACGAACGCTATTTTGGAGATATACAACATAATGATGATTGTAAAGTAAGAACATATGTTTATATAATGTAAAATGTTCAATTGCAATTCAGTTGTATTTACATATTTTTAACTGAGCTTTTCATATGGTTTTATGTAAATAATTGTCTGAACCCCAAAATGGTAAAATTAGGGGAATTTAGGGAAAACAATGATGCAGATTTTAAGAGTAGATTTGTCTTTCCCTTTTTCCTCTCCCAATTATCATCTCAAAACCCCTCAACTGAACCTTTTGAGGGGCACTAACCCTTAGTTGTATTGTTGTGATTTTGTTCTTCTTTTACAAAATTAAGGACTTGAATCCAACCGGGAACACTCTTCACCGGCTGCCATCTGAAGCCCAGTTTGCAGGTAGGCAGTCTTAACAGCACACGTCAACGTTCTACGAAGCTATTAATATTTATGAACATCAATGCTATTCATTAAAGGTTGGATTTGAACCATTGATGGACCGGCTGATGTACTTGCTTGAGTCAACATTCAAAGAAGATTTATATGCTAATGAATCCCAAAGTTTCATAGATTTCTAAGATAGCCTGGAATAAAATAAATCACGCTGCTGAATCACTCTTAAGTCATGACATGGAGAAAAAGTGGATGATGTGCAGTCAGTAGTGAGGGAGTTCATTTAAATCTTAACCTCTTCTGATTCTACATGAAACTTCGCCCCTTGGAGTTTTTCAGTCAGCTGAGAGAGGAACTCACTGCCCTCAAATGGTAAATCTAAAATGTATTCAGTTTTTGGAATATTTTAATGTTGACAGATGCACGAAAAATGTCTCTGCAGTAAAAAAGAAAAAAAAAGGAAATACAATCAACTTCTGACAAACAGAAACAGCAATGTCTTCCAAGATTGAAGGTCCTTTTCGTCTGATTTTAATAGAGATTAATTTGCATGTCATATCACTTTATTATTGCCTGTATTTTCTCATGCTTTCCTTTTCAGTTTGGGTTTTGAGGTAGGCTCTCCTTGTTCTCCTGTCCCACCATGTGTTCAGATGAGGAAGGGCATTGTAATTATGATTGCCCGTACTTTCAGTATTAACACATACTGGTTATATGGTCATTACCTCAACCATACTTCACAAAATGATTAAAGAAATACAAATGAAATGATCTGTTACACAAACATATGTCTATGTTGTTCTGGTCTTTTCACCTCTTCATGCCTTGGAAACAACATCAGATGAAAATGTTGAAGATGAAAAAAAATGCATTTGATCTAATCGTATATAGCAGGAGTAATCTTCAAAATGTAGTAAGATCTGGAGAGTAAAATCACTCTCCACATTTTATCCCCCCCCCCCCATTTAAAGGCTACTCAAGTATTGGTGGGAGTGCTAGTTTTGGATTCTATCTTGCAATCAATATCTTTTCTCTTCAATAATGTCAAGCTGTATTCTCTTTACTATTTCATAATAAAAATGACGTGAAGAGAAAGTGTAATCCATTATTTTTGTTCTCAACGTTTACATAGAATCAATTATTATCAGGTAGTCCAGATTTTTTACAGTAAAACACATCACATGCGATACAAAATTGCACGTGTTATATTCAATATTACATTTTTGTTTTGGTACACCAACACAATGTAACGCACACAGGGTGTTTAAAAATGTAACTGTACTTGGCATCTTATCTAATGTTTTATTTATTTATTAATTAAATGTGTTTGCAATAAGTTTATTTTCTTTTACAGTATCCTACTGTATGTAGATTTATACTTTAGTATGGAGAGTTTTAGATAGTGTTAGTTAAAGTTAACTTATGTGTAAACTTCCATTCAAACAAATTAAAGATGGATTATAACACACTGTAATAAAGTTGATTAAAATTGGTTTTCAAGCATAGAGATAATTTTAAAATCTTCATCTACTGTTTGTGAGATTCCTCCTGGGGATCAAGGGATTTGGATCTATATTGTTTGATGATAATTCATTTATTTTATTTTATCTTATAGATTCGACATGCAACGTAACTAAAATGACCAGATAAATGTATTGGAGTTATAAGTAAAATATTTCCCTCTGTGTATACTTAGAATAGAATTGGGAGGGATGAAACCCTCTTTTAAGGATCACACATGCAGAGCACACAGCACACACAGTGAAATTTGGCCTCTGCATTTAACCCATCCTAGTACCAGGAGTCTAGTACTAGGAGCAGTAAGTAACTTAAAGGTGGGGTAGGTAAGTTTGAGAAACCGGCTCGAGATCGCTCGAATTTGAAAATACACAACCGGAGAAAATATGCCACTTCCTTATAGAGCCCCTCCTCCAACACACACGAACGCGCACATGACCAATGAGGGCACGAGATAAGTTTGTGCACAGATGGAAGGCTGACAGGCAGGTAGGCCATCCAGTTATTTTAGCCGGGCCGGCTAAAATGATTGGTCGTGCTTTTTACAGTACTACGGCTTCCACAGATGACATTTTTTTATGGATTTTTTGTCAAAGCACTTAAGATATTCATTGCTATCGGGATGTTAAGAGCATTCCATGGAATATAACAAAAAGTGTATCTCGAGCCGGTTTCTCAAACTTACCTACCCCACCTTTAAGTTAATGTATTTTGTTACTCTCCACCTCTTTTTCTAATGTTACATTTGGGCTATCGTCTAGTTAAAACATATTTAGCATTAATCAAAGGTGGAAGAAGTACTCAGATTGTGTACTTGAGTAAAAGTAGAAGTCCCAAAGAGCAGGAATACTTTGTTAAAAGTAAATGTCCTGCATTCAAAACCTTACTTAAGTAGAACTACAAAAGTATTGGAAACAAACTATACTTAAAGTACCAACATTAATAATAATCATTATGCAAATTGGTCCATTTCAGAATCATTTATATGATATATTTTGATTATAATTATTGATGCATTCATGTGTAGCTGGTAAAGGTGCAGCTCGTTTTAATGACTTTGTATACTGCAGGGTAGTTTGTGTATTTACTCCAGGTGTAACTAAAGTCTGATTTAAGTGTTGTTGAATATATTTCACATAATTAATCAAAATCTGCAAAGTAACTAAAGGTATACAATTCATGTTGAGGAGTACAAATACACATGTACCTCTGAAATGTATTGGAGAAGAAGTACAGAGTAGCAACACATTTAAATACTCAAGTAAAGTATAGGTCCCTCAAAATTGAACTTAAGTAGCCTACAGTACTTGAGTAAATGTACTTAGTAGCTTAACATCTCTGGCACTAATATCCAGACTCTTCTGCCCTGTGGGATTAGGTTAGCGAGAGGGTGCTCTTCTTCCTCCCCCTTCTCCTCCTCCTCTGTCCCTCCATGTGTTTGGGATGAAGTGACGTCACGCAGGGTTGGTCTTTGCCGTTTATTAGCCAGGGGAGCCAAGTGCCAGGTTGCAAGAGCTTCACACTGCAGCTCTGTCCGGCCAGCGGCAGAGGGGATGTCCTACTAACTTCCACCAAAAAAACTTTCTAGAAACTTTCGGTCAAACAGAAAAAAAAAACCACTGACTGACAAAGTGTCGCAACTTGCCTCACTCCTGCTTTAATGAAACGTTTACATGTTATTCTTCTGAGACTTAAAACAGAGGCTGCATATCCACTTTGATAACTCTTGAATGAGCCGCTTGCGTAGAGAGATTTTGTTTGTCCTTATTTTAAATTTGACGTTGGGATAAAGTTTTTTTTTATTCTTTCTTTGAATCATTTAAAGACTCGTGATGGCTGTCCTATCACTAGCGTTGCTACTTGTAGGATTTGTATTGACTTCAGCTGACAAGGTAAGTGTCCGTGCCGCTTCACTGTCGCCTCGTTTTCCTGCCAACTGTTGCTGAAATGTGTCGCTTGTTGTCCCGTGAACCCAACGCAGAAGCGGGGCTGACACGGCGACAGGTTATTATTTTTAAAGTCTTAAAACTTTCACGTTTTGGCTTTGCGAATACGCAGACTGCTTCCTCTGTGAAATACATGTTGACAATGCACACGCATGAGTTACATAAGAGTAAAATAGAGGCATTTTTGTTATTTCGTTTTTTTTAACAAGCAGCGTACAGTAAACTGGGACATCTCACACTGTCAGATTTCCTTCTTGCTTTCCCCGCATTTTAACGAGCTTCTCTTTTCTCCCCTCTTACAGGCTGGTGAAGTAGATAAAGAGGGTGAGTTGTGTTTATTTTCTCTTCATCGTTTTTAATTATTACAGGGAAGTTGTGAGAAAGTGAACTCGGGAGCACAACCTTGGTGCAGTGAGATCAAAGTGGGAGGGGAGTTTGTGTGTGTGAGGAGCTCTGTAATACACTCCCCCCCACTCCTCCCCATATACCCTCTGCTACCACCCCACCGTTCCCCCCCCCACACACACACACACACACACACACACACACACACACACACACACACACACACACACACACACACACACACACACACACACACACACACACACACACTTACGTTACAAGAGCAAACTGCTTCAAGGGCTTTGTTATACAGGAAAGAAAATTCCACTTCTAAATCCTGCACATCTGTTATCAATTCTGAGGTTAAGAAACAAGTGAGCTGCAACAGCGTCCTCGTAGGATCCTTTTACACCCACCGTTATCTTCTGAGCACCTCTAGGGCCCTCACACAGCAAGATGACAGCTGCCAGTTGGGCCTGTGGTGAAGTTTTGCTTATACTCTCTTCCTGAGCCTATTATCAGCCTTGTAAAGCAGTTATTTCACCCACTTATGGCGCATTTCCACTGCAGCACGTAGCACGGTTTAAGCGTGCCGTGCCAAACCCGGCCCGTTTTTTTTGCGTTTCCACTAGAGGTAGTTCCGGCTAACGGGTACTGTTTCACAGTTTTTCTGGCCCTCCAAAATCCAGGTTCTTTCCGGGCCAACAACCGGGCTGAATATGCTAAACTAGTGAGAGAATCGCTGGCAAGGGGGCTACAACTACAACAACATGAACATATTTTACCGTGATTTAATTGTAATACACGTTTCAAAATGATGCCGAAGTAACAACATACTGATACCGGTTAGTAAAACCCATGAATTAATGCTTTGACAAGTCTGCAGACAGACGGCAGGCAAAAAACCTTTTAAAATGCGTGTTTTCTGAATGGAGATCGGCTAAGCTAACGCAGTATATGCTCCGACCGTCCACACTCACAACAACGGCCTATACAGACATAAATAAACCGGCGACTGTACTCGCCATGACACAGACAGTCTGTGGTTTGTACTTGTTTAACTTTTGTCTAGTTTCTGAACAGATATGAGGAGCTGTGAGCTCTGAGTGCTAACAGCTAACGGCTGATGTTGATTTTCTGGGGTTCGCATTGAAGATGACGTCAAGGCTCCGCCTACACTGCGTTACTATAGACTGCCCCAGCTACTAAACTGTAATGGATACGCAGCATAAAGTGAGCCTGGCCTACCAAGGCCTAACTATACCGTACTAAACCGTGCGAGGCCCTGCAGTGGAAATACGCCATTAGTGTGGTTTCTCTTAAATGTTCCACCTCCGTCTTTCCCTTCTTTTACAAGTTCAAGCTTAATGCAAGGACTACTCCCAAGTGATATTTATGAGAACTTGTCACATTCAACATGTTTTCTCTTGGGTAGAAATCCGAATTATTGTCATGACCAGATTATTAACGGTTATACTGTACACACTAATCTGAAGAGTTGAGGAGGATTTGATTGTCATATTTTGGCAGAACAACATACTAGGGATTGAATAATGATGGACAATAGTATCTTTGCCATTATAATTTGTTGGCCAATGCCAGTTCTGATGTAAACACACATTTTTACCATTTAAAGTTGTGAGGAAAATTCCTTTCTGACAACATTGGGTCTGGTTGCAGTTCAAATGTCTCATCAGTTACTTTATTATACTCTATCTCTGTACCTGTTATGCAGGATTGGGAGGGTTACTTAACAAATGTAAACCATTACAAATACTAACTACTAATCAGTAATGTAATCTGAGTATCAAAATATAAAAGTAATGTCATCTGAACACTTTCCGTTACTTTCTGATTACCTCAATATCAAATGTGATGCAACTTAATACAAAACAAAAAAGGAAATAGCAATAAGATGTTTTTTTACATCATCATCGGTATAATGTAAGACAACATAAACTAACCTGCTGTTACGTCACCTTGACCACCCACATTTTTTAAACAAATGTATTTCAAAGCATGTCCTCTTCATTTCAGTTATAGTACCGATATGATGTACCTTGATGTGTACACTTTCTAATTATTATGGGTCTAATAACCCAATAACTGACACTGCTAATTTTGTATTAATGTCAGCTGGAAGCAGGTATTGAAACTCAACTCTAACTCTAACCCTAACTTTAACCATTTGAGATCAACAGCTAACCTTATTTTGAGAGTTTTGTGAGAGCTTTGCAAAACAAAGGCTACCAAATGGACGCGATCCAAAGAGAACAGGAAGCTGCGTCAATGATGCAAATTATGACATCTCATGAGCATAGACCTTGAACAACTTAAAACAAGCGTCTTTTTTTTGGATATATAAGCCTTAATTGGGATTTACAGTGCTAAAAGGGGGGAGATACAGGGTATGCCACCGAAAAGGGGTCGCGTGCTTAATTAAAACCTGTGTCCGCAGCAGGGACTGAGCAGTTCATGGCCCACCATCTCTAGACACTGAGCAACACGGCGGCCCGAAACAAGCACCTTAAAATAGTTTGTTGTGTCTGATTTTTAACCCGTACAGGCAACATTCACAGAAAAAAGATTAGGATAAGTAAAGAAAACAAGTTTAGCATGAGTTAAGTTTAAATTAACTTTATTTTTTGAATTGCATTTTCTTTCATTATATTCTTGACACAATGTTTTATCAGATCGTCTTACAGCATCTGAAATTGGCACCGTCAGACGATCCATCAATCATGCCCATTTTATGTATAGACATTGGCTTGGTATGAAATAGTGCATAGTTTACACTGTTTTTAAAAAGCTGGATAACACAGACTAGTCTTCCCCTCTAACGTACAGAAAGCACAGCTATTTCCTCCAACCCGGTGGTCAGCTGTCCGTTGGCCGAGGCTAGATGTGTAAGGGCTCCTAAGGCGTCAGTATGCTTCAACCCAAAAGCTTGTCTGATGGTGGAATATTGTCAAATATTCCACCGTGGTAGTTCACTCAATCGTTGCAACTTCCTGAAACATACAATCTCAAATGAAATCACAGCCTTTTTTGTAGAGAGTAGCCAGGTGATCAACTTAAGTCAAATGTATTGATATAGTCCAGTCACAAATCGCCTCACTGGGCTTTAAAGGCATGCAGAGGTGTGAGAGAAAGCAGGGTTTTTTGTTGTCTTCCACACAACTACTGCCATCACTTCTAGTGCTCACAATTCATCATGTCTTATACTCATCTATGACTGGAGGCTTTTTTCCTGGCCTTCACATGTGGCCATTCTAAACAGCCATGAACACAATTGCTTTTCAGGGGACACATTGAAAACCTCAGGCGTATGGCGAGCCGGTGTAATCATGTTCATGGCAGCGTAAAAGTGGTGGGTTTCTGTCGTTCACAGGTTTTCAAATTGAGGCGATTCAGAAACCAGTTTATCAGCTAGCTTAGGTCTTTGAGGGCAGCTTGATGTGTCAGGTCTCCGAGATGTACGGTACAGGTGGCCACGCAGATTTGTGACAAATCTCAAATCTCCTTGACTGCAGTTTTGTTTTAACTCTACTGTAGGCATCAACAACATTCTTTCAAAAAGTTTTCTCATTTCGTGTTTTGGTGAAGGTTGATGGGAGTTGAGTAACACTTCTCTACAAATGATCCTAGTGAGTTGAGATGTGGTGGCGGTGAAGGCCACAGCATATCCAATATAGCAGAAGAAGATAGATCAATATTATCCTCTCACAGTAGCAGAACACAAACCCCCAGGGGCTGTACTTGCAGTAAGGGACGTCGCCTTTACTTTTGCTCTTTGTCTGGAAACTGACTCTGCAACAACAGTTTATAAAACGTTGGTATGATAAGGACCAGAAATGAGCCTTTACCGAACCAAAAATAATACATTTAAACAAGTGATTCATTTTATTTTAGACTATTAAGTCCACATTTGACAAAAAAAACGAACACAAAAGATGATAATTATAATACAAAAAGACACACCAAAGGGACCCAGATCACATACAGGGATAGACAATGCCCTTAAGTGGCTGATAATGGCTGTGATTCCTGAAGAAGCCCTGAATGAAATCCATTTAATAATGGATTTATTGTGCTGAATGTATTTGTTTAGTCAGACTAATGAGCAATGCCTTAAATCTAAATTATTTACAATTTCTAGGTGGAAGAAATACTATCAATTTATGCAGGATTGCTTAGACTTTAGCATACATTTATCAGGCTTTTAAATTACTCCTATGTGTAAACTCACCATACGATTGTTAAGAATGGTCGGTGTATGGCAGGTGGACAAGCAGGACAGATGGGTCAGATCAACAGATGCCTTTTGCCATTGAGATCACTGCTTGTGTCCAATGTGGAACCAAACATCTGAGTTGACTGATTCAAAATGTATTATGTAATGTAACTAACGAAGGGAGTAAAGTCTAAAATCATTGGTGCAAATAAAATGTGTATTAAAATCATCTCTAAGATACGGTGGCCCTGAAGTGCAAGTCAAAACAGCATTTCAGAAAACACCACAGCATTTCAGAAAACGCTACAGCATTTCAGAAAACGCTACAGCATTTCAGAAAACGCTACAGCATTTCAGAAAACACCACAGCATTTCAGAAAACACCACAGCATTTCAACTTATACGGAAAGGGTATTCCTTTAGGGAGAACACTTGCGGCCCATCCACACAGCAGCGTTAAAAAAATCTTCCAACGCTTCTGGGTTACGTCACTTTGCCTCACTTTTCGCCGAACTGCATTGTGGGAAGCAGAGCGGAGATTTCCAGGCATCTCAGGATTCAAAAGTTGAGCAATGTTCAACTTTTGAAGCTGAGGTGGAAGCGTCAGCCAATCAAATCCCGTTTATGCAAATCTGACAGTTCAAGCGCTAGCCAATCAAACCGCGTGTATGCTGGGAGAGACATACCGCAGGTCATTTCCTCATATTCCAAAAAATGGAAGAGAAATTAATTATAGCGGTAGGGAATCACCCGGTGCTTTATGACCAGTTCCTATTTACCTACCGGGATATAAACCGGAGGAGCCAGGCATGGAGGGAGGTGGCAGAGACAGTGGTAGGTTTTCGCCTGTTTGGGGAGTTTATATCCAGTTTACTTCGGGCTTTTTTGCTTTGTATGTCGGGGGCGGGAGATTCATGTGATTGGTTGTTGGTCGCGTTGCTCGCAAAAAATCACCAAGCTTCAGATACGCCCACCTCCAAGATTTTTTTAACGCTGCTGTGTGGACGCTCCGTTATTGTTTGTGATTGGACAGAGCCAGCCAGAGAAGCACTGCTGTGATTGGTTGTTTTTGCTGCCAGACAAGAAATTACGCTTCGTGATTGGTCAGCACCCGACAGCGCAACATGTCCCGAAACATCAGCCGTTATATTAGCTGTTAGCACACAGAGCTCACAGCTCTTCATATCTGTTCAGAAACTGGACAAAAGTTAAACATGAACAAACCACAGACTGTCTATGTCATGGTGAATACAGTCGCTGCTTTATTTATGTCTGTATGCCGTTTTTGTGAGTTTGGACGGAGCAGCTACAGGTTAGTTTATCCTGATCGATCCGATCTCCATTCAGAAAACATGCATTTTAAAAGGTTTTTCGCCTGCCGTCTTGTCTGCACACTTGTCACAGCATTAATTCATGGTTTTTACTAACTGGTGTTGTGTTGTTACTTCGGCATCATTTTGAAACGTGTATTACAATTAAATCGGTAAAACATTTTCATTTTGTTGTAGTCTACCATAGTATTTACATGGATATAAGCCCCGAATATTCGCATTGCTCTAATCGCTCAAGTTTCAGGTTTCACCGCGGCTGTCAGCTGTGTTTACTCCTGTCATTCAAACAAGACGCGCTGGAGAGGGGGCGGGGCTTATATCCATGCAAATACTTTGGTAGATACTATTAGTATTTTCACAACTTCCACATGTCTCATCAATTTCATTAATGTGTATGTGTCATCCACATGTTTTAATTTGCATGTGTTCTGGCACATTTGTATTTTTAATTTGCAATGGCAGTGAGTTGGGCTGTTGTATCGTGTCTTCGGAGGGGCGGATTGGGACTAAAAATCAGCCCGGGCATCTCGACCGGCCCACTTCGTGGCTTATCCGACCGGCCCACTTCGGTCCCGCTAGTAAATTGTCAACGGGGGGGGGGGGGCTGCTAGTGACTTATCCGGCCCATCGGGCTTCGTCCCAAAACGTCCCGATGGCCAGTCCGCCACTGCCTTTCGGCCACCGTACGCAATACTTTTTAACAAAGTTGCGCTGGATTGCATCGTTGCTTTAGCGCTTTCCATTACTACCCCCAAAAACAGGTTAATAGAGACATAATAACTACATGTAAATGCATTCAATTGCTGTTTCAAATAGTGGGGTTATATTTAGTAAATGAGCTCAAGGATTATAACTTAAATAAATGACAACAAAACATGTCTTTGTGACCTCTGACATAATTTGAATCCAAAGTTTTAGGGTCTTTTAAAAAACTCCATTATGTAGGTGAAGGTCTAAAAAAAGAGAAGGAATGGCTTTTAATATTAGCCCTGGGCCTCCTTAGGTTTAAGCATTGATACCCCACCCTACAAATTATCTCAAATAAACAGAGCTGATTCTTGGCTTCTCTTTGACCCATGGCTCTATAACGTTTTTTCAATCTTAACAATTTCTCACGCCAGCTTTCCTTCAAATAGTGAACTGGGTTGGATGTAGTAATACACTGTCTAAACGTACATCAGCTCTACACGTGTTGGACAAGTTGTTTGCATATAAGTATCAAACGGCTAACTCAGCCGGCAAACTTAGTGTGATGTAACTGTGAGGTATTTACCCCTGAAAAAGAAGGCTTTTGATGTTTTTGCATTTTCAAAACCAGGCACGGGCCTGCAGTTTGCTTTGGTCGTGGAGATATTACAAACCTCACACAATCCGCGATAAAACTTCCTCCCTCTCAGCTTAATCTGCATCATTTTGTGATCTAATTTGCTCTTTGATATCTCCATGCTTTCTCTCAAAAGCTCATCAATTACATTTTTCTTTACACAGCGTGCACACTATGATTAGTAAGGTATGGCGTTTCCTCAGACGTGTAATTTCACCATTGACACCTGTTTGAATGTCTTAGTCAAAATCTACAAGATAATTACAAGGTTTCAATATTCATGTTACATTTTTTACCAACCAAAACTGACCAAAGATTTTTTAATGTGTCTGCTATTGCACACATTTGCTAGCCAAGTCTGGGTGGAAATTTCCTTTAAACTGAGAGTGCTTGCGAAACCCACAGATTTCCTTGTACAATTGAGTTGACCGCATATTAGCCAGTAAACAAGAGCCTGAGGGTGAATGCAGCAATTTGCCAAGATGATATTGAAAGAATCCAGCATATCAAATTCATATTTTTGTTAAATGCAGCTACATATTATCAAAGTCTTGTGGAATGATGTTTTTTTCTATGCTGAGATCATTATGGCTTAAAAGAGACATTGGCAATTTTATTGATGAAATTATAACCACTTTTGATGCAGCTCAAGGCCATGTATGGATCAATGATGGCATAAGAAAATCCAGCCTCCTCATACATTTCAAAGACCAATGCTTTGGCCTGACATGCCAGCGCGACAACAGCTGATCAAAAACATGCCATCTTAAAGTCTAGGTCAAATACCTTGTAGTGTGTACATGAGTGAGCTAGGGCTAACGTGTTTAAGAAAGAGGAGCAAACTAGTTCAGATATGATATTTCATTTGCTTTGTAATGTCTTTGCAAATGTAAACTTCCTCTTTTTTAATTACATTACATGTTACTTGTTAGACGCTTTTATCCAAAGCGACTTACATACTCAATACTGTGGACAATCCCCACAGGAGCAATTTGGGGTGAAGTGTCTTGCCCAGGGACACAACGCACAACCCACTGCACCACACGCCTCCCTTATTATTTAAATGATAGTAGTAATATTAATACTTGCCTGAAGCCTCGTTCAATAATTGATGTTTAATATTGCACTTTAAAACGTTTTCAAATTTGATCTATAATACTAAATATTCCATACCGTCAACTTCCCAAATATGATTTACTGTTTAATATGACTTTACACTGTATATCATTGGGTTTTGAAACATTGGTCAGACAAAGAAAGCAATATAACTTCCGACAATAGACTTAAAATGTATATTTTTCCTAGTTTTTAGTTTTGTTTTGTGTTAATTTAGAAAAAATATAATATATTTGTTGCATTTGTTCCTAAATCCAGTCAAAAAAGGTCACAAGAAGAGCCCCTGTCTAAGAGACATATTACTTCTACCAACTAATTATAATAACAACTTGCACTAGTCTGTCTCTGCTGCCTTGACATAATAAAGGTCTCATTGTGTTTTGCAGACCAGCTGAGGATCCGGCTGAAGGAATACGGCCTTGTCACTCCGTTCAGCACCGACTCTCACGGACACTACCTGTCACACCTGCTCTCTGCCACTCACAAGCAGCGCGTCAAGAGGGAGGTGTTTTCTGCTGCTGAAGCTGAACAGAAGCTTTTCTTCAACATATCCGCCTTCGGGAAGGAGTTCCACCTCCGTCTGCGCCCCAACAACAGGCTGGTGGCACCGGGCGCCATGGTGGAGTGGCACGATGAGATCCACGACTTCGGGAACGCCAGCGTCGCCTATGGTGCCAACCAGACTAAAGCCGGCGGCGGGGCGGAGAGGATACTGCACCGTGAGCTGCTGAAGACGGACTGCACCTTCATCGGTGACATTACAGATGTACCCGGGGCCTCGGTTGCCATTAACAACTGTGACGGTCTGGTAAGTCTTCCTGGGCTGTAAAGCTTCTCACTCCTCCACCCCCCTCAAACCCTGTCTTTTCAGTACAAAAGTGTTGTGACCTTTTTAACTCTACTCGAATGGATTTTAGATGTCCATAACTCCTTTCTTTACGTCAGCACTCGGCGTTTTTACAGCACACTGTTCTCTGAGATATTCTTTAGCCGGGCCAACGGAATAGCTTTTTGTACAGATGTTTGTAACGGGTGAGTGGCCACCCATTGCACCCCCAAACCCAACGGATTCTCCCCCAACCTTTTCCCAGCATAAAACATGGGTACCCTTTGTGCGCCACAAAAGCTTGCAGTCCTATCCTCCCCATTACCCCTCATAAAACACTTGAACAGTAATTGAGGAATGACCTGGGCCCAAATCTCTGAGACTGGCCAACACAACATGTCTGCATTCATAGAAGACACTCAGTTAGCTCCAAACACTTTCAAATGAAGTCTTCTGCTGAAAGCATCACAAAGAGGGCTGTAACTCACACATCCTGATAGGCAATCACAATCCATTTAAAGATAATGCTGGTGTTATTTTATCTTTTTATTGTTAATCTTTTGAATTTCTTCTTTACTACAATGCGTTTGTTTACCACAAACAAATTCAAGGCAGGGCATTTTTGTATGTGTTTTACAAAAAAACGTTTAAAAGCATTGGGCAATAGTGCATGACAATTAAAGGGGCCCTATTATACACATTTTCAGGTTTTATTCATGCACAAAAACCTATATAACACACTACAGAAAAGGAACAACTCTAAAAAGCATAATAGGGGCTCTTGAATTACATTAAAACAGCCAAGAGAATAACAAAACATTAAAACAAGCTACAATGGAATAAGAGCGATATAAAACACAAGGAAAAAAGTTACAGTGCAGCACAAGATATGAAAAGTTATTTGATTTAATCACAGGCAGTGGCAGAATTGTGTTTTCTGTTTTCTTTATTTCAAATAAGTGAGAGCTGCAGCAAACATGCAGTTAGTTCCAGCGATATGTAGCACATTCAGGAGGAAAAGTCAGAATTGGCTATGAAGTGAAAAGATCCCGTCCATTTTGGTGAATTTATGTGTCACCCAAACACAATATGCCTCTTTTACTGTATGTCACAGAACTTAGTGAACCTTTGCTTACTCACAGACGCTTAAAGTATAACTTTTATTTTAGGCGATGTTCTCCGTAACTCTTCACAAAGTGCCTGCAGCAGGACAAATGTATCCCTAATCCAGTGGAATATTTGATCATCTACCATATGGATTGTCTTAACATTTTGCACAGACGTTATCGGCTCCAAGACATCGAATCCTATTGATCTTTTTCTCTGCTGCCACCAGCAGCTTGACATGTTATTGGCGTGCGTGCGTGCGTGCGTGCGTGCGTGCGGGTGGGTGGGTGGGTGTGTGTGCTCAGCAGATGGCCAAAGGTGCACTGCAGGGATTCACTTTATTCTCTCACATTACATCACTCGCAACAAGGTATTACATGTAGACGGAGATTCTTACTGGCGGTTGTGGGAGTGTGAGGTTTAGAAAAGTGTTTCTGGCTAGCTACAAACTATAGCGAGTGTGTGAAACTGAGTGGTGGGAGGACGTTTCTGTCTGACTTCTTGGAACATTTAAACAGGTTGAGTCGCTGGAAGTAAGCTGACATGTTTTGTTTTGTATGAAACTTGAAACTACCATCATTTGATGTCAGAAAAAACAAGACGCAGTACTTTCCCAGATGAAGGCTAAACACTTTAACTCAGCAGCTATAATACTGATGTTAATTTATTCAAAAACCCCAAGTGCCCTTGTGAAGTGCTTTTCACACATACAAGGCAAATCAATCATGAGTAAATAAACACAGCATTCCCAGCTAATAAGAGCTACAGTAAATGCAACTTAGGTGCTGTTTACACGGGAACGAAACGGGTTGTATCCGCTACTTTTCTCTTTCGTATAGCCCGTTCGTTCACACAAGGCTGTAACGGAACCGCGGAAACGGACCCCTAAAACGATAACAGGTCCCAAGTGGATAGATCTGCGGGCGGAACGCTCCGGGGGGGCAAATGGCTCCGTGTGTACGTCCTATACGATCATTTCCTGATAACGATGAAGGCATAGCCCCGCTCTCCCCACCTCTGCTGCTCACTGCTGTAGCATGGTCATTAGCTACTGTCAGTAGCTACTGCTACTGACCATGCTACAGATGTTAGTGCAAAATCTACAGCTCCTCTACCACAACCATCAGCAACAAGTGGACATGGAGAACTACATATAGAGCTGTCCATGGCCAAGCCCCAGCCTACATTAACGACCTGATCCTCCCTCATAGCACAACCCGGGCCCTGAGGTCCTCTGAGCAAGGCCTCCTAAGGGTGCCCCGAACCAGGCTAAAAACTAAGGGGGATCGTGCCTTTGAGGTGGTGGCCCCAAGGCTTTGGAACAAACTCCCCCAGACACTAAGAGCCTCTGCCTCAGTAGAGATTTTTAAGGGGCAGTTAAAGACCCACCTCTTCCGTCAGGCCTTTGGGGCATCGGAGGAGGTGAGTTAGTAGCTGTCTTTTATTGGTGTTTTATCGTATGTTTTATCCTATGTATTACCTGCTGTTGTTTTATGCCTTTTTATGCCTTTTATTCTACATTTTAGTTGTACTGTGAATTGTGTACTGTACTGTAAAGCACTTTGTACATTCGTGTTGAGAAGGGTGCTATATAAATAAAGTTTTACTTACTTACTTACTTACTTACATGAACTACATGTTGCTAAATCCACCGCGGAGAATAAACAGAAGGGCAACCCGGCAACCATGGCAACCATGCTCGGGGGTCTTCTTCGCTGCTTTTGGTGTATTTTGTGGCTGAAGTACAGCACCACTTACAGGCCCAGCATATGTACTACAGCGTCTCCAGCGGGTCGAGCGGTCTCGTGTGAAGGGACATGTTTATCGAGCCGTATCCGTGTGAAGACTTTTTTGATATCGAATTCGGTTTGTTTGCATTTCGTTTGCGTTTGTGTTCCCATGTAAATGGGGCCTTAAAAGCCTGTATTTAATATTAAATTGACTGTTTAAAGTTCCTAAAGATGTTGCTAATTTTAATAAGTTATTTTTAAAGGGAGCTAAAATTATTTCAAATCCACTCTGGTGGCAATATTAGACCATGAAATAATAAACTGACACTTTTCTGGAGCCACAATCTAAAACTTAATATAAAAACTGGATCTGAAACACTTCTAGAAACCCACCAGAAATAAAAAAATGTAATAGTTTGGAAACCGTTTTTGAGTGAGGCAGGGATATAGATAGATGTCATCCGTTGGAAAGAGTAATTCAATTATATTTAAAACTTGTAACAGACTCTTCCCTTTCCTTGCTTCCGATCATGTCGCAAGAAAAGACATGATCAAAAAGTACTAACTAAATTCATGGCTATGTCTTGAGAAATAGTTAAAAAGTGGAAAAATATGTTTTAAAAAGTCTGCTCCTCCGAGTTCACAATAACACCCAATGTTTTTAGCTGGAGGGGAAAAGCAGTATTGTTCACATTATTGATTATTTTGAATAACATTTACATAATGATGCAGGAATATAATAGATATTTCTCACTTCCTCTCATTTATCTGAAAATAGTCTAACTGCTCACATCTTACAGGTAACCAAGCAATTACATGTAAAGGAAATGTTTTATTTAAAAGTTAATTGGCATAAAATTGAGTATATCTACATATATACTGAGTCATACCTTGCTGTATGACTCACAGTGGCCTCAGCTCTACCTTTGAGAAATATAAATATATTGAATTACTTGTTAAAAGTGAGAGAGACAGTATCATCACAAAACTTACCTGATATTAGTCATCAAATGAAAGGGGCCCTATTAGTTATTTTGGTGTTTTCCCTTTCACTGTAGTGTGTTATATAAGTTTGTGCATGTACATCTGCAAAGGCTAAAATCCCAAAGTTCCCTCCACACAGTAGAAAGTAGAAACACAAAATACAATTACGAACCTGAAAATGAGCATAATAGGGCCCTTTAATGTATAACGTGTCATAATGCAAGTTTATTCAGCCCCTTCAATGTTTAAATGTATAAATACAATAGCACGATGGTCAAAATCACGATGGTCAAAATCAAACAAAGAACTTTCTTTTTTGATGGATACATTTCCATTTGCAAATAATGAATCAATCTGTATGGGTCAGTCCTCAAAACAAATGTGCAGTTGTGCAAAAGGGCCATGATGATGTTCTGTCTCTCTGTCAGTCACAGTTATTCTCAGAGTTTGTTTCTGTTTTCTCCTTACTAGGCTCTTAACTCCCTTTAAGGGTTTTCTGAATTGTCCATTATTTTATCTGAGTATTTTTGAAGTAGAGAAAAGGCACTTGAGTTTGCCCGGGCACTCATGAGACAATTTGTTACTGTGTTTTTGTTGTATTCTCATTTATTCATTGAGATGCCTTTGTTGTGTTAAAGCAAACATTCTGTTTCCCATTGGTGACCCTCTGTTGTAATGTGTACAGTGTTTTATCACACAGCATTTGAATATCAGAGCCATTCACTGAGATCTAACAGAACTTAAAACAGCAGTCGAAAAAAGTACGTCCTTTTGAACTGAACAACTGCAGCGCCTCTGTGCGAAGTCCTAATACATTCTCCCTATAAGATAATGTCAGTCTGACCTTTAATCCTCAGCTCGGCACTGCAGGATTTTGCCATTTCCTTTGATTGCAGCAGAAGGAAGCAGTTCATCACTTGGTGGGCAGATTCAGTCCCTCCAAGACATTTATAGTTGAACCTCGCAGGAGATTCGGGGCTGAGAGGGGGCCACACAGGATGTGAGTTCTGCTTTGTAAATACTGTCGCGGCAGGATGTCACTTTGGAGACGCCAACAGCCCTCAAAAGTCTGCTGCTTTGTGCAGTGGATGGCTGATATGGAATGTATTCATTGTACTTTGTCAACAGCATTTACTCTAAACACTTCATTCCAATCAATACCACAGCTCAACAACACTATTCCCAAAGTTCAAATACATCAAAAAATACACCAGCCAATATCCAAGAAAACAAAACAAAGAGGTTGGGGATTTTCCACTCAAAGGCTGCTTTAAAAAAGACTGCTGCTGTTTGCAAACAATGTCTTTTCTTTCCAATCAATAATGCAAAAATCTAATCCTGGAAGCTTGCTTTTTGCAGTAAAATACTAAAGTGTCCTTCTAGACATGTTTTAACATTTGTACAAATATTCTGCCATGATTAACATGGTTTTGCTCACGTAAAAAAAGTAAATACAAAGTGTCTGTAAGCAAATCTACCCTTTGTGGCCTCTCGCCCCGCCCACCACTGACACTCGCGCCACGTTGAGAAGTGAACAACCTGTTGCGGAGCTTGATGAGTTTCGGCATGTGGTCTAATCTGTTTTGATCTAATTTTGTTTCTAATCTAATTCTGGTAAACAGACCGTATAAATTAAGAAAACATACCCTCCACTGTCCTGCTGTTATAAGCTCAGACTGGATCGGTATTAAAGACTTTTCAATTAACCACAGACACTTGGCTCATTCATTGACTGACAGCAGTGCACTGGAATAGATATGTGGCTTACATTTGGCATTTAAATATATATATATAGATATATATATACGTTTGGTCCTTGGGCTTCTTGTTGGCATGGCAAATGTACAGCTACAGGAGAAACACTGCTTTAGTCAGTGTTGTTCATTCGAGTTAAAAACCAACATTTTGGCTAGCTAACGTAAACCGAAAGCTGTTCTGTAATGTGTGTAATGGGTCGCTTCAATCACGTTTAACATTAGAAAAACCTGGAACTAAAATCTTCCTTATGGTGTTGGTCGACCTCGCCGTATGTTGATTCGTTTTTTTTTTTTTTAATCGATCAGTGGGGGATTATAGCTCTCAATGCCCACCGCTGCTTTAATAGAGCTGAATACTGGGATTAGCACGTTGCTTTTGCGCCCCACGGAACATTTGGGGATCACAGGTTACTCCTAGGAAACACCTCATTTAGGATTGATTTAAATAAAAACTGAAGTGAAATCGGAGAGAAATCCACCTTTTCCCTTCATGTATGAACATGATTGAAAACTCAAAGGATTATATTGGAACATTGTACCTACTATTTTTTCTTACTCTCAATAGCTCATTTGTGCATCTATTCACAAGTTTTCCTCTTAACTCTTTCTGGAAACTTGAGCTGCCAACATCAGAGACCTAATTTACTGTGTGCAATGTCAAGTGCCATGCTCATTGTTCTTTCACAGCAGGAAAGATATCTATTCATGATTATATTTTCTCCTCACATTGTTACTTTGCAGCCTAAATGCAAAATGTGTAGGGCTGCATAACAGGAGATCAAACGCTTGCCAAACCAGTGGTTGCTGATGAAAAAGCCTGTCGTTGAGGGCCAGTGGTCTTTGATCTCAAGTGGTAGCCTTAGCCCTCGCTAGGTGTGTGTTTTACTGTTTCTTAATTATAGCCAGGCTGCTGTCTGGAAGTCTTTACTGCAGCAGGCAGGCAGCTTGACTGCTAAATGCTTATGAGGCATATACCTCCTTTGCTTCAGCAGCAGTAGCAGAGTGTGGTGGTGAGGAGGGGGTGAGGGTTGCTGCCCTGTGTGGGAGTCAGCCATCAACATTCATGCATGTCAGAGAAACCAGGGAGAGGGGTTTCTAGGTAGAAGTGTATGAAACACATCACCGCGGAACTCTGTTTTCTGCCTTTTTTTATCTCATGTGCTGAGCAGAACAGATCCGTCAGGGCCACAGCAGAGGCCTCATTCAAATATGCTGCAAAGCTAAGTCTGTCACCCATTAGCCCATTTATGTCTCATGTTCCCTCCAGTGATTCATGGTTTTGTTACAAAACCAGAATCATTTTCATCTCATTAGCAGAGTTAAGTATTAAGGGGTCTTACTGAGGTTTTATTTTAATTAAATTCATTATCTTTTTTCACACTTAGAAATGCTTAATGAAGGGAAAAAAAGGCACTTTGACGGAAGCACATTTCAAACCCTTTAACCATATGGCTATTTTGTGATGAAGTTCTTAAAACACAGACAGTGCTTGTAAATGTTTAAATAGAGGCGGGTTACAACTCAACTTTTTCAATTTAAAATCAAATGGGCTTCTATTTTTGTCATCACACAAACTGTCCGTGATTTGTTCTCACTTAATCTATGAGATTTTGGTCTTCAGAGCCTCATTGGGTAACATTCAACTTGTGATCACGATCCAACTGTTTGTCTGTACAGTAGGGCTCTCTGTGGGGCAGTGAATTAATTGGCACACTGATGGACTGACAGTTAGCTTTAACAGTCTGATCATGGCAGATTTTAAATGCAGGGTGATGAACTTGCACAGTTCTTACCGCAGGGGTGTTTTCATTTAAATGACAACAATCAACGAATATTGATAGAGCTAGACTCATAAATTAGCCATATATCCACTGATACAAGTTAATTGCAGATATAATGCTGGTAAAGGTACAGAAAAGCCAATATATAGTAATAAATTACATAATTTATCTACTAGGCTAGAGAATAATGACACATTTTTCAGACCCTTCTCTGTATATATCTTCCTTAAGAACTAAAAAAATCCAATGATTAAATTGTTGTTTATGTTTTGAGCGTTTGTTTTAAACAATATCACCATCTGAAATATTGTTATCTGACTTTTTTTAAACACTGACTTGTTCTAAAGAATCTTGTATCTGTTGTTCTATAATTACAGGTTCCTATTTATGCAACTCTTCTGAAAGTCTGGGAAAAAAAATTTTTAATAAAAAGGCAGTGTTCTGAAGGCTTTGCTAAAATATTCATTAAAACATACTTTCTGGATGATGCCAGATGCGCTCGCATACTTGTTCTTTCGAATGCCTTTGAATGATCTCTGCCTGGAATGCAGGGATGATGGCGCTTCGTTGGTAGCTGAAAGTCTTGATGTCAGTGATTTTGCAGCAGCAGCAGCAGCAGCACTCTGTCTGCTTTGTGAAACGACTCCTTCCCTGAGAAACACCCTGCCTTGTGTGGTTGAAACTCTCTGTGACACTCTTTGATATTTACTGTGTGACATACAAGCTGGTAACATCTTCAAAAACAAGGACTGTCTTTTCAACTTTTTCACTGTTCTTGAAATATGGGTTCTATGAAAGCAGTTGCTTCTGTTTGCAAGATATAATGACAGCGTTTGATCTTTAAAGCACACCTGGTCTGTTATGGAGGATTTTATTGTGAAAATACGTAGTTTTACGAGTACAGTATGTCCATCGTTAACAGTCAGCAGGAGCGACAAAGCTGAGGAGGTTTTTTTCTTTATTTTTGGACGTGGATTTAAACCTACAAAAACTTCTCTTAAAGCAATGTGGAATGTAACTGACCTCGAGAAGTGGTGTCTCCTTTATCATTCCCATCCTCCTCCTCTTCTTACTTGACTCAAATCTGGCCTCCTCTTGTGTACACTCATGTGCTCACAGGGTTTCCTTGAAGGTTCACATACTGCAGATGTTTTATTGTAGAGGCCTGCAAGGCAAAAAAGGAAAGGGTAAGCTTCCCATGTCTTTTGTATTTTTGTATTTTTGGAGTCAGGACATAATCTGTGTGTCTGTTTTTGATCCAGCTAGGAAAAGGCTGGAGGAGTACAAATGAATAATCTTTTTGGGACAAGTCACGCTTTGATGAATAATATTAACAATATTGGGGCCCAAAGGTCTGTTAAAGCATTTTATTTAAATGTTTCTTTCAGCCTTCAAAGAAAAATATTGAAATATGTTAAGCAAACAGTGAGCTTGAATTTAGTCCGCACATTGATGCAGGCATGGTGCTGAATAATGGTTTTAGATGACTCTTAATATGTCTGCTTGGATGGAGCCCACGCCCGACAACAGTATTTACTCTCTGCGATGTTAATATTAGACACTTGCCCTGCGGAACTCATTTCACTGATGGTGTGTCTCGGGGTTTAAAGCGCATTACGATGTGCATTATATTCCGTTTAAGTCGTGGTTCAAGCCAGGCGAGCTGTATGGATGGAGATGGCGGTCTACCACTTTGGTCTAGACTTAAATATTTCAACTATCTGATTGATTGGTATGAAATTTAGGAAGACATTCACGTTGCCCAAGACGTTCCTTATTTCCTTCGGCGCCATCATGAGATTGATGTTTGTGGTTTTGAGTAACATGAGAGTCAACCATGAGAGAATCTACTAAATGGACCTTTGAGTTAAGATTATTTTGTCACACAATGTCAAGGATGATGCTCTAATACATATAAACAGTTTCTTACTTTATTTAAAATGCACATAGTTTGATCATGATATAAAAGCTCATACCTACCTTAATGAATACTTCTCTAGTGCACAGCTCTGTGAGTGTGGGAACAAACTAAGAAATAGCAATAGAGTGCCACAGTGACGCGTCCTAAAACCCGGAAGTAAGCTGCGCATGGGTTCCTTCGACAATACGATTTCTCCATAGGATTTTGGAAAATAGCTGGAAATAAGGTCTGTGGTTGACACACATTTAAGAGACGTTTTGTTCAGTCGGATAATCTCCACATGTCTATCCTACTTTTATAATTTTCGAATCATAAATCGAATCGATAGATTTATGATCGATCACTGTGGCACTCTATAAAGCAACAGTTTAATTTGATGCTTTAGGTTTTAAATAACTGGCAATAGGAATGCTGTATTTGTTGGTGAACAGCTGCAGCTATAGCTGTTATGTAGGACAAATATGCAGTAATTATCACAAGAGTCGAGATCAGGGGCATCAAAATGACATCCCCCCTTCTTATCGTTGCATCAGTGATACATTGTGATTGAAGCGCTCATATGGGAATCCTTTTGAATTAACGCCATACATCTATGTGGCTCAGAGCTGACACTTTTGTTTGAATGTTTCATGATTATGGATCATCTGCTCTGTGTACTGAACTTTGCGCTCTTTCAGCTGCTGCATGATGTACCGCAAAGTACCAGGACAAACAATCTGTGAGCTGCCTACTGTATAAATGCCTTAAAGCAACCATGAAATACTGCTTCAGCCTCTCTCATTTGTTTCCATGAAGCAGGACAGCTGGAACAAAAACCTCCTCTTGCTCTGTGTTGCATGAAGGAGAATTTTCTTTTTCTTTTAAGCAGTCCTTGGCAGACAGAGCAATCGACTGACAGATACAGACAGACAGAGGCAGAGCTGACCTGAAAACCACATACACTTCCTGCATGTCTGACTGTTGATGTTAACCTTTACCTCGCCAGCGGCTCTGCAGAACTTGGCCACCTCTTAATGTGTGTCATGTTGCATAATCAGCTCTGCCAGCCAAAAGGGTGAGGCACTTTTCTGTGTCTGTGGTTGTGTGCGAGTGTAAACAGACTGCAGGCCTGATGGGTAATGCATCCGTTGAAATATATTTTCAGAGCATAATCCTGCCCTTAAAAAAAAAAAAGAGGACACTCACCCGACACTTTGCCATCAGCCCCTCTGGGAAGTTTTAACGCCTCCACCTTAAACTCCTACGGCAAGATTTTGCCTCGGAGGAAACGTTTACAATGTGAGCCTCATGGAGAGTGACAAAATGAGCAAATAAGAAATGCTATGTTTTGCTAAAAGCTACGTGTGTTGAGTGGCCCACGCTTTTTGCCTTGGAGACATTTAAAGAGCATTCTGTACGTGCACAGCTCCTGACATATTGGGAGCTGCCTTGGAGAAAAAAAGAAAAAAAGAAAAAGCAAAGAAAATATCCTATTTGATTAGAAAAAGAAAGTGAGCCAGTTCCTCTTTGCAGTGAACTGTAGGCCGGCACAAGAGTTGTATTCACTAATAGTTCTTAATGTTCCCTGTTGACTCAGCCAAGGCTTGTTGCAGAGGCCTGACCCCAGATCTGTTTGGGTATATGGTTTGAGGTGCAGGAGGGGAGGCACACCAAGATATGCAAAGCCAAGCTATTTCTTCCAAGTTTTCTCCCGAGCAGCCGAGGCTTCAGTTCAGTGTGTACTGCCCGGGCGCTTTTATTGATATTTATGTGTTTAGACATTTTTAATCATGACCTATATAAACTTAAGAGGAGCCCACATTCTCTGCCCTCGCTACAGACCGACATTGGGAGCCTTTCACCGGTGCAAGGTTTTATTTAAAGTTTTCAAGTGTGGACGCTTCACCGCCTCCTCAAAGCCGTCAGTAAATGTTTGCTCTGTTTGTTGGGGACGCACAAAAAGTCAGAGCCTATACTGTTTCACCTTCCTCTGCCCTAAAACTCTCTCTTTTTCTTTCTTTAAAAATGTAGAACTTTTTGTGTTAGACACTTCGGAAGGCAACAACATCTGCCTAAATACATCTGAGGATGAACTTCAAATCCAGCCTCGCAAATTCAATGTACACTTCTGAGTTATTTCTGCAAATTTCAGTTTGTTATTGTAAAGCATTCTCAGAAACAGTTTTCTACTTGACTCCCCTGCAAATCACAAGAAATTAACTTGTGTATGTTTTCCCCTTAAAGTTCCTTTAAAGGCTGGGGATGAAAATGGCAGGTAACGATGACGAAGGTTTGCTCACATTTTTGAAAGCAAACACACCTTTGAACAACACCGAGGGTGAAAGGTGGCAGTGTCCTGGCTGAATTCAGAGCTTTTTTCAACGTTGCAGTACCTCAACTCTTTTTTTTTTTTTTTTTTTTTAAACGAAAGCACGTTCATACCGACCTCCTTAAGAAGTTTAGACTGAAAGAGACTGTTTTTGAAAAACTGGAGCCCTTCAGCTGAATCCCATATGTTTTTCTTGGCAGACGAGTGCTGTCTGCTTGGCCAAGGCTGATGTTGGGGATATTAAACTGATGGAACACAGGACTCTTGATCCCTTTTTTTGAGGGGTTGTGTTCAGGTACCAACTATCTGAGCCTCTGTCAGACACCTGCCATTGTCTCCTCTGATATTCTATATCCCAGAATACTTGTCGGCAAATAATGTGCCATCAGAAACCCTCCTGCTGGAGAGCCAAACTTGAGACGGCAGAGAGACATTTGTGAAGGTCTTGCACGATGTGAAAGTGGGTTTTTGAAGTTGTTGCACTATATAATTTAATTTCATCCACCAGGTATTTTATCTGGCACTTTCCCTCCTTGAAACATCACTTCCAGCAGAAGATGTACTTTCCTGATGTTTTTTGTTTGTGAAAGAGATTCCTGTTTATACATTTTTTTATTAGTTTAGATGAGGGTGACGTAATGCGTGAATTTACACGTCTGTTTAAATAATCAGTCAGTTCACCTGAAGTTGACCTTGCTGATATTGGGCAAATTAAATGAAATCTTCTGTCAGGACGACTGGTTTGAGGTTATGCAGAGAATCCCTTGGTTTTTTGTTACACTTTTTGTAATACTATCTTTGTAAAACATGCAATACATGAGATTTGTATAGCCTTGTAGCAATATGACCTTATCTTCGTGGGTTCAATCACTTTGTTTTTATTATCCAATCAGCTACTTTGTTGCAAACATTGGTGGTGTCAATTTGTGACCTTTAAAACAAAGCCATGTATACTTAGGCCCATCATTACGGGGCGTTTGTGGCCCAACAGGGAGAGAGAATCCATTAATGCTTGTTTAGAGGTACCCAGCAGCATTATGGATGTGTGAATGCAATGCTTTATCTTTGAGGGTAGAAAAGTGCAATGGACTGTAAGAGCAGTCCATTTACCAATGTATCTGCAAAACACCAGTTGTATGCACTCAGTGTTTTTATATATCTGAATATTTTTAGAAAACATAATATGTGTGTTTCCCTCGTTTCTACAGTTTTTCCTTTTTGTATTGATCACCTGGTGACCATTGTTTGAACACTAGATATATATTTTTTACAATTATATCTTCAATTGAGTACATTAAGGTAATTTCAGTGTGTTGTTTCTAAAATGGTTTTGGTTCTGACAGTGATCACAAACTGTAGTACAACCTTTGGTCAGCTCAGTGGCAATGGCTGTTGGCAAACCAGGCAAACACACATATTACCATTGTTCATTGTTCATTGTTTAGTCAAATTATTGTATGGCTTTTGTTAAAACAATTATGTTTTCATATTCCAATCTCATATCCTGGTTAAAATGGTTACTTATTGGTTACCAGGTACCAGGAATCTCTTGACTGTTTAATGGTGTAGTTTAAAACAGAACTCTAAAGTGAAATCGGAAACTTAAAACTGCATTTTCTGGAGTAATTTTTTTACATTACATTATTACATTACATGTCATTTGTTAGACGCTTTTATCCAAAGCGACTTACATACATTCAGTACTGTGGACAATCCCCACAGGAGCAATTTGGGGTGAAGTGTCTTGCCCAGGGACACAGCGACATGCTGACTGCAGTGGGACTCGAACTTGCTACCCCCTGATTCAAAGTCCAGCACACTATCCACTGAGCCACAGCCTCCCTGTTCTTGTGCATTATTTGATTTTCTAATTTTCAGTTCCCCTGAAAACTTGCTGGTGGGAGGATGTTCATCATATTTAATCTAGATGAATTGTTCAGTGTCTGTGAGTCTTTTCTCTGGGAGAGAACAGCGCTAACCAGTCGCCTGAAACAGTCACTCTGCACAGTTCCTTTATTTACACGTAATTACATTTTGTTACCCCAGGTCAAAATAACCACCAAGGTATATTCTTCAATTATTCATCCAGCAGTCGCCCATTCATATGCATTTTCATTATAAGGGTGGTTCTGTGAGCATTAGAGACATTCACTGTGCATAGTGTGCAGAGTTTCAGTTTCCTCTATTATTTACATCTTATTATTTGCAAAATGCATGTAATTGTCCTCTGGCCAAAGGGCTTATTAATGTTCAAATGTTATGTGGCAACTCTGTAGAGTATACTTGGACTCTCTTGATAGTAAACAATGGCAAACCATTTTTCCCACAAGATCTGTGTCAAACAATGTTTATGGTAATTACAGGTTTTGTTCAGCAGGATAATATCCCCATAGCGACCCCATTTCAATGATTTTCGAGGCGTAAATGCAATTGCCTGAAGTAAATATGTAATGTTGCTTTACATTTCGTATTTTAAGAGACATTTTTGCATAACTTTCTTGTACAGTATATTCCTGCTTTATGGTCATTTTTACAAGCAGCATAGGAGCCTATAGATTGGACATTTACGACTTACATTTCTTGTTGATTTATTTTAGTATTGTGGTTAATACCGTCTTCTTGTCTTTGTACAGCAGTGGTCAAATGTTACGACAATGTCAGTTGCTTAAACACTTTACATTATGTTGAAGGCGTTGATTACAATTCCAAACAAAATATGAGTTATTTTCTTTTAAGTGCTTTTTAATGCTAATATTTTTACCTGCATTAAAGTGAGATTTTGTCCCCAACGCTAGCAGGCTTCAATTCAATTCAATTCAAAACCTTTATTTATCCAGGTGAAATCCCATTGAGATCATTGATCTCTTTTTCAAGGGAGACCTGCAGCAGTAGGTTCCACATGAAAACATAAAAACATAAACAACAGAACAACAAAAGGACATCATTCAGCAAAAATTACAGGGATTACAATTTACATATCTATCCACATGTACAGGTACCAACAGCATCTGATTGTGTAGCATCCAACCAAGCTTTAAAAACATGTAGTGGTACCAGATTGGTAATTTTCCATTCTTTTTGCAGACTGTTCCAAGTTAGAGAAGCTGCACATCTAAAAGCTTTCTTCCCTAAGACAGTCCCAGCACTTGGCACATTTAATAAAACCACAGCATGCGATCTCAGGCAATAACTACTTTCAATTTGCCGAGAGATCAGGGAGCAGATATAAGAAGGTAGTTTATCCAACATGGCTTTGTAAATGAACATGTACCAGTGACTGAGCCTCCGTACAGTAAGTGATGGCAAAACCAGCCCTTGCATACAGGGTACAGTGATGAGTAAGTGCTTTACAATTTGTCAAAAATCTCAGTGCACTGTGATACGCAGCATCTAACTTGCTCAGGTAATTGGTAGGTGCATTCATATATAACAAATCACCATAGTCCAGCACAGGTAAAAAGGTCACAGTGACTAGCCTTTTCCTGGCCTTAAGCGAGAAACAGGACTTTTTTCTGTAAAAGAAACCTAGCTTCACCCTCAGTTTTTTAAGCAGGTTATTTACATGAAATTTAGAAGTGAGACAATCATCAAGCCAGATACCAAGGTATTTATAACAGGCAACCACTTCAAGTTGTATTCCTTGCGTAGTAACAATATCCAAAGCAGTCTCTGGTGTATTTTTAGCTTTAGAAAAGAGCATTACCTTAGTTTTATCCACATTTAAAAGAAGCTTAAGCTCAGAGAGCTGAGTCTGAATAATGTTAAAAACAGCCTGTAATTTAACAACAGCCTGGTTAATCGAGGGACCTGCACAATACATCACGGTATCGTCCGCATAAAAATGTAAGGTTGCTCCATCGACATTTTCACTTAAACTGTTAATATAGATAGAGAATAATAGCGGACCTAAAACTGAACCTTGTGGTACACCATTAGTGATGTTTAACCATTCAGAAGTGAGCCCATCAAAGTGAACACATTGGGACCTTTCAGAGAGGTAGTTCACAAACCACCCCACTGCATGGCAGGATAAGCCAATACTGAGTAGCCTCTGCTTTAAGATGCGATGATCGATGGTATCAAAAGCTTTGGATAGGTCAACAAATAGAGCTGCACAACTATGCTTATTGTCTAAAATACTCGTAATATCATTCACCACTTTCATTGTGGCAGTGATGGTGCTATGTTGCTTTCTGAAGCCTGACTGATGTTTACATAGGATGTCATTGTTACATAAAAACACCTTTACCTGCTCACTCACTAGGCTTTCAAGAACCTTGGCCAGAACTGACAATTTGGAGATGGGTCTATAATTGTTTAATAAGGTCCCCTCCTTTTAGTAGTGGCAGGACATACGCTGGCTTGAATACTTCTTCCAGAACTTGCATGCAACAGTATCATCCTGATGTAAACTAAATATTAGAATCATGGTAGGGTTACTGTGACATCAGTATTGGAACCAAAGCTCTCAGTTTATAGAGCAACAATAAGCTACGCACACATCATTGTTATATAAGCAGGGCTGGGCTAAAAATATCTTGCATTTCATAATACATAAAAAACCGCAACATAATACGTGTGAAGTGTATCATTGCTTGCTATGGTTGTCCGATGTTGATAATTCGCTGTGACACACTGGTTTCAGTTTATTTTCTTGCTTGTCAGAGAGGATTTGTGTGTGTGTATATGTGTGTGTGCACCTCAATAACATCATTTTGTATCCAGTTATTTTTTTCTTATTGTGGGATGTGCTTGCATTCTAATTGAAGTAGGCGTATCATTATGTTTAATGCCCTAAGGCTTACACTGAAAATCCTTCCAAATAGTCTCAGACTCTTAGACATGTGAGGATGTTGGAGTCTTTTCTCCAAACTTAAGTACGTCGGGAGAGATGGAAAAACAGAGAGGATCCCTGTAATGTGGATTTTTTTGAGAGAAAATGTAAGGTAATTGAGACATACTCAATACCTGTTTTTTATTTGAACGAGGGATGATTTAACAAGACATTTTGTATTTAAAACTAAGTCTCTTAATACATGGTGAAACACAGCATGAGGACCATCTCCTAACATGAATTGCAGAATAAAGCAATGAATCCTCTGGTTTCACAGTGGGCACCTGAAGGGAATATCACCACTGTTTAATACCTTGAGCTCATGTGAATTTCTAAGCAGTGTTAGCTCATGGAAGAAGATAACATTTGCATTAGGATGACGTTTGTTTTTTCCCAGTATATTTGAGATTATTGCCTTTTTTGTAATGCTGTGCGCCTCAAGGATAGATGAACAATTAATTTCAGGAAGGCTGTATCCAATTGCTTATGTTTAAATCATTCAAAGTGGTGAGAGCTCACCACTTCCTTTGGGGGCGATGCAGATTACTGAAACGCCTTGTTCATATACACAGGGGAGGATTTCTGCTTTTACACAGTGAGCATGTTTTTGCTAGATATCCACATATTGAGCTTTTCTCTTTCTCAGTACTTTTTCCCTCTTAGAAAAGCTTGGATAAATAGTAAAACAAAATTGGAATCAAACAGCATTGGCTGAATTCATTACATATTTCTCAGCTTTCAACCCATGAGTTGCAAAGTGTTGCTTGCTGTTTTATACTCAAAGATGTTTGACATCGTCTTAACTGTCTCCTCTTGTGTCATTCTTCAGAAAAGCTTTTGATCCACTTTAAATGTCAGCTTGCCGTGTCATTACGAACATTCAAGCATGCCTTTAAATTGGACTCCTCACACTGTTCGCCTCTGCCATGTGTTAACAAGAAGGTGGCAT